>NC_066868.1:2235106-2543678 GCF_025177605.1 Cucumis melo
CTGTCCTATCTTCCTACTTGCGCTTATTTCATGTCTTATCAGATTTCACAATTGATTGAAGAACCTGGTCAATCTGAGGCTTCTGACTCTTCCTTTTAATCTGACAGAAAGAAGAATAGGGACTCCGAGGGATACCTACATCTGAGAGGTCAGAGAAGAAAGGCTTAGGACCGAGACCTTTAATAAAGGACGATAGGCACACTAATATAGCAGTGGAATGGATAGGATTATGAACCCGAGGGAAAGAAGAATAGGGACTTCCTAGGAAAATCGCGAGTTGGGGCAGTAGGCTCATTGAGGCGGTTAGGGAAAGATTCAAGGTTTGGAACTTTTTTTTCTGTACAATGGAGAAGAAATTACTGAATTGCGGAATCTAACTCATAATAATCTTCTATTTGAATGAGATGAAAACATAGGGCTTATAACGGGAGGTTAAAGCCCTCTCACTTTGTGCTCGCATATTTCATACCCTTGATCTGGGTGTAAAGGTACTTCTTTCCCTGAAAAGAGGTGGAGTTCATTCCTCTTCCCATTAAAATGGAGCAACTAACATCCTAACGTCTATCTAAACAATAGAAAAGTCTCGCTAACTCTGCCTGGGCTCCTAGCCGAGACTATTATCAAATTACCTTTTCCATGCACAATCACTCCGTGGGTCGATCCATCCCCATCTTTATTTAGAGAGTTTTCCTGAACTGAAGACTTAGGACCCAGGGACGCAAGCCAGAGAGATTCCCCGAGCCTTGAAGGAAGAAGTTGATGCAAAAAGGGTCCTTAGTCATGGTAGCCTCCCAAGGAAGTGCTCTATCACTATATTCTTCTTATAGGAGTCTTGCTACAAGCACAATTGACTAAGCCTCATTCCTTTCGGGAGGGGAATTGTCTATTCCTGAAGCAAGAATGACATAATATCTAAGTAGAGACTTGACGACCTATCCCAACACTAGGTTATGAGGCCCACGGAGCGGTTAGTCAGAGTATGAAGATTAGTTCTTTCAATCAGCTACCATCACTAACGAGCAGGAAAAGAAAAGCCACCACTGGTAGAAGGAAGGAATGGGCACTATCAGAAGGTTAGGATGCGTATAAGGCAGAACTTTCCATATTCACTTCTGTCCTCCGGACCCCTCATCTGGAGCTTTTGATTTCTCCATTTTCGCACTTTCTTTTTTATTGAGGGCTTCTCAAATTGTTTGATCCTCTCCTTTCAGTCGAGACCTCTTATGGATGAGAATACGGAGTCTGACTAGTAATTCAGAACATCAGAACTTACGTGAGAAAGAAGCCAGGCCTTGGGCCTTTTACACAATCTCGTGCCAAACTATTATAACCATTTATTCAATGCAAGCAACAGTAGAGTGGGATTCTCCAACTCTTCTATCATGGAAAGATTTGAAGCCCATCTAGTGGACTTTATGTTTGAAGAATTGAATTTTGATGCCTTCTACGGCAAAAAAGAATATAATAATGGTTTCGATGAAAGCTAGTAAGGTAAAGGTATGGTGAGTATCAAGCGATAGATAACTTTTTGAGAGTGAGACTTGCCATTTTCTTGTTCACTTTCTAAAAGTCTTTATGAACTTATAGAGTGTGGAGTATAGAACGGATAAGAAAGACATAATGAATCAGCTCGAGTCAGACTTTAAATGCTCATTCGATCTTGAACTAGGTTTTGACATATGTGTTGGATGGAAAGTTTCAAATCGTTCTTCTCTGTCTTGGAAGCTAGACATGATTAAGATCTTTCCCGAGTTGAAGCAGCTAGAAAGGTCAGAAAGAGCTCAAACGAGAACTATTTATTCTCAAATCGTATTTTCACAATTCATGGAGTTAATCAGTGTTGAAGTGCTGAAACCCATAGGCTTTCTTGTTGGAGTCAGAATAAGAGGCGCACTCTTTGAATATTGATTTGATAGTGACAAGAAAGATCATCTTTCTGAGATGAACGTGATTGATAGATCGACGTTCTTTGGTTAGGACAAATGAAATAGCTCGCTTTAGGGCCCTTCACATAATCTCTGAGCCTACCCCTTCCTCAATGAGTCAGGAGCGAGCCATGCCACGTTGCATGGGATGAACTGATCCTAACTTTCCTTTTTTAGCTTTCGATTGATGACCAAAATATAGAAGACTCCTAAAATGAAGTGAATATGTCCTTATCAATGGAAAATTCTTCACTCTTAACGGTCAAAGAATTTGAGAGATGTCTGAACATCTTTCATTTCGAGCCTTCAGTTTCATATTCATATGTCTTTATCAACGAGACAATAGGTTCATATGGAATTTCATGACTCCTAACTATAGGCTCAAAGAATCTGAGAAAGTCAAGCCACTATTTTTCCCTCTACTTCCGACTTAGCTAATTGTTTAGTAAATACCTTCAGAGTATTGAATGAGGTAGTTCATCTACTTTTGCAATGGGCACAATTGATCATTCTTCTTTCAAATCAAGGAATGAGGTCCTCCTATAAAATTCGATGGAGAAATCGAAAGCTTCAGATGAGGGATCTGCCCTCTATTCTTCTTCATGATCTTACCCGTCCAAAGGACTTATTTATATCCAATTATGAAAAAACTAAGTAGAAAGTTCCTCACTCTTCTCTTCTTAGTCGAGCTTCTTCGAACCGCCTCGTGGGAGTTGAGCATTAATTCTGAACCGATATAATAAATAAAGCATATCCAGAGTATATGAGATATTGTTCATACCTTCTATCCGCTCTCTTTCTTCTCGTTCTCGATCCCATACTGAGATTTGAGATATTATGTGTGTGGGCAAGAAGGAACTTACCTATTCGTAGGATATAGTTTGATAACCGCTTCGTCGGCCTCTGCTTCCTTTGATCCACAATCCTGCACGGATTAATATAAAAAGACTGGGTTTCAGGAAAAGATCGATAATGAAAATCATAGAAATCGCTTAAAAGCCAAGTGTGAAAGGTAGATAAGTCGAGGTTAGCCCTTAAGAAATGAAATGAAATGTCAGTCCTTTGCTTGTCTGAAGGTTATAAAATAACTTGACTATATCAATGAACAAGGAATTGTATAAAGACTTATCCTTCAAAGGTTGAGAAGAATTTGAGAAATGCATTTATATAAGAAAAGAAAATGAGTCCTTTTATTTTAAAGTCCAAACCTCTTTATCCTTATTGATAAGACACAAAGAATTTACGAATTGAGGACCTATGGTTTTCTATTCAAATAATTGGAAAGCGACAGCTCAAGTTCTTTGAGCCTTTATTCTGAGTTGCACTCCTTTGATGGAGCAAAGAATCAATCTCCTACTCCGCCCCTAACCTCACTCGAGTTCAAATCCACACATTCTTTGAGCCTCTCCTTCTTAGTTAAGCTGCTTCACACCTTGAAGGTTCATATGGATTTCTGACTCCTCCTACGTAGCTAAAATCAGACTTCGATCATTCTTTGAGTCTTTGAACAATAAGGATAAGGACTTTCGCTTTCTAATTATTCAATAATTCTTTGATCCTTTAATTCTTAGCCGAGCTGGTTCGCACCTTTTAGATGAATATGGATTAAATTAAGGGTGTGGACTAGCTTAATTAGCCACGTAGTGGTGCTCTAAGAGAAAGGTAAGACCAGAGTCAGAGGCATACCTAACAGCCCATGTAGCGGTCAACCTCAGGAGGAAGCTTTGCTGTAACTGTAGCATAAGTTCTTATTTCAAAAGTGAAAATCAGAACAGCCGTCTTACTGAAAGGGGTTGTCAGAGCTGGAGGAGGATGCAGGTGGTGCATTTAGTAGCTGGAGAGTACCAACCATAATAGGGAATCAATAGACTTCTCAATTGAGGAAAAAAGTCGATGAATGAGTCCAGAGGTTCTGAGGCTCTGTCTCAGTTTCCTTGTTCTTATGTATTTTTTGGAGGTTATAATGACCATTGGGATTAGGGAGACGTCATCTCTCTTATTCTTATTCTTCGGCTAATAAATAGATGACAAATTATCTGGTCAATACATGTTTGACTTTCTTAGTCTACTGCTATTAGACGTTCAAATGATTACACCTTCAAACTTCCCTTAACCTTGGAACAAGTCAAATTCTCATTAAAAGGACTATAGACAAAGAGGATGCTCGACCTCTTAATAGAATTTAAAGCAGAAATCAAGGCTCAAAGAATGATCGAAGCTCAAAGAATATTGAGAGGACTCATTCATGGAACTAATATATAGAAGGGGTCTGACTAGAATTTGAAAGTGGGGCTCACTCTTCCAAGGTAGTGGAGGGAGTGAAGTTTGCCAAGTTCTCTTTGCCCGATGAACCAATTTGAAAGTGCAAGACTAGTTCTCTCTTCTAAGCCCAATGAGAAGCCAAAAGAAAGAATGAAGAAATGAGGACTCGACTAAATGAAAGACGTTCGAACATGAAGCATTAAGAAATTTGGACTTGGTTAGGAAAAGAGCAGATATGGAATACATCATCGCATCCCTTAATTCCATGTAAGTGTAGACAACTATCCTTGAAGAAGGGCTTACGATGATAAATGTTGAGCACCGTTCTGTGGGCGCCTGAGACGAAAAAAGAAAGATCAAGCCTATAGCATAGAAGGATAGGCTTTCTGACTTAGGCTTCTCCTACGTAGCGCTTCGTGTCTTTCCTTCTGCCATAAGAAAGGGGTTGATCTTAGAATATTTGACTCGACTAGGCTTTCCTTCTCTAAAGTTTCTCTTGCTGGATAGGCTTTCTTCAGTCTTTTTTCGGTTTCATTGTTCATTGATCTCTTTCCGCAGAAAGGGAATGATAATTAGCCACTCGACCTATTGGCAAACTTAAAGAAGAGATCCTGAACTTGAAGAAAGAGGGACCCATTAGTAATAGATGTACTCCACTGAACCTTTCTTATATGAGAATGAAGTAGGATAAGGGTAGCTACGAATCAACAATTGGAAATGTGGAATAGGTTTCTATTTTCTCGTGTAATCAGTCTCTTTCGAACTCAAAGGTTGAATCCCTCTCTTGTTCAGAATAAGTGGAGAGTCAAATATCAAGCCTTTTCACTCAACTCAAATTCCTTTGATTTGATATAATCAACTGATTTACTAATTGAAAAGTAAAGAGATCATGCCCTACGTGGGGCTTTGATGAGCGAAAGAGAGATAGGAAAAGAGCTTACCAATCGATCGAGGAAGGGCTTAGTAGTGATCTGATTGAAGAACAAGAACTTTTGAAGTAGATGACTCAACGACATGGACTCCAAGTCCTTCTCTTATTAGATGTTGAGGCCTTCAACTCTGCTGCTTCCCTCAAGATGGGTGCCAGATTTCCAGGACTGAGACTTCTTCCTTTAGAAAGAGGTTGTTGAAGAAAAGAAGCTCGACCAATAGGTTATTCATTATGCGAGAACATATTCAATATACTACTTTTCTCGAAAGAGTCATCACCGAATCATAACCCCGCAACTCAACTTCTTAGTTTACCCTGGGCTTTCCTCTCTAATTTTCTCTCTGATGTTTAAGAGCTGAAGCTCATAGGATGTGAAACTCTTCACTCTGCTTTTCGAACAGGATATGTAGGCTAGGCTTTTGGAATATTACTCGGCCGTAGAAGGCATCAAAGTGAACCTTGTTCATTGATTGAATTACTTTCCCTGCTCCATGGGATTCTTTGAGCCTTCAAACCTCTCTCAAATTCTTTGAGCATTCAATTTTTCTTTCTTCCTGTTCCCTTCGACAGAGCAAAGAATTTCTTCTTTATCCCCTCTGGTTCATGAATATGGATGAACGAGTCCTTCACACGGGGAGAAAATGACTCAAGAGGAGAAATTTACATTGTTGAATGTAATATCTATTCATATTCTTTAAGTCTTGAAAGATGCTTCTTTCATTCTCTAGGCTTGGTGGGCTCATTCTCTTTTCTTTACATAAACGCTTTGTGCCTTATTTATTCAATATGATTCAAATAATAAGTTGATAGTCCTTCCCCTTTTTTAGTTCCATTAATCAGTCCTTCAGAGCGACAAAGAACCTACTAAGAAGAGACAAAGGCTCCATAAGACAGGGATATTGTTGAGAAGTCCCACTATATTGAGTGGAATTCAAAGTTCAGACTTGGGGTGAAACTTATCCTAGAAGTTAAAGTTTTCAATTGAAACTACTTTTTTCTTGATAAGATTCATCCTATGCATTTGATAGGTCAAAGATTGATCGCTATTACATCGAAGAATTAATCAATCCGTCTTGGATCTGGAAATTCTTTACTCTTTTATAACATAAAATCAAGGTGATCAATGAAAATAAAGAAACTCAGATTTTGACAAAATACAAAGAGAGATACCCGTAGAACGTTAAACAGGTCTTTATACGTTGAGGCATGGTACATAGCGCCTCAAATAGATTTGAAAGACTATTTGATATTCTAAAAGGAGGGAGCGCAGCGCGTCAAAGTGTTAAAAACGTACATCTGAAAATGGCAGTTGTAAACCACTCCGTCTAGGGGCCAGGCCAGGCTAGGTCTGAAAAAATCATATAAAAAGCGCTCACGGGGTTCCATATAAGAGGCTCGGATGCCATATACATGTAATAACCCCACTGAAAGGGACTTTCAAAACAAGGCTTTCCCCTTACAGGCTTCCTTGCTCTGGTTAACCACCCTCGAAAAGTATAAGATATCAGAAAATGTCGATGCAAGATTCAGGCTGAAGAAGCCTTCCCTTTGTCTCTTTTTTCCTTCCTGATTTTCATGGGTATGGAGCCACCATCGCTTTCATCAACATACCAAGAACTAATGATTCAATCTCCAGTTAATGGTCTAGGTCTGAAGGCTCAAACAATTTGAGGTGAGACTGAATCAATGAACAAGGGTTTGAGACAGGAGTCAGTAAGGCACAAAGCGAAGGAGCCCTTGATTAGAAAGAACCATTAGATTAAGAGGATAGAGCCAATGAAGCCGGTTAGGATGTGACTGAGTGGGATACTTTGATTCCTCCATTTCATCAGACAGGTCCCTGAAAAGAGGATGCTCAGCTGTGGAAGGATCATCACTCCCAGTTTTATAGGTTGCGAATGAAACTCATCTAGAGCTCTATTCTAGGATGGATAGGCATTCTCTTTCTTCCTTGCCTATAATAGGAAAATTTACGTATGAGTTGGATCGAAAGGCTACAATCCCTGAATTCTGAGTTGTCAGCCTCGCCTTAGGCCAAAGAGATCGAATGAAAGATCTTTCTCATTTAAAAGATTAAAATCCTAAAATGAGAATGTAGGAGATAATGAGAATGAAAGATGAAAGAATGAGAGAGAAAAGAAAGTTCAAGGTAAAGTCTTATCAACTTATATTTGATAACTATAAATATCAGAATCGAGGCCTTTCATTCCTGTGTATGCTCAAAAGGACTTATGGAATTTCAAGGCTCAAAGAATTTGAGGTCCCACTCCACGAAAAAGTATGAAAGGAAGCCCCACTGCTCGGAAGAAAGCTTAAGAGGAGGCGTAGAATGAGGATGTAGAAGTTGATTTGTGCTCCTTGTAAGTGTCTAGGCTTTTGAATAGTTCCATCTTTTCTTTATTGGATCAAAGGAAGGAACGATGTCATATTTCATTTAGCCTTAGGCATTGAATGAGTGCAAAAGATCTATTTTTTAGCCTTTATTCATTGATTCAGTCGAGACGTCCTCCATCTGAAGGTTATAAAATCGCTCGACTGATAAAGAGAGGGGCAAAGAACTTGCAAGGACTTCCTTATTCTTCAAATGTTAAGGAGTGCAACGAAAGAAATCCATATTAACCTAGGCAAGGAGCAAAGAATTTACGAAGGAACTCGAAATATGAATATGAGAAGAATTTGAGGCACCAGAAAGATTCCAGCCTATCTCTTCGCTTTGCACTACTAGCAAGTCAATAACGTATTTTTTCGCTCATCATTTTCCTAGGAAACTTCCCTTTTCATTTCGAATCCTTTCCTTGCCTTGGTGAGGGCTTTTTGACCAAGTCGTTGGGCAGGAATCTCCTGCTACAACACTAACCAGGCAAGCTGCCTATCCCCTTGGCTCCTAAAAGAGGTCTGGATGACCGATAAAAGATAAGAAGTTGGGCTACTAGGCATATAGCATTTATGCTATTCCGCCTGATATTTGAAATTCTTATCTTGGTAATCTCGTCTATATGACAGTTCCTTGAGTGTATCCGAAGTTCTGGCTGAACTGTGACTAATAGTGACTTGTAATAGAGCGTCTATTATGATTTATAAGGAGTCTGCTTGACCCTGATTCTTTGCTCGGCTTAGCCTGCATGCGGATCTCACGAATTGATCTGAGTAAAGATCTCTCTTCAAAAAGAGATCATATACGGAATAGACTCGCCCGACCCCTTTATTCCCTTGATTGACCTCAAGATCTTTCTTCTATCTTTCTTAATGAAAAGAAGACTGATTCAATTCCCTCATAATAAAGAATTTGATAAGGCGAATAAGCCTACTCATAAGGGAAACTTCTACCAGTTTTCATCCTTCATCCGACTCAATTAAATCTCGCTTTCTTTATTTTGCTTGAATGTGAATGAAGGACATTCAAAAAGCAAGTTTCTTCAAGTTTCATCACTTTTTTCCATCAAGAAATGGGACATTCAAAGTCAATTAAATTGGCCAGAGAGAAAACAGCCTGTCGAGCGGCTTGCTTCGCTCTAAATCAGTAAAGAAGGTTTCTGATTGAGCGCCCTAACCCCTCTCTTGACCCCTCAACACTCAGTTAGGGTGTGTAATTAGCAAGGTCTAAGATCTCTCCAAGGTTACTATTAGGTTTCTGCTCGTATGAGACGTTATGAGGCAAATGTTGACAAGATCTTGGTCTAGATGTGACTCGATTTGATTATGTATTCCACGTTCACTGAGGGATGTAGGGTCAAGACGCAAGCTAGGAATGATCCATTTCGTCAACTACATCTAAGATGTTGGCAGCTGAATTAGTCTCTTCCTCTCACTTGACTCTTTTCTTCTATCCTAAACTTCCTTTGCTTCCTACTTTCTTTATTGGTGAATTTGGGGTTTCTTCCTCCACGAAGGATTCAGCCGACTCCATCAACTACCTCTCTCTTCCTTTGGGTAGGGTCGAGTAGAAGCTAACCTATCTGTCTTTGTGCAAAATGGGTC
Source organism: Cucumis melo (assembly GCF_025177605.1). Classification (NCBI taxonomy): domain Eukaryota; kingdom Viridiplantae; phylum Streptophyta; class Magnoliopsida; order Cucurbitales; family Cucurbitaceae; genus Cucumis; species Cucumis melo. Next base: position 2,244,203 of record NC_066868.1, read on the forward strand.
TAGTGCCTCGTCTGCCTTGTGCGAGATGGAATGACTTAGTTATGGACTCTTAAGGAAGTAAGGTCAGACTCCTTCGTAAAAGTTGAACGGAGAGATGAGCCAGCATAACGATTTACATAAAGAAATTTAGAACAAGGCACAAGAAAGAACTTCAACTTACTTAAAGGAAATGGAAGAAAGCGTAGGAGAGGATCAAATCTACTACGACGACTTACATTGCCTCGGATGATTTCTTTCGAGAGGTTACTCACCGCTCCGTGGGCTAGCCAGGTCTGCCTTCTACACTTTGTCTTTCGAGCGACAATCTCCACATTTTAAGAAGAAGTTTGGAGGGCGGAGGTCAGACATAATGGTTGATCTCCCTCTTGACTGTAAATAGTATTCAAAAGAAAGTCAAATTGTGTAACAAATGAATGGGACATTCAATGTCAATATAGAAATCAGCCTTTCGGGCAAGAGGAAAAGATCAAAGGGCTGCATCCTGAAACTAGAGCATGGATGCATGAACTTTTTTAGACTGATAATACCCGACTCGAACCCTATTCTGATCGTTCTCTCTCCTTAGGCTTTTTCTTCCGCCTAAAATTCATGGATAGGGATTTTATAAGGATATGTCTATTTCGTACTTAACAAAAAAAAAAGCGAAGAAGAATTAAGTCACTTTTGACATAGGGTTAGATGGAAGAATTTTGTTCTTTAATTGTGGTTTTATGAGAGTACTCTTCGATCGAACCGCTACGTCTTCCTTACTTGAATAAGTTCTTTTCTTCATTCATGAGTTGGGAATGGAATGCCATGAACAAGTTCAATTGAAAGACAATGAGAAGCTTATCATATCTTTACCATCCTTGTTTTAAAGAGAGAGATAAATAAAAAGGAAGGACCACTCTTCCTTCAATTTTTCATTCTAGTTTTCTTTTCAATGGAGGTGAATTCTTCTCTCATTCTTCTCACTTGTAGGATAAAGAAATGGATTCACTCTATGGATTATTTGTCACCCATGTAGCGCTAGAGAAAACTCAACTCCTTAACTGCATCTGATGACGAAGGGGAAACTCAGGTCTCAGGAGGCCAAACTAGGTCATATGGGGATCTACTGTCTTAGTTTCTAGAATCAATCAAATGAGTAGGGAAAGAAAGCCAAAGGAAATCCTCCTTAGCAGTGGAAGTCGTCGCAGTTCTTTCCACAGCTTCTCTTTCATCTGAAGAAAAAAGAGTTTCAGGTTCAGTTCTTCGCTCGATCTAAAGATTTACACACCAATATCAAGCCTTTTTTCTCAATTCAAGGGGTTCGGTAAATTTTTTGAGTGGAATATACTCAAATGGAGGCACAAAGAGAAGTGATTGCGAAGGAGCCCTTAGATTAATTAAAGCCTTCAATAAGAAATAAAGGCCATTAAATGTAGAAAAGATGGAACTCAAAGAAGGAAGTGAGAGGAAAGTTTCGTTAGTTTAAGCATCCCAGTGGAAGATCAACTTAAGGATTACTAGTGGAACTTTCAAATTTATAAAGAGAGCCTAGAAGTTCATGGTTTTTATTCCATGGCTAGACTTTCTTCTTTATAGTACTCGTAAGGCTCCTCAGGACCCCTTATTCATTGACTTCTCTAAAAATATCCTCTTATTCGACTATTATCATCAAGCTTATCCCAAAGATAAGGATGCCTTGGTCAGATCAGCTTTCATAGGCTCTCCCCGAGTTTCATGAATATGCTCTTATTGGATTAGGGTAGGTTTCTAAGTAGGATCTCAACAGTAAAGGAGCTCGACTTACTTGCTGAGAGGAGTGTTGAGGATTCCCTTACTCACCTAGATCCCTTTCATGAGTTAAAGCTCTTGTGGAATAAAGGTACCTTCAAGAGTCAGTTCTTTGGAGTCAACCAGGGAATTCGCTCTTTTTTTTAGTAGGATCAGAGATTTTACGAGGGAATATCGGTAACTCAATAATGAATTAGGAGGTGCTCATATGACCAACTTACTTAATAGAAGGAATATGGTGAATATGGAGAAATCAAGCTCTAGATGATAGGTAAAGAATTTGCGAGTAGAATTTCTAGTCCTAATGAACTCCTGACAAACCTTGTTCATTGATTCCTTTATTTTTGATTGAGGGCTTTGCCTAGCACTCCTGTTAAGAAGTAAAGAATTTGAGCTTTCCTTTCAGATGAATATAGATTTCTACAATAAAGGTCTGAACTAAGTTAATTAGGATACAAAGGTTAGGACTCATGAAATGGAATATGAACCCGTCACCTGTACCTTTGTTTTTGGTTCTACATAGCTTAATTAGTCCGAAGGACTTGTTTTTTATTCCACTTATTTAATGGAAATGATTTTGACATATTCAATTTCTTTTTTTTTTCTTAGCGAAAATGCACAATTTGCTAGGTTTTTGGTATGCTTGGCAGCAAGAGAAGACAAAATCATTCAAAAAAACTACTATTATCATTAGAGAAGATCAATCTAAAAACTAACATTTTGCAATAAAAAAGCCGAGAAATAGCAATGGATGAAAGGAAAAATGGATCTATGATCATTTGAATTCTTTCCATATCAATGAGACCTTATAATTGCAAAGGAGAAGAAGAAATTTGAATGATCCTTCTCATCCTTTTCTACTTATCTGATTTTTTTAGAGAAGAGGATAGGATTGATTGAAGCCTTTTTCTCTTTTATCAAGACTATTACAAACCTGCAGCAAGATGCAGAGTGAAGTGACTGTATATTAGAGAAGCTTAAGGAAGAAGACTCCTTTTACATGAGTGCAAACCAAAGGCAAGGAATAGTCCTTCGGACTCCTTAGACTCTGATTATATCTATATATAAGTCAAGTCGCTTCGCTCCTGATCTTATCATAATATAATTTCTGAGACAAGCCGTATATCATATTTCATCAACTTCTTTCTTTCGTGGGTTGATCGATCTTAATGCATTGCAATTCTAATAAGAAATGCTCGACCCCTCATTCGCCTATGGAGCCTTGTTTATCCACTAACAAATGAGGAGTTGAATGGAACGGAGAGAAAGAAAGAATCTTTAGACCGCGACCATAAGGAAATGATAGAATCAAAGTCAAATAGGCCTCATCCCTTGAATCCGAAATTTAGCTAGCCTTTTTATCATACCAATAAGGCGTCCAAAGAACAAGCAAAATCACTCGAGTCTAAAGGGTAGGTTATCAGCTAATATTGGGATAGTAGTTGACAAAGTCAAGAAAAAGGGCTTGACTCCCACGTAACGGGATTTAAGGAAGGGGATTTGATGTCAAATAGAGGCTTTCAATCGTGAAGGCTAAAGGCCCAAGCCTGGTGAAGAAAGGAATGTTTGGATTGATGCCCTAAATCTCGTGGTTTTGTAGTTTGTAATTGTATATATTATATAAATTTTTATTTATCTAATAAAATAAAGTGTATTATTTTATTTGACACTTAGTTGCATTAACCCACAAAACCAATAAACTAATATCCAAGGTTATCTTCTGTAACCTAAACATATATGTGGAGACATACAAGTGGATTATGTTTAAGTGATAACCTAAATGGTTTGTAGTAAATGGATAATGCTGGATACCTTATCCTTGTACTACACATGATTTATTCCTAATCATTCATGTCTAGACATTAGAATGGGGGTATTCTATACAAATAGTTTGTATAAGACCGGACCATGAAATGAATAGTCTATCTTATTAACACCATTACTAGTTGAGACTATATTTCACCAGGATGACCATAGGTGACTTGACTTGAATCCTGAGTGAGTTGCGAACTCCTGACTATGAAGTTGGTCCTTTAATTTGTATGGGCGAAAGTGGCCTATGTCGCCAACTCAATATGCCTACCATTTTGGAGATTCATCTGATTGAATAGCTGGGAACACAGCTACACAAGAAGGAATTCACTCATTCTCTATAGATAGAGTAAGTAGAGAAATTGCTCTTTAAAGGGCTAATTTGAGGGCTTGAACAATGTGGTGGCACACCCTCTCTTGGCCTAAGAAAAGTTAAGTTATAATAGGACTATAATTATTGTTCATTAGAGGAATCAGTGGTACTTAAGGAGTTAGATGTAATTACAGTGGCAAAATGGTAATTTTTGGCCTAGCTGTACTTACGAGCAATTTGTGAAGAGTTATTGCATTGTTGATTGGTTATATCTAATAGACACAAAAATATATCTACATTAAGAAGAGGGCAACTATTAGTCTTTAGTGGAATGACTAATAGTTAACGAATAAAGACTAATTTAATTAAAGAGTTTAATTAATTAATCCCATTTAAGCTTCAATCTGTAGGTCCATAAGGTCCTCTTGTTTACTCAATAAGGATAAATGAGAATCAAATTTATTTTGGTTTAATTTGAATTGGTTAAATTGATTATAGGGAATAAATTGTATATGATATAATTAATATAATGTATTTGATACATTATAATATAAAGTTTTTATGAGAGAAGTTAATATTTGAATATGATTCAAATAATAATAATAATAATAATATGAATAATATTCATAAATAAACTATAGATCAAAATTAATATGGATTCGATTCATATTAGAACTATAGATCATATGAGAGATCTAAACCATTGGTTATATTATATATGATATAATATAAAGTTTATATTATATGAGATATAATATAGATTAAATTTATATTAATTTAATTTAATTTTAATTAATATAGTTTTTTAAATAAATAAAATAACTCCCATATCAAGGGAGTTATTCTACGTGGGAAAGAGGGAGGAAGTATCCTCCTCCATATCAATGGTTAAGATTTTTTCTTGAAAATAAAGAGGAAGATTCATTAAAAAAGGCTCTCTTTTTTTTTTTCTCTAATTAATTGATCTCTCTGCGTTCCAAAAGATAGTGAATTCTCTCAAATTTCCCTCACCAAAATTACAGAAGTCCATAATTCTCTATGATTCTTTATCTGGAGAATAACGAGGAAGACTTGGTAGTGCTCTTGAAAGCTTGGAAGAAGAGTTCTTTAAGGTTCTACAAAGGTTAGCTTCTTTACACCTTTTCCTCCATAGAAACATGTCTAGGTTTTTTGTTTTTTTCTTCTTTGAATTTGTTGGTTGTACAAATTGAATTTCACTTGCACGACATTCATATGCTTCCGCTTTGGAAATTCCATTCCTTCAATGAAGACCACTCGAGCGGTTAGGAGGTGATAGAATAAGTCACTGTTAGGGAATACAATGTGGAAGGAATTAGATATTTCTTCTATTTCTCATTCACCACTACGCTAGACCTCAATCCAATGGTAACTTCCATAGAACAAGACTTGTCAAAGAATCCGAAAGTGGTCCACGAATGGTATCTTTCATTCTTTTCTCAATAAGGAAGAAAAAGGCAAAGGCCATGAGGCTCAAAGAATATTGAGGATCAGATTACTCCCAGAACCCACAAAGTTGTGAGTACCAAAAGAAACAACCAACCAACCAACAAAACTAAAATCAAAACTCCAACCAAAACTACAAACTCAAATATAATCGAACTCTAGAAAACTCAAATAAACTACGAGTTTTTTTATATATTCTATTTGATTTATGATATGTTTAATTTATCTCTTTTCTTGTTATATTTTCTTTTTCTAAGATGTTTGGAGAGGTTGAGAAAGCAAAGCGGTCTAACTTCGGGCTTTTTTTCGTCAGTCACTTCAAAATGGATACGAGACCAAAGGATATGCTTTACCAAAAGGTCTTATTCAACTGCACTTCTTCTTGACTTGGTATCTGGTATAAAGGGATCGAAATAGTTTCATGAGAAGTGACAAACGTGCAAATAGCTAAACTCAAATTCTGAGGTTACTTGAGGTTTGAGTGAGTTAACTTCGAGATTGACAGTAGCCCGTGTTGGGGATGAAACCTTGTCCCAGTTCTTCTTATTGATGCCATCACTGGTTGTTGTAGCTTTTGCTTGTTTTTGTTTTTTTCGCTCGGTAAGCTTTTTCATGGTCGTGGGATTGTAAGGCCAAGGCTTAAAACCTTTGACTTAATTTCCTTGGAAATAGATTCAAATGTGAATGTCCCTATCCCAATTTGACTCTTGACTTTCATGATTCCACTCGGAGCTAAAAGCAAAGAAGGATTGAGCAAAGGACAAGAAGAGGCTCCATGTAGCGCCTATCATCAACAACATTCTCAGTTTTTTGGTTTTAGAAGGAAAAGGAGAGAAGTGTCTTCCACCCATGATTGGGGGGCCTTTGGTAGAGCCGTTCGACCTTCTTTATCTCTTCCTTCTTCTATTCTACAACCTAGTCGGTTTACCACGTAGTGGGCTCTCTCTCGATGCGAAATAATTGATATTCACTTTCTAGAATTTGGTCACTGAGGTTGGAAACCCTTTTTTCTTTGACTTGCCCTACCTTGGCCCTCTTTTAAGATTTCTTGGAGTGAGTACTGTCCCCAAATTTCTCCTTGGTGAGATAAGAAGACTTGCCCAAGCTTTATGAAAGGTCATATTGGCTTCCCTCCCATTCTTTGAATGCCTTTTTGATCAGAGGTAGTAGCAGGATAGCGGACTGTGGTGATATGGAAATGGTAATTCCTATCTTGGTCTTTTTCTTTGGCAAGTATAATGGACACATATTGGAATAGTAGTTGAATCCTTAGTGCAATTTTCTAAAGATTTTTCCTATGTGTCGGCTTGAAATGAGAAAAATAAATATTCTAAAATGAGAATGAATATTCATGAATTTTGGAAAGGAAAATAAGGACTAGGAATGCTCTTTAATACTTTGGATTGAAATTCGAACTGTCGGTTCTTCTCTAATCTATTTTGACATTGAATTCTTGCACTAGTCCTCCTTTAGTGGAATCAGACTCCTCCTTTACAGTTCGTAAATTTGCTTCGAAAGGATAATATACGAGAAAAGGATCCAAATTCTAAGATGAGGAAGGCTAAACTGAACTGGAAAATTCATTAATAAAAAAATTTCTCCATTCGCCAACTTATCTTTGTTCAAGTGATTATAGAGAAAAAAATGGGGAGAATGGTCTTTTGGTTGGTAAAAAAGGTTTTTTTGGTAAGGAAGAAGAAGAAAAGAATGAGATAGAAGACAAACCTACGAGAAGGTTTTGATGATTTCAAATACTATTACAATCAATGATTGAGGCTTGAAAGGAGGGAGGCAAGGAGTGAATGTGTTAAGCAAATGATCAGAGATCCTTTTTTTCTTTCTCGCTTCTCTCATATTACATTAAGCCTCAACTTTTTTCTTGCAAAATGTTAGCAAAAATCATCTTTGAGGTGCTGAGGTGCATATGGATTTTTTTCTTTGCACTCCTAATCCTAATAAAGAATAAGGAAAGGGTTTCGCTTTCAAATTCTTTGGACCTCTCATTTTGTTTAGAGTCAAGTTATTTCTGAATATAAGGGCTATAATGAAGGAGTTTGGCTCTTAAATTCTTCTAAAATTTTTTGATCCTTACAGATTCATATGGATTTCTGACTCGTTCGAAGTAGCTTAATTAGGACCGACGAAAGAGAAAAAATGACTGATTTTTCATAATTTCTTACTTTTTTATATACCCAAAACCTAGAAAATTATGTATTTTAGCTAAGAAAATACTTATTAATAATGAGATCAATGGCTGAGTTATGTCAGAAATTGAAAGAATTGATTTCGATTTAGAAAGTTTCGGATAACATATAAGGAAGAACTCTTTCCTATTCAAAATGAAGGAATGAACATTTGCACTCCATATAATTTAAGGATAAGGACTTTTGCTTTACGCCTTCAGACTTGTCCACTAAGCAAAAATAAAGGCTTAAAGAATTTGAGATGAATAAGAAGGATTTTTTACGACTGAGAACGGATGCATGAATTCCACTAATGTTTGACTCCAGACGTGTAGAAGAAGATCGACTTCAGTCAATGCTAAAAACAAAGGCTCAAAGATCATTAAATAAAATCGAATCTATGGTTTTGGTCTATACACTTTCATTAAAGAAAAGGAAGAAATTCAACTGCATAGTGGGCCCACTCAAACTTAGGGCAAGGCGGGCCACCTATAAATAAGAGGAGAGAGGTTCGAAGAAAAAAGCCTATCAAGCCTTCTACCCGACAAAGAATAAGAGGAGAAAGGAGGGGACTGCAAGATTGATAGAGGAAGAAGTTTATAGTCTTGCGCTTCTAAGGCCTTCCGCTAATCGTACTTCCTCACCAAATTCATTCCCTAAATTAGAATGAAAATGAAAGGATGGGGCAATGAAATTGAGATTAAGAGGATGAAGAGAAAACCTGTATTTAGCTCTGAGAAATTCCCTACCATTGATTCGATTGAAGAAGAACTACAAAAGCTGAATGAGTTGGGACATGGTCTTAAGGGGATCGAGGAGGATTAGGAAAGCTTGGTAGAAGATTGACCTTTGACGCGATGCTTGGCAATGATTATTAGAGACGAACGATAGGCTTATATAACCGATTGATTTCTTCCATTTTCACTTTCATTTTTTTCATCCTTAAAGATGTGTAGTGAATTCAAGAATGAAACTAAACTAGTTAATTCAATCAATTTTTTGATATGGTGAGAGTACGATGAGGCTAGCAAACGCCCTACCACGGATAAGCTTGGTGTCATTACCATAAGCTTCCACATAGTCCACTAAGAGTTAGTGGAATTATCCAACAAAATGTTGGATTTTCCCACTAAGTTTGGTCAAGGGGCAAAATGGTCATTTGACCATTCTAGTTAAAGTCAAACTTTGACTTTTTAAAGTCAAAAGTCAACATTTTGACTTTTTACCATTTTTTCTGTCTTGACTAATTCCGACCTCCTGAGCATGAATCGCATTCATTTTTCTAAAATTCAAATCACATTTAAATATAAAGCGGTCAAAGTTTGACTTGTCAAAGTCAAAAGTCAACACTTTGACTTTTACCAACTTTGACCTTTTCCATCAATTCTGAGCTTTCGAATATGAATCTGTATTTATATTTTTAATATTTAAATCATATTTAAACTTAAAGCTTTATAATCGATGGCTATATCACATATATTCGTCGCTTTCTCTCTCTCTACCTAATTCGAACAATTTGAATTGTTCCAATATATTGTCCTATTAACTAATTTTGTGTGAGTTAGCAAGGGAACCTAATGGACATATAGATCATGGGCTCCAACGGTTTGAGATTAACTGGCTAAACCCTTTTACACCGAGCGAATCAACATTCGTTAACTAACGGGTCATTTCATTAAAGTCCCGTAGTTACACTCCCCTCACTATAGATATATTTGTGTCCATTTGATATAACCATGATCAGTAAGTTAATCTTCACAGGTGTTCGTAACCTCGGTTGGGTCAAAATACCATTTTACCCCCGAGACTACATCTTGTTCCTTAAGTCTCACTGATCCACTATTGAAAGATTGGTTTAAGGTCCAACCTATAAACAAAATCCCTCTAAGGCCAATGAGAGGGTGGGATCCCTTGCTCAAGACTTAGATTAAGTCCTTAAAGGAACAACCTATCTACTAACCTTAAAGCGGGTAGGAGTGAATTTCATCTTGCACTCTATGTCCCTAGCCATTCACCTGGTCTTACCCCTGAAATGGGAGGCTTATTGGGCCAGCACCATTGAGCTACCCTCACCTATGCAAATCTAAGGATAATACTGTTTGAACAGAAGTTCATAGTTAGCTCCAGATTAAGATTAAGTTACCTAGGTTATCATAATCGAAACAGTCAGTTTATATAGTAAACGGTGTTATAACTTAAAAGTGACTATTATATGGTTCCAATCTTATGCAAACTCTTTACATAAGATGCCCACACTCTCATGTCTCTACATAAACGATTCAGGATCACATCATTTGTACTAACTACAGAGCATGCCACATCCATAGTGTTCCTGAAATAAGGCGCCCAACATTATTCATACACTATAGACTGTTTGGGCTATAAACTCAAACTTGATCCATATTTATGTCTCTACATAAAGTTCAAGTCTACACTAGATAGCCTCGGGACCTTAGTTAATTGAATCAAGATTATAGTATTCTTTTTTTACTAATAAGTCCTCAATAACCACTTTATTAAATAGAATATAATTTTAACTACAAACTACGAGTTTGAGGACATAAATTCCAATAAAAGATCCATAAAAAGCAGTCTTCTTTGAGTCAACTGAGACTCTTCTGATTTTATAGATTAGTCAAGAGACTATGCGCCTTGCACGGATGAGTTAGGCTACCGAGCGGGCTTCTTTACTCTCTCTCTCTCTCTCTCTCTCTCTCTCTCTATTCGTACTTCTCTAACTAGGGAAGTCTTATGCTTATTATGCTGCTTCCAACCACCCATTTAGGGAAAAGAAATTGATTTACCATGAAATGCCTTGTTTGAATTTTGATCACATTTAAAGGTTGACATCTAATATAGTTTCTCATCAGAAAAAGGACACCAAGGATGAGCGAAATAAGCAGAAGCTCGACAATAAAGAGGCTCCATAAGGAGTTGACTCAGCCTTAATAGGAGAAGATCGGGCTCGCTCACCCTATCATTGGGGCCCACGGATAATATGTCTTTATCAATAAGCTAATTAAACTACGTAGAACAAAAACCAAAGGCATAAAGAATTTTCGAATAAAGTTCAAATAAAGCTCCATATGAAGTTGAATGAATATGAGTTCCTCTGATTGATCCACAGATGAACATGTCCTTATCAATGAGACCACATGTGAAATTCTAATCTTTCTTTTTTGCACTCCTCTCCTTTTTAGTCGAGTTGCTTTGCACCTTTCAGGTTCATATGTCCTTTTTATTGTGAGCTTTGACCCTTTGTTTTTAGACCTTTGCTTTTCCACTCCAAATTCCACTGACTTGAAAGAGGTCCTTATCTCTTCTTTGTGGGAGCCATGAAAGGAGTTGTTGAAGTCAGGAAGATGGAGCGGTAAGAATAGAATGAGATCGGACGAAGGGGAATTCACTCTATCTCTTTATTGAAGCATCAGGCTAGGTTTGATCTAAGCAATAGTATCTAGTCTGATAAGGGCAAGCTAGAACTTTCTAAAGGAAGATTGATTCGAGGTTCAAAGATGGCTTCAATTGTTTATCATGAAAACCTAGGATCCCACAGAGTGGGTAATGTGCTCAGTAGTAGATGAAAGAGACCGGGCTGAAGCAACAAAGTTGGACAGATTTGGGGGGTAGAATAGGCTTGACCATAGGTAGAGGATGAGTCCTAAAGAAAATGTTGTTATATGGGGAAGATATGAAAGAAAGCCTAGGGGTTAGGAGTCAGATTCAAATATGGAGTTAGTGGCTGTTGCTGTAGCAGTTGAAGTTCTTACACTCTGTCGTTATTCAGTGAAATCCGTTCAATCTCTTTCAAACTTTAGTAGCCCGAGACTTGATGTTGCAACTTCAAAAGTTAAGCTTTTCTTTCTATTCTAATAAGAAGCTTTCCTAGAGGAAGTACTCACACTTTCATCAGAATCTAAGGATAAGCTGATTCAGTAGAAAGATTTAGGGTGAGAACCCAACCCTTGGCTTTTTTCTTAGAGGTCCTTAGATAAAGAGTCGAATTGATTAAGAGGTTCTTAGTCTCAACAAAAGAAAGAAAGGCGATAAGAGGCAAAAAACTCCATTTTCATGACTTTTTCTCGATAAAGTCAAAAGAGTCAAAAGGTCAACTCTTCGGTAGGGACGAGTAAATAGGCAGGTTAAGTAGGTTCAAAGGAAGAAGTTTTAATTGGATAGGGAATGAAGTTGAAGCGTGGTTGCTACCTCGAAGCCTGCAGCTCTTGAGTGGAATGAAGTTGCATAAGTAGGAAGTGGTGTCGAAACCCTTGCTACTTCAGAAGTTGTGTGCCAGTCGCTGACGTTTCAAAACTAGTCATGCAATGGTCGACTCTTAAAAGAATCAATGAACAAGGCGTAGTAGGAGTTTCATGAGACAAATTGGAGTTGATGCTCAGAAAAAGCAATAGACAAAGAAAGAGAAGGCAAGACTCTCCTCTAACGATGGTCGGACCATTTTTTCATATTTCAAAGTAGCGAAATAGACTAATTCCATTCTTGTTTATTGAGTGAATTTTGGCTTCTTTTCTTGCTGCATTATTGTATGAGTCAAAAGTGATTAAAAAAAAGACATTTACCCATTTCGTTCAAACTAGACTCCTTCGCTGTCCTCCAGACTTTTTCTAGAAGAAAATGACGGTTCTAGCAGTCTGAATGGCTTAGGCCAATGAATGAATAAGGCATGAAAGTCAACGAACAAGCGCAACGTTTGCAAGCACATATGCCTACTGGTTTTGCAGTTGAACTCTTTTGATTTTATGGATTGGTCTCGCTGACTCTAACTTTGACTTTGGAAAACGGAACTTTCGATAATTAAATAAGAAGTGAGAGCATTTCTTCTGAATTTAGCCTTATTGTTCTTATTCTAATTAATCTCCTCAACCTAGGAACCTACTAAAAGGAAGTGAATATGGAAAAATTAAAAGCTCCATATGAGGGATCAGAACCGAACTAAAGAAATCTATCCTAATCCACTAATAAGAAAAAAGAACTTTTATCATAAGAAAAGAAAGGCAAAGTAGGAGTTGGGAAGTAGTATGTCCGGTTCACTAGGTTATACCATAGCAAGGCCAAATCATACAAAAAATCTGAGTTTGATGTTGGATTAGAAGGAATGCTAGCTATATGCTTAACACATGAAGTCGAACGTTGTTTACGAGTAGCTAGGCATAAGGAAAGGATGCTCAACGCTTTGTCTCACCTAAACACGTGAGAAATGCAATCACACGATTCTGTTTGTTTTTTAATGCTATATGTAGTAAGGTTGTAGATGTTGCACAACTAAGTGTCTTGGAACAAGAGATTGCAGTAATATTGTGTCTATTTGAGAAATATTTTCCTCCATCATTCTTCACCATAATGATTCATTTAACCATACATCTAGTCAGAGAAGATCGATTGTGTGGCTCTGTGTATCTTCGATGGATGTATCCATTTGAACGTTACATGAAAGTCCTTAAAGGATATGTTCGAAATCGAAATAGAGCTGAGGGTTCTATTGCTGAAGGATATATTGTTGAGGAAGCTATAGAATTTTGTACGAAATTTTGTCAAGATAACATGTCAATTGGACTTGGGAAGGCTAAAGAACGAGATCAAAATGATGATATTGGACGACCCTCATCTGCAGCTTCTCACATAAGGCCTGAAAAAGAACAACTAATGCAAGCTCATTTGTATGTGTTAGAGAATACAAATGACGTTCAACCTTACATAGAGTATGTCGACTTTAAATATTTACTTTATTTATTTATTTATTATGTTGTACCTATTAGGATATATCTAACCATCGTGAGTTGATACAATAACTTTGTAGGAAACATATGGATCATGTGGAAAAAATCTACTCATCAAAGGCAAAACATCTAAAATGGCTACAAGATAAGCACAATCAATGTTTTATTTCTTAGATACGTAGCCAAGTATGTATCTAACGATGTTCAATTATTTTGTTTTAGTTACTTTGTTAAAAAAGTCTTGCTAATTTATATTTACATGACTATGATTTTTAGGTTGCTACAGAACTTGAGTCACCAAAAAACACAATATCTAATACATTGAGATGGATATCACATGGTCCTTCGCCTAGTGTGATAACTTACTTTAGTTATGTTATGAATGGTATTCGTTACAATACAGAGCATCGTGGTGGTGTTCGTAATGTGCAGAATAGTAGTGTATGTTTAGTAGCGAATACGATACAGATATCTAGTGCAAAGGATAAACATCCTATAGTGACAAACATGTCGTTTTACGGTGTGATCCAAGAGATTTGGGATTTAAATATATTAACTTTAAAATTATAATGTTTAAATGTAACTGGATTGACAATGTTAGCGGTGTTAGAACAGATGAGTTAGGGTTTTCATTAGTTAATCTTAAACGTATTGGTCATAAGACAGATTCTTTTATCCCAGCATTACAAGCAAAATAAGTATTTTTTCTTGAAGATCCAAGTGACTCTCAATGGCATGTTGTGTTGAATCCTCCCAATCGAGAGTACAAGGATCTTATTAATGATGATGAGTTAGGGGATACAAGTTTAAATTGTATCAGTTCTAACAATGTTCCTATGAATGTGTTTGAGGAAATAAACGACGAAGATGATCCAAACTACGTGCGAACTGATTGTGATGGTATTTGGATACAAAATGAAAATGAATAATAGATGGTAAAGTTTGTTATTATTTTTCTTATTCTTTACGAATGTTATTGGCTCTATAATAATGTTTATTTTCATGACAGGTTAGGTACTAATGGACTGTTGTAGTGATGACCACCTTTCAGTAGGAGTCGACGACGATGTAGCCCAGGTTGATTGTTTTTTAGAGACATCTAGTCAAAGGAGTATGCGTGGTCCTACCACGATGATTCATTTGACACAAATTAGCTCTGATGCAAATCGATTGGTTGTTGACTACAATGAACGTGGTGAATGGATTGGTGAAAATGCAACTCAAATGGTGAGTTACATCGGGACATGCGTTCGAAACAACATACCAATTACATATGCTTCATGGTTAAAAGATAAAATTTATGTTTGCATTTAGGTAAGCATCTTTTATTCTTAAATTAATATATTGAGATATGACGTTATTTTTACATATGTTATTTTGTCATTTTTCAGAGATCATTTGTAACAAACCCAAAGTCCAAGAAAGATATTTTAAAAAAAGCTGGAAGTGCATTCAGAAATTTCAAAAGTATTTTGAGAAACAATTATATTTTTCCATATATAGACGAACCAGAATGCTTAAAATTTCCTCCACCAAACTACCATGCTATTGATCTATCTGATTGGGAAACGTTTGTATCACTATCCATGAGTGAAGATTTTCTGGTGAGTGCTATAACTTATTTCATGTTTCAATAATTACATATATGAATGCATCATTGACTTGTGTTATGTGGTGATATAGAAACGTAGCAACATGCAAAAAGAGAGACGCAAGAATTACAAATATAACGATAGAACATCTCGCAAAGACTACGCAAATTTGGAAGAAGAGTTGGTAAGTTTATATTACTATGCACAATATTATCCTATGTTTATCAAATTTAATGTTTAATTTATGTGTATATATGTAAAAAAAAAGGAAAATTACCACCATCGGCCGATCGAGCTACCCTTTAAAAACATGCTCGTGTGGGTAAAAATGAAGAATTTATGAATAAAGAAGTCGAAGAGATTGTAGGGAAAATAGTAAGTAAATTTGATTACTAGCATTTTATATGTTTGAGGCATATTTACAACTTGTGACAAACAAATTTTTAATTATTTGTTCATATTATAGGATAAACTCCAGAAAGATATCGATAAAACATATAGCGTTTCAGATGATATTTTAACTCAAGCTTTGGGGACACCTGAACATCGAGGACGTGTGAGAGGTGTAGGCAGATTGATTACACCTTCGTTCTACTTTCACAAACATATTCCATCAGAACCCAGAGAAACTCATATTACTGTTGATGTAGATGCCAATTGGAAAAAGGAGAAATCACAGATTTTATCAGAATACAGTCAAATGGCAAAACAAATGCTTAAGTTAAAGTCTTTGAAGAGAAATAGAGAAACAAGCTTAGATGCACACTTTGGATGCAATCGGAATATTAGTGAGAAACAGTTCATCTCGACGTCCATCCATCACACAGAAAAAATCGATCTAGTAAATACTATGTTAATTTCAATTTTATATATTGTATTTCATGATTTATTATTCAACATTGATGGTAAATTGATATGTGAATGTAATTTTTCAGGGAGACCATGTAGTCTTGCTGTTGGAAAGGTTGACAACATTGTTGCAACAGGAACTGTCTTCGAAAGAATAAGTACGGACGAAATAGTTTATGGAGTAGACTTGGAGAAGGTGATGTGCGGGTTCTCATTGAACTTGCATGTGACAGTCATTCTCTACTACCCATACCCGTTGTTGGAAGCATCTATTCTGTACACGATGCAATTGGTTCACACGTTCCATGGCGAAAATATCTTATAGCTATAGAAGAACAGAAAAAGGTAAAGTTTAAATTTCAAAATATGCATTTTTGCATTAGCATGTTCTCATTTTAATTTTTGACATTCTTTTGTTAGACATCTAGTAAAAAGTGTCGTGAGTTAGAAGCTTTAAAAGGAACAAAGTCGAAAATGAATGAATTAAAACTGCCATTGACAATAAGGTTCGTGTTGAAGCATGTAGAGAAGGATATGAAAGATGAATATCTTACTATCCCAGTCGACACTCAGGAGCTTTTAGGGTATAGCTTTAATGTGAACGTGATGAAAGATAGCATTAAACAGCTTTGTTTGATGGAGGAATTAACTCTTTCAGTGATATTGAGCTACATGATGTAAGTGCGCAACTTCAAAATCTATATGTTTCTTATTTTTTAAGATGTCTATTTCTAATATTATAAGATTTTTCTTTAAATGTTAGATGCTTATATGAATCTGATCCAAGTATTGTAGAGGAATATGCATTCATGAATCCTGGACAAATTTTAAAAGGTTTGGGTACATACGAGAATAGAGCTCGACACTTGTGTAATAGATTGATATCAATCAAGAATAAATTATTGATACGTCCATTTAATTGCGGGTAAGTTAGAATCAAAGTATCATTATTTTTCATATGGTTTTTAATTATAAATATTTTTTACTAAATTGAAACATATGTTTATTATATAGATATCATTTGATATTATTTATTATCTCATTACGGGCAAATACAGTGTATGCACTCGATTCGTTAAGACACGGTAGTGTTCGAGACGAATTGAAATCTATGGTCAACACGTAAGTATTTAACCGTAATTTCACATTAAGTGTATATTTATTATGTAAATTGCAGTTTGTTATATTTTTTTTATTCTTTTTAATTCAGAGGCTTAAGAATGTTTTATGCTGAAACAAACACAAGAGCTCGACCTCTTACTTGGGTTTCTTTTAAGGTATGAGTACTTAAATTATAAATAAATGATATTGTGCGTTCAGTTTAAATATTTATTTTTATTTTAACATGTGTTTTGAATATATGTGTGCATATAGTGTGCTCAACAGCCGGGCAGTACAGAATGTGGGTATTACGTGATGAAGTTCATGCAAGACATAGTAAGGCAAAAGAGCATTACGATTACAGATGTGGTATGCATTTTATTGCACCATATCTCTTATAGCTATTATTCTTACGCTTAGTACAATCTAGTAATTAAATTATATTTATTTCATTTACTGCTGACTAGACAAGCACCTTATACTCAATCTGAATTTGATATGGTGAGAGTGGAATACTGTGACTTTCTAGGACGCTACATATGATACATGTTTTTATTGCAATGAACGGGTAGTTTTTATATTTGTGCTATAGCAGTTTTTCCAGTTTGTCGGTCCCCGATTCTCCGTTCTCGTTGGCCCCGGCCTATGGAAACCAGGCTATCCACCGCTTTTAAGCCTGTTTGCATAGGCTCGTGCACTGATTTACGTTCAATAATCCTAGGGGCTTTCACTTCGACACATCTTCGCTCGTGATCGCTGAGAGCCCCTCTTCCATCAATGGGTGCTCCCAAGGCGTCGACCACACGCCCGAGCATAGCCTTTCCCGCCGAAACATCCACAATCGATCCAGTGCGCTTGACAAGATCTCCTTCCTTAATAGCGTTTAGGTATATCTTGATACGATGTCAATTTCTGTAGGGTTATGTCTTGATCATATTTGTTAGATATTGTTTTTTGTACAACAACATTGGTTTACAGTTGATTAATGAAAATTAATTAGTTCATTTGATGGATGTTTGTGTGTATGATGGTACTTGTGTGTTTCAATTATATGGTATGATGGTATGAATTTCATATTTGTGATTGTTGATATTTTTCATTAGTTGTTTGAAGTTGGGAAGTTAGAAGTTTCGAATTTTTGGAGTTCTGGAGTTGTGTGAGTTCTTAGTTCCGCAGGTTATGTAGTTGACACGCAGATTTGAAGGAGTTGTTTGAATTAGGTTTGTAGTTGTATGTAATGGATTTTACATAAGTTGTAAAATTAGAAGTTTCAAGTTGTTGGAGTTCTGGAGTTGTGTGGGTTATGTAGTTTTGGAGTTATGGTGGAGGGTTATGTAGTTTACACAAATTTGCAAGAGTTGTTTGATTTAGTGTGTAGTTGAATGTAATGAATTTTGCATATTTTCAGTTTTTGGTGTTTTCAGTATTTTATATTGTTTGAGGTCGATCAGGTCACATATATGGGCGGGTCGTAATGACCCATTTTTTTTTTATTTTTCTAAAGTTGTTATAGTTGACAAACTAAAAACGTCAATAATAAAGTTTTGTTGACGAGTAAAATCCGTCAATAGAAGGGCTATCTTGATGGATTGATCCACTTTCTTGATGGACAAAAGACATCAACGTCGCCTTTCTTAATGGCCAATCCCATCAAGAATAGGTTTTTGATGACATATTTTGACCATCAAGTAAACTGGTTTTCTTGATGGCTTTTTTAGTTTCCTTAATGGGCAAAACACATCAAAGTCTTCTTTCTTGATGACCAATACCATCAAGAAAGGGTTTTTTATGGCATGTTTTGAGGAGCTGAAGAAGAGATTGGTGACAGCACCTATTCTGACACTTCCTGTAACAGGAAAGGAGTATGTGATCTATTGTGATGCTTCGAGGCAAGGATTAGGTTGTGTGCTCATGCAGAAAGGGAAAGTAATAGCTTATACTTCAAGACAGTTGAAGAAGCATGAGTGTAATTACCCTACCTATGATCTTGAGCTAGCAGCAGTTGTTCTAGCACTAAAGATTTGGAAACATTATTTATTCGGTGAGAAGTGCCACATTTTCACAGATCATAAAAGTCTGAAGTACATCTTTGATCAGAAAGAGCTAAATCTAAGACAGAGGTGATGGCTAGAACTAATCAAAGACTATGATTGTACCATAAAATATCATCCTGGTAAAGCTAATGTAGTAGCAGATGCATTAAGTAGGAAGTCCAAACTTCCGATGAGTGCCTTGTGTGGTATTCGAGCAAGCTTGCTTAGTGAGTTAAGAGGCTTTAAAGCAGTTATGACTGCAGAAAGCTCAGGGAGTCTTTTAGCTTAATTTCAGGTTGGGTCTTCCTTAGTAGCAGAGATTGTAGGAAGAAAGCAAGAGGATAGTAATTTGTAGAAGATACTTGCAAAGGCCAAGTGTCACACCCTCTCCCAAACTACCTGCTACCTTAGACTGAAAGATGGCGTGAAGCCGATGAACAACGCTTTTCTGTACCTGTATCTGTCGACTCTACTTAAAACTTTCATGTGATGAACTTGCCAATCTAGTATATAAACTATTATACATGCAACAAAACACAGCGGATCCTAGGCTAGTCAAACACAGCTAGTCAAACACATACATGAAGTGTACCTCAAAATTTACCGATTTCACGAGTAAACCTAAAGACACCTTAATCAAAATATAACCAACAAAATTTACACAACTACAGCTCCTAAAGCTTATACAAACTATGGAGTATCTATAACATACAAGAGTCTATATACATCACAACACAACAGACTCTATGCCCAACTCAAAACACGTACTGGCAATCGATAATGAAGCTTCAACAGACTAAGGCAGTCTATCAGGCACTGGGAACTCGATCTCTACCTGGAAAATGGGTAAAACATTTTGGAAAGGGTGAGCTATGAAGCTCAGTGAGTGACTCAGTTTAAAACTATGAATTTAAAGATAAGAGCACGTGAAAACTTTACACATATAAATCTGTTTATACAAGTCGTAAATGTAAACGTGTAGTAGTAAGAATAGCTTCCTTAAATACTCAACATGTTCATCATTGAAATCTAGCAAGGCATATCAACTATATCGAAGCATTTTAACTAACATGACAAATCTACGTTGTGTACGGTACACCCAGTACAACAACGTTTACAAGCACTACGAAGTAGTGGGGCCCGCCCAGCACTTCCATCGTCTTTGTCGTAGTGGGGCCCGCCCAGCACTCATGACAGCATCGTTGTTACGGAGTACACTCAACGTCAACAACGGAATCTAACCAGTGTGCACACGGTAATCTCTAGCCTCAGGCTCAAGATCTCAGTCATGTAGTTAATGAAAATTTCATAAATCATCTCAAAATATTAAAACATGTCTGCTTATAAATTTTATACAAAGCTCGAACTTTACTCAGCTCTTTCGTGGAAAATTGTAGTTCTTAAAACAAAACTTCATACTAATTCATGCTTTGCTTAAAATATTGTGGTTTAAATACTTTCCAAACATTTAATATCTACGTGCTAGCATAAATTTCTTTAAGAAATCTAGTCTCCAAATGTATACTTGAAAATAGTCATGAAATTCAAATACCTTTCATGGCTTCGTAAATGAACATTTATCGCATTCAATCATAATAACAGTTATGGAAAATATTTCAAAGTTGGTTTTGTCACTCACAGTCTTGGGCTAGATCCTTGGTCTATAAGCTCGGTTTAATTCTTCTCGGCCTGCCAACAACCCAACCGAATATTAAAACTCTAAACATTCTGGTTTCCTAAAGATATACATAACATGTCGCACCAAAGATGATGCTCACGAAAACAAAGCTTAAGAAATAAAATCCTATTTCAACAATTCTTTGAAATTTCCAGATTTCTAACATAAACTTCAAAGGACTATAACTTTCTCAATACTTAACCAAAATGAGTGTTCTTTATATCAAAATCTTAATTTTGAGATCCTCTAAAACTTACCTGAACGCGCACACGACCTTTTTAACTTGTCCCTACAATTTAACTAATTTTTAGTCGTTTTTGGTTCACGATTTCTTCATGAAAGTTGTAGTAAATTGAATAAGATTTCCAACCATACCAAATAGAGATTTTAACTCCACTGGTACACTCTGAAATACAAGAAAAACTAGAGACCTTCTGATTTCGAGTGAAAACCAACTGCCCTGTTTTCTTCATCAAAAAGCACCAAATGAATATCTGAATTTGCTCGAACGTTCTTCATAAAGTTTGTTTGAAAATGAGTTAACTTTCAGTAAATGTAAATCTCACCTCTTAATTTCTTTTGGAGAGTTCAAACCGAATTAAAAACCAGTGATGTGCAGAATGAACTAAAATTCAACCATGGATACACTTTGCTTGAGTTCTCCTCCTCTTCTTCAACCTCAAAATTCTAGTAAAATTCCTCTTCTTCTTCCAAACTATCTCTTAGAAGTTCTCTGCAAATTGAATAAGGAAAAAAAATGAAAGTTGGATGTCTTCAAAATTCTTGGCGGTGAAGGGAAGAGAAGAAGAAGAAGAAAAGAAAAAAAATGAAATTTTCTTCTCTTTTTCTTCTTTTTATCCTTTCTTTTTTCTTTTATTTAATTTATTTAATAAAACTATTTAATATATATATATATATATATATATATATATATACACACACTTAATTTCCATTTTCTTTTTCTTTTTTTTCCACATTTAAAGAAATTAAACCAAGAAAATATCGGGTTTACACCAAGCAAGGCCCAGAGGCAGAATTTGAGTTGAGAACGGACGGAGCCATAGTTAAGCAAGGAAGACTATGCGTTCTGAATATTAGTGAGCTTAAGGGTGCTATACTAGAAGAAGCTCACAATTCAGCTTACGCTATGCATCCAGGAAGCACTAAGATGTATAGAACTTTGAAGAAGACTTATTGGTGGCCTGGTATGAAGCGAGAGATAGCTGAATATGTCGATAGATGTTTGATCTGTCAACAGGTTAAACCAGTGAGGCAGAGGCCAGGAGGACTCCTTAATCCCCTGCCAGTGCCAGAGTGGAAGTGGGAGCATATTACCATGGATTTTCTGTTTGGATTACCCCGTACATCTAGAGGATTTGATGGTATATGGGTAATTGTAGATAGACTCACTAAGACAGCGCAATTTATACCGATTAAAGCGACGTCTACACTAGATCAGCTAGTTAAGTTATACGTCGACAGGATTGTGAGTCAACATGGAGTGCTAATGTCCATAGTTTCAGATAGGGACCCGAGGTTTACTTCTAAGTTTTGGCCTAGTGTGCAAAAAGCAATGGGAACAAAGTTGAAGTTCAGTACCGCGTTCCATCCCCTGACAGATGGTCAGTCAGAGAGGACCATCCAGACCTTAGAAGACATGTTGAGAGCATGTGTCCTTCAATTTAAGGGAAATTGGGATACCCATTTATCACTTATGGAGTTCGCTTATAATAACAACTACCAATCTAGTATCGACATGACACTATTTGAGGCTTTGTATGGCAGACCATGCAGGACTCCTGTGTGCTGGAACGAAGTGGGAGAACGAAAGCTAGTTGGTCCTGAGTTAGTACAAGTTACGTCAGACAATATTAAGCTGATTAAGGAAAATCTAAAAATAGCTCAGGATCGACAGAAGAGCTATGCAGATAAGCGACGAAGAGACTTAGAGTTCCAGATTGGAGAACAAGTTTTCTTAAAGTCATCTCCGTGGAGGGGTGTTCTTCATTTTGGGAGGAAAGGTAAGTTGAGTCCTAGATATACTGGTACGTATCAGATAATAAAACGAGTTGGACTAGCAGCCTATAGACTTGAATTGCCAACGGAACTCGCTCGAATACATGATGTTTTTCATGTGTCCATGTTGAGGAAATATATTTCAGATCCATCACATGTGTTTCAAGTACAACCAATTGAACTGAAAGAAGACTTGAGTTATAGAGAGGAAGCAGTTCAGATCCTCGACAGAAAGGAGCAAGTTTTGAGGAACAAAACGATCCAGCTCATGAGAGTTCTTTGGAGACATCATGGAATAGAGGAGGCAACCTGGGAATCAGAAGATCAAATGAGGAGGAGTTACCCCACACTCTTCACCTAAGGACTTCTAAATTTCGAGGACGAAATTTCATAAGGGAGATGTAAGTTGTAAACCCGAGATTTCCCTAGGATCATTTTCTCTTGTCATCATAGTTGGGATTACTAAGCTAAAAGGAGGAAAAAAAGAGAGAAAAGAAAGGAAGTGGAATTGGACAGCAAGCCCACCACTGCAAGCCCATTTGTTTTTTCAGCCCAATTTCATTTCTTTCCTCCATCATTTTCCATGCAAACTTTGAGAGCACTTTGAGGAGAGAGTGAAGGAAGAATAAGAAGAAGAATTTCGTGCTTTGAGGTTGAAGAAGATAAGAAAAAGTTCATGCAAAGCCAGTCATTGCAGAATCTGGGTGCAACTGTCAACCTCTGGTTGTTTTGTTCGGTTTGAGCTATCTAGAAGGAACTAAAAGGTGAGGTTTGCTTTTCTTGAAATTTAGTTCATTTTCTAATAAATTTAAGGAGGGAAGCTTGAGCTGAATAGTATGAGAAGTTAATGGTTTTTGAAATGGAAAACAGAGCACAAGATTTTCGAGCAAACCAGGAGGATTTCTGGTGTTCTCTAATACTTTGAGTATTCTGGAAGTGCACAAGTTGAATCAGAAGCTCTATTTAGTACAGTTGGAAAGCTTATTCAATATCCTACAACTTTCATGAAGATTTTGTGAGCCAAAAATGACTTTAAGTGGAGTTAAATACAGGAGATAGTTAAGGAGTGGTAGAGAACCTCGAATTCTGTATTGTCTATAATCGGGGCAATTCTGGACGAATTGGTTGAGAATATCGTTTTCATTTCTTCAGGTAAGTTGTAGAGTGTTCGCAAATGAAGATTTTTATGTGTATTTCATTAATTTTGGTTATGTTTTGAGGAAGTTATAGGTGTTGGAATTTAGGATATCGAATCTGGAAAATCTAGAAATGTGGGTTGTAATGTGATTCTTAATCTAATTGTTTAGAAATTCATGAGCATGGAAGGACAAAAGTTATCTATGGTTCTAATGCTCGGTTTTGGTTGTCGACAGGCCAAGAGGAAATAGGTCGAGTCTACAAACCGGGGAACTAGATAAGACTGTGAGTGACAAAACAATTTCTAAAATGTTATTAAACAATTATTCATAACTACATGTTTTACATGTTTTTCTATGAATGATACATGTTTTTGTAAACGGTTTCAAACATGAGTTTTGAGCTTAGATTTCATAATGAGGGTTATATTCGAGCACGTGGCTAATGGCTTAATGAAAAGTAGTTGAAACGACATCTTTTAAAGTAAAGCATGTGTTAGCAAATATTGTATAATGATTTAAAGTTTTTCATGAGCAAACTGAATAAACTTGAGTTTTACAAAAGATAACGATAAACAGAAATGTTTAAATGTTTTCATGTGACTTCGCGGAGCTTTCCATTGATTACATGACTGAGATATTGATCCTGAGGCTATATGGTACCATGTGCACACAGGTTATCTTTCCGTTGTCGACGTTGAGTGTACTCCGTGGCAAC
This sequence comes from Cucumis melo, assembly GCF_025177605.1. Taxonomy (NCBI): domain Eukaryota; kingdom Viridiplantae; phylum Streptophyta; class Magnoliopsida; order Cucurbitales; family Cucurbitaceae; genus Cucumis; species Cucumis melo. The sequence continues at coordinate 2,268,591 of NC_066868.1, forward strand.
GATGCTGTCGTGAGTGCTGGGCGGGCCCCACTACAACAAAGACGATGGGAGTGTCGAGCGGGCCCCACTACATCGTAGGACTAGTAAACGTTGGTTGTACTGGGCGTACCCTACACCAAGTAGATCGGTCATGTTAGTTAAAACGTTTGATGTACTTGTTATGCTTTGTTAGATTTTTTTTATGATGAACTTGGAAGATATTTTAGGAAACCTTATTTATTACACGTTTATGTTAAATGTTTTGTTTGAGCATATTTATATGTCTAAAGGTTTATCACATGTTATGACGTCCGGATTTAGAGTTTTAAATTTAGTCACTCACTGGGCCTTGTAGCTCATTCTTTTCAAAATGTTTCCCACTTTTCAAGTAGAGATTGAGCTCCCGGTGCCTGATACACTGCCAACGTTTGCTGAAAGTTCCGGATCAAACTCCAGTACGTGGTTGGAGTTGTATTTTGAGTCTGTTGTTCATGTTGAAATGTTTTGTAAGGTTTGTATAATATCGTCTTAGAGGTCGTGGTCATAAAACTCTAGTTGTATAGGTTTTGGTCGTGATGTTTATATCAGGTTATTTTACAAACCAAGTGATGTCAGGGCTGCATCTTATGTATGTTGGGAAGGTTTTCGTGGTTTCCTCTGTGTGGTGTTCCATGTTGAATATTTTATATCTAAGATTGGTATGTTTATCGGGCTTAACGTTCAGTAAGGTCAGCAGAGATCGTTAGAGGAGACGATGTCTGTTGGCTTCACGGTGCCTTTCGGGCTAAGACAGCAGGTGGTCCGGGAGGGGGTGTGACATTATTGGTTTATTGGATTCACATAGTTTCTGGGTGTATTTTATGTGAGTTGTTTGTCTGATTTAACCCCACTTCCCTAACTACTGGTAGTATTTCTTTAACCCCACTAGACAGTTATAAAATGGCAGTGAACTCGAGAAACACCCATGCGGGTACGAATCTATTAGATAAAGTTAACTGAACATCATAAGCATGTCATGAATATTAATCATAGTATTTTTAATCATGAGATTAATATATCATGCATTAACATTAACATCATCAATCATCATCATCTACATAACTCAGTCATAACTATTAGTCAACATCATCAACATAAACTGACTCATAACTATGAGTCATCAATACATTATGCATTTTCTCTACATCAATGCATAATGGAAAATTATATGCAAGCTCTTACTTCAGTTAGAAGGTCTAGTACAAGAATCTCTTACCTGAAGATTAGCTTAATGAAAAAATATAATTCTGATAGAATGGTCAAGCTTCCAAAAAGAAATCCTAAACATTAAGGGTAAAAATCTGATAAAAATCATCTAAGTTCAATAACTTAATTAACAGTTGATTAAGGATCTAAAAATCCAGTTAATTCAACTTACCTAAAGTTGAGATCGGATCCAATTTATCCTTGGTTGGGAAAATTTCAAAGCTCAAAACTTCCAATTAAAATCTAACCAAATTAATCAAAAATTAAATATTTAGGGTCCAACATTAATCTTTGTTAGGCATTAACCAAAACTCAATCAAATTTACCAAAAATAGGTGGAAAAGACCAAAAAATAATCTTGGCGGCTCAACGGCTTGGCTAAAGAGGAAGGCCAACACGTGCGGCTCGACTGAAAGAGGGAATTGGCTCGGGTAGGGGCGGTTCGTGCTACGGCTCGATGTATGTAGACACGCAGCTTGGAAGGAGTTGCGTGCAGCTCGGGTTGGGCTTAGCTAATGACTCATCCGAAGACGAGGTTGATGAAACACAAAGCTCGACGGCGCTGCTTGAGGCTTGCGAGGAGGTGACGTTCGTTGTGGTTCGCGAATGGCGGCTAGCGCGACGGATGCACAGATCGACGCGACGAACGATGGCCGACGTGTTGATCGGTGTACGCGATGATAGACGCGCAGGAGAGCGTGGCGACTCAGATTACTCGAGACGAAGAAGCTATGTGCTACAACTTGCGAATGGAGGGGCTTCGACGACTTCATGGTGAAGAAGAAATGGATAGTCTAGGCGACGGCGACATCTGAGCAAGGGGCAGCTAGGTTTTTTTGTGAGGTTAGGGTTTATGAAGAAGAAGAAGGATGAATAGTAAGCACGTAAACCAATGCTTATTTAAGAGAGTGATAATAATAATAATAATAAAATTATTATTATTTTCTTTTCTTTTTCCTTATTCTTTTCCAAATAAACCAACTTCTTGTTTCTTCGTTTAAAACCAACCAAAGCCTTTTAAAACTAAAATATTCGCTCTCTTCAATAACTCCTTCCATCAAATCTTCTTTTTATCTTTCCAAAACAATATATATCCTTAAATAATTATATTATCTGCATAATATAATTATTTTAACTTCAAATTCAATATATTATATAATCATATATATAATTATCATAATTCCCTCAAATACAATTCCCCCAACCACAATTCACTTAAAGCAAACAATTTCAATCATAAATTCCGAATTTCAAATAATTAATTAGATATTTTCCTATAATCTCTAATTAACTCTAATTTATGCAAAATAGAAAATTTCAACAATTAATTGAAATAACACCCAAGATAATTTCAACATAGTCAAAATTAAGCTTAAGATAATTAAGATTAAAATTACCTTATTTTGGGCGTTACAATCTTTCCTCCTATGAGAAACTTTCATCCTCGAAAGTTCTAATCCTCGAACAGCTCGGGGTACTAGGCTTAGATGTCGTTCTCTCTCTCCAATGTGGTCCCTTTGATTATATGTGATTTCACCAAAGATCTTTAACCAGTGCAATTCCTCTATTATGGAGCATGTTGACATCTCTTGCCATAATCTCAACGAGTTGCTCCTCATAGCTCAAGTTCAATGGTTCAAAGTTAACTACATGTGTCAGGTCTGCTACATACTTCCTCAACATAGAGATATGAAATACTTCATGAACTGTAAAAAACGATGGATGCAACATCAAACGATAAGCTACGTGGCCAATCCGCTTAAGTATCTCAAATGGCCCTACGAAACGTGGACTTAGCTTTCCCTTCTTCTCAAATCTTAAAACACCCTTCATACATGCTACCTTCAGAAAAACAATGTCTCCCACATCAAACTCGAGATCCTTACACCGTTCATCAGGGTAACTCTTCTGTCTGCTCTGCGCTATCAACATACGAGCTCTAATCTTCTATATGGTTGCATTGGTGGTCTAAACTAGCTTAGGGCCTAACATTCTCTGCTTACCAATGTCACCCCAACATATAGGAGATCTGCAACACCTACCATACAGAGCTTCAAACGATGCCATGCCAATGGTAGCCTGATAACTTTTATTATTTGCAAACTCCATCAAGTGCAAATGAGAGTCCCAACTCCCTGAACACTCCAGCATACAAGCTCGCAGCATATCTTCCAAAATCTGGTTCAAACGCTCTGTTTGACCATCGGTCTAAGGGTGAAAGGCTGTGCTGAAATTTAACCTCATGCCCAAGGCAATAAGAAGTCCTTTTTAGAACTTTGAAGTAAAATGAGCATCTCTGTAAAAAACGATAGATACAAGCACTCCATGTAGTCTTACTATCTCTGTCATATATAACTGTCCTCACTTACTGGTAGTGTAAATGGATTTCCCTGGAATGAAATGAGCTGACTTCTTGAGCCTGCCAACAACTACCCAAATCACTGTATGACCCTTCAGGGTTCTAGGCAGTCCTGTAATAAAGTCCATATACACATTCTCCCACTTCCACTATGGCACACTCAAGGGTTGTAACAAACCTGCTGGGTTCTATCTTGGTTCCTTTACCTGTCGACACACCAAACATCTACTAACGAAGTCTGCCACTTCTCTCTTCATATTTTGCCACCAGTAAACTCGCTTCAAGTCCAAGTACATCTTTCTACTACCAGGATGCAAATAAAATGGAGAACTATGGGCCTCAGTCAAAAGCTCTGTCTTAACTGCACTGTCTGCTGGCACGCACAAATGCCTCTCAAACATAAGTCTATCATCAGAAGATATTGAGAACTCCTCATCTTGCCCTACTTCTTCCAGGCAGCATTTCTCTACCAAATATTGATCATTTAGCTGAGAAACAATAATTCTCTGTCTCAAAGGTTGCTGCACTGACAATTGAGCCAACTGTGAGGTAACTTCCCCTACTGAAACTGCAATCTTAACTCTCTCAAAGTCTCTAAGTAAAGGGGTCTGCTTAGTAATAAATGCTGCTGAATGTAACACCTTCCTAGTACGCGCATCAACTACCACATTCACCCTGCCTGAGTGATACAAAATCTCGTAGTCATAGTCCTTTACTAACTCAAGCCATCTTCTTTCTATCATGTTCAACTCCTTCTGAGTGAAGAAGTACTTCAGGTCTCTTATGATCTGTAAAGATTTGTATCTTCTCACCATACAAATAGTGTCTCCATATCTTCAAGGCAGAAACCACTGCTGCTAACTCTAGATCATGGGTAGGGTAGTTCTACTCATGACTCTTCAACTGAAGAGAGGCATAGGTAACCACCTTACCTTGCTGCTTTAAAACACAACTCAACCCTTTCTTAGAGGCATCACTATAAATCACAAAACTTCCAAATCCATCGGGCACTGTAAGGACTGGTGTAGTAACAAGCTTCTACTTAAGATCCTGAAAACTACTCTCACATGATGGGCTTCAAACAAAAGGAGTCCCCTTCCTGGTCTACTGAGTCAAAGGACTGGCTATAAGAGAGAAATCTTCTACGAACCTTCTACAATAACCTACTAAACCAAGAAAACTACAAACGACACTAACTGTAGAAGGTCGAGGCCAACTGGTAATAGCTTCAATCTTTGCTAGGTCTATAGAAACTCCATCACTAGATACTACATGGCCAAGAAAAGACACCTTCTTCAGCTAGAACGCATTCTTGGAAAACTTAGCATATAACTTATTGGCTCGAAGAGTCTCTAAAACCTGGTGCATATGCTCCTCATGCTCAGCCTCTGTCTTGAGGTAAACAAAGATCTCATCAATAAAACTATAACAAAAGTGTCTAAGAAGTCCTTAAACACCTTGTTCATCAGATCCATAAATACAACAAGACCATTGGTCAAGACAAAAGACATTACAATGAACTCGTAATGCGCATATCTAGAATGAAAAGTAGTCTTAGGAATAGCACTATCTCTAACCCTCAACTCGTGATTGCCTGAATGTACGTTAATCTTAGAGATACAGTAGCTCCTTGTAACTGATCGAATAAGTCATCAATTCTAGGTAATAGATAGAGGTTCTTGATTGCCACCTTATTCAGCTTTTTGTAATCAATGCAAAGGTGCATTGAACCATATTTCTTCTTCACAAAGAGTACTGGTGCTCCCTAAGGTGGCACATTAGGTCGAATGAAGCCCTTGTCTAGCAACTCCTGCAATTGGACCTTCAGCTCTTTCACCTCAGCTGGGACCATTCTATAAGGAGCTCTAAATGTGGGAGCAGTGTTTAGCTCTAACTCAATAGAAAAATCATTCTCCCTAAGAGGTGGAAGTCCTGGAAGCTCATAAGGGAAAACGTTAGGGTATTCTCTCACCACCGACTTAGATGACAAGGAAACTTCAAGCTCTCTAGTGTCTACTACGCTAGCCAAGATACTTCAAGTACCCTAGTTGAGTAGCTTACTAGCTTTCATAGCTGAGATGACTTTGGGTAAGACCATAGAATTTGCCCCCCTTAAACTTCAAACTATCTGCTGAAGGAGGGTTAAAAACTACCTCCTAGCAGGAACAGTCTATACTTGCATGGTTATCAAATAGTCAATCCATGCCTAGAATTACATCAAAATCTTAAGTGTCTAAAACTAGCGAAGTTACATCTAACACATGATTTGCTATCTCTATTTGACATGCTCTTGTCTTTTCTTTGGACAACATAATTTATCCAAATGGAGTAGAAACAGATAATATAACTATTCAACGGTTCTACCTCTAAGCACATATGCTGAACAAACACATAAGATATGAAAGAATGACAAGACCTAGAGTCAAATAACACAAACGTGAAGTGCCAAAGACTGGGAGCGTATATATCACTAAAGTACCAGCTTGCTTGGCCTCCTGACGAGTAGTAGCAAATACTTTTCCCTGCTGGAAAGTGTTAGTCTGGTTCGAGGTAGTCCCAAGCAGTTTCTGAGGACAAAATTTAGCTATATGCTCTAGTTTCTTGTACTTATAACAAACTCCACTTCCTGTTAAGCAGCGCCCTCCATGAGATCTCCCACAGCTACGACAGACAGATAGTTCTCTCAAGGTCTTTCCTGCTGCAACAAGCTCCTGACAATGCCGTTGAAAATCACCACATGAACTCAGGTTTTGTGGCGCTATAGTAGGCTGCAACTCAGCCTTCCTCTTCTGACTTGGGGTTGACCATTTCCCTGCAGCCTTAAACGGATTAGCTCTCTTATGCAAACTCATATTCACTGTCAGACACAGTGCATTAGCATGGTTCGTTGGCTTGAAGGCTCGAACGAAACCCTAGAGGTCTAATCTGAGATCTCTAAGAAACTTGTTGATCCTGGAAGCCTCATTTGCTACTACCTCAAAAGCAAAGCGGGACAACATATCAAACTCTGCATCGTACTGCTCCACAGTCAGTTGCCTTACTCCAAGTTCAGAAACTCTTGCTGGTTAGCATACCTTAGGCTGGCATAGAAGAATTTGGCATAGAAACTTTCCTTGAATTGCTTCCAAGTTATCTAGTTGATATGACCACCCAACATTCTCTCTGTAGTCTTCTACCAGTTGATGCCTCTATTTGTAAAAAAAAAAAAAAATACTACGCACTGAATCTTCTGGCTGTTAGGTCACTTTATATACCAGAAGATGGTCTCTACAGAAGCCAACCACATTTAGACCTTGGTGGGAACTTTCAAGGACCCGTCAAACGTCTTGGGGTTATACTTCCAAAAATCTGTCAGATGCTTAGCCTCTGTTGGCAGTTGGTCTGTCAAGTTCTGAGGTTCCACTGGGGCCTGAGCAGGGGCTGGTAGGGTCTGTTGGGCAGCATGAAACAATGCCAATGCACCTCTTAGCATATCTTGGTATCTCTGCTTAATTCCAGCGAGGTCTGCTTGAGTGACAAATGTAGTAGGGTTAGTAGTTTCCACAACGACTTCTCTTCAAGCTGGGTACGCCGAGCTTCTCTACCTCCCCTACCACCTCTATGTACACCTTTACATGGCAACATTTTTCCTAAATTCCACCAGTAGAAATCTTTCACAATAAAATCATAACATTCATACTTTATCTAGTTTAATTCAGGCAAGGTTATAAACATAGCATCATCATAAATCATAAAACATACATAGCGAGTGACGAAGGACCGTTTTAGCCATAAGGGTAAAAATAAAAAAAGACTTACATCATAAATCAGTCTATAGAACCTAAAAACTTAGGCTCTGCTACTAACTGTAACGACCCAACTCTTTATACTAAGTTGAGGTCATTACTACTTAAAAGAAATAAAACTTTCTTAAAACAAAATGGAAATAACTAATTTTCATAATTAAAACCTCAAATGCTCATTAAAATTGTAAATAACTAATGTATGTAGAAACATATCTCTAAAAATGAAATCCTAGCTCGGGTTCTATCTAATTTTAAAACAGTAATAAAAAAATATATTGAGAAATAATTAAATCAAACTGATAACATAACAGCGAAAACAAAACATTTTCCTATGGCACGCCACGACCACTTCTTGTCATTCCCTAGCTTGCCTCTACCTCTACCTCTAGCTTTGCCTGAAAAACCAAACATTAAATAGTGCGTAGATCGACGAATGATGGTCGATGCCTTGATCAGTGCACAAGACAATAGAGCGGAGGAGAGCGTGGCAGCTGAGATTACTCTAGACGGAGGAGCTATGTGCTACGGCTTGCAAATGGAGGGGCTTTGATGACTTCACGATGAAAAAGAAATTGATAGTTTAGGGGATGGCAGCGAAGCAAGGGGCGGTTAGGTTTTTTTGTGAGGTTGGGGTTTATCAAGAAGAAGAAGGATGAATAGTAAGCACGTAAACTGAGGCCTATTTAAGAAAATAATAATAATAAGAATAAAATTCCCAAAATACAATTCCCCTAACCACAAATCACTTAAAACAAACAATTTCAATCATAAATTCCAAATTTCAAATAGTTATTTAGATATTTTCCCAAAATATCTAATTAATTATAATTTTTGTAAAATAAAAAATTTCAACAATTAATTAAAATAACACTCAAAATAATTTCAACATAGTAAAAACTAAACTGAAGATAATTAAAATTAAAATGACCTTATTCTGGGTGTTACAGCGGTAGCCGAGCGGTGGCTTCTCCCTTGTGGATTTGGACATGGTGAACAGGATAGGCCCGACTCTCGGTCGGTGTGCTTCGCCATTAGTTTTTTGTTTTTTAGTGTAACGTAGCCTTCTTCTTAATCTAAGGGCTCCGTAGGAGTTGATAGAAGTGCAATAATGAAATAACTCGACTCAAAACGAATTAATGAACAAGGGTTAAGTAACATGAGTGCAACTGAGAATGGAACGAGTTCAAGAGGTCTTCAGACTCCGCTCCAAAATCAAAGGTCCTCAATGAACTAGGAATCCATTAGAATGCAACATAGGACTCATTCATTCCATAGGTTCATATATAATTTCATGACTCCCAATGAAGTTGCCTATTCCTTTGGTGCCTGATTTTCCACTCAAAAATCATCAACGGAGGGACAGAAGTAACTCGACCATAGGAAGAGGGACGTAGGACCACTTAAATTTATACTTCGCTCCTTCATAGTCTTCCTTTACCTTTCATTCTTCTTCTCTTTATTCAATGATCATGAAAAGGAAAACTTTCTGTCACTTGCTAAAAGACAACTGATATTGATTTGCTGCTAAATTTGCTAAAAGATCTATTGCCAGTTTCGATAGATGGGATAGGCGTGAAGGAAAATTCTTCCATTTATGTGACTGTCCCTCGATAATGCCAGAGATGTTCTCAGATGATCAACGGTCAAGGGTTGAGGTGGCATACATGAGGAGTAGCTAGTTTTGAGAAAATCGAAGCCCTTGTTCATTGAGGCCTCAAACCATAAACCAGAGATTAAGAACTATACTCAAATATCTGATTATGATACTCAAATCCAAGATAAGGATGCCTTGGTTGATTTTCATAGTGAATACACCTCTACGTTGCCCTGGAAGCATAATGGTTTCAAATTGCCCTTCTTCACTCACGCGATATTGCTGGATCAAGCTTTCACCCATTATCCCAGATTCCTCACTGCTGCCCTCCATGGGAGTTTGGGCCATGTCTCAGTCCCAGTATGGCTGATTTATCTGGAAAGACCAGCTAAGCATCATTGGCTTGGTGAGCCTTTACCTAATCAACGACCTAATACTACGTAGGCTCATGAAACAACACTTTTTAGCTTGGTTCAGGATTTGGCCCAAACTGTTCTGTAGATTCCCACTTGTTATGCACCCGTTCGCCACTCTATTCTCAACTCTTCCCACCTTGAAAGGTGAGACAAAGCGTTGAGCCTCTTTTCCTTCTGCTTAGCTCCCTGAAAACAACGTTCGACTTGCATGTGTTAAGCATATATCTAGCATTCCTTCTATGCTAGGATCAAACTTAGAGTTTTTGTACGATTGGGTCTTACTGTGGTAGAACCTAATGAACCAGGCGTACTACTTCCCAACTTCCAACAGAGCCTTGATTTTCGTATGATAAAAGTGAATTTTTTTTGTTGTGGAATTTAGAGAGTCCTTCAGACCCTTGAGAACAGACTTTCTCATACACTGTAATTAGGCTTAGTACTCCAACAAGAAACTAGCTCGAAGACTGAGGCAAAAACTGATTCTGATTCAATTGTGGAAGACAAAATTTCTTCTTTTCAACTCTTCTTACTTTATAAGTAAGAAAAAGCCTAAGGAACAGAGAAGAGTGAATCGAGGTATCAGTGCTTGCGGGGGAACCTCGTAAAAAAGGCCTATGGCTAGAAAGGAAAATGTGCAATGAAAATAAGATGATTTAAACTAGAAAGTCATAGAGTTCTTAAGAATCAATCAAGTTAGCAAGCCAAGTTTCTTTATATCGCTCCTCTCAATGGGTATAGTCATCGCTCCATTGAGAAAGAGAGTGCCACCAACCGCTAGCGGTGATAGTTGTCTACTTCCGCAGTTGGTGGAGACAGCCTTTATATCCTCCTTTGCATCTGCAACTCTGAACTCCACATTTTCTACTCGACCTTGAACCAATCTCTTTTTTTATGATCTTAGAAGCCTGAAAAAGGGGTGGTAGTTATACCACCTGTGTCTCAAACATCTAATGAGCTAGATTACCTTCTTTGCTTTGCCTTGCTTCCAAACCTACACTCATGAATTCCACTAAAAGACTAGGGATACGAACTGCCTCTCTCTAACTCTTCCTATAGAACCTACTATTTGGAAGAAAGCTTATCTCCCTCTTTCATTTTGTATACGAAAGAGATATAAACTGAACGTAAAAAGAGTGAAAATAGAGTGAACTCCGAAACAAGAAATAAGATAAGACCTCCTCGAGTCAAGCCTTTTCCTTTCCTCTCACTCTATAACTAGCTTAGCTCTAATCAAGTCTTCTTTCCTTGTTCATTGAGGTTTGGTCTAGCTTTTGATCCTAATCCGAGGGAGAATCTTTTAGTATTTAGGGTAAATAGACGGTTGGTCCTTCTTGTTATAGGAGACATTTGGTTCAACCTTTGATTTCAAATCAAAATAAAGAAGACAAAGTTCAGAACGATTGCCGATCAATAAATAAAGAACTCGAGGGCTACGACTTATTCTGAAAGGGATGCCTCTCCTTAAGCCTCTCACTTGGGCCTCTACTGAACCGATTGTTGCCTTTAGTTATACGAGTAGGTACTTACCTCTCGTCAGACACCTCGTGGCTTTGCCCGTCCGACCTCTAGAGGTGAGTTTGCTTTTTGTCTGGGGATGACTTGACAATAAGACTTTCATATTTCCATGGGTAAAACCTACCATATAGTAGGAATTGACTTATTGTGGGGTTACTCATAACAACAAATAGGCTCCCAAAAAGATAAGATAAAGGTGAGAAGGTTTTCTTTCATATTATTTTTAAGGTTTGTAAGGTTCACCTAAGGATCAAAGGTGTTCTTCTAAAGAGGTAGCATTTTTCATAAAAGAAGATAGCCATGGAGGATGAGCTATTCACATCCGTGAGTCCGTCCGCTCGATCCGTGCTTTGTCGAGAATGAGCTAGATCAAGTCCTCTGCCTCTAGAAAGGTTATGGAAGATATCAAATTCAGTAAATGCTTCAAAATCATTTTGGAGGAGTCAAAATTGAGTCCTCATTTGGGGCTAAGCGAAGACCCTTATTCATTGTGGCAGCGACAACCTAGGCTTGATCTTGATATTCAGACTCTTCTCAATCCCGTCTTGTTTTGGCCGGTATTGTTTACAAGGAAATCAATGAACATCAATAAAATAAATTAGGGAATGAGTTCTTTCAAGAATCAAAGTCAAAATTCTCCGTTGAGGTAGAAGAAAATAAAGAGGAAGAGCTTAAGAAGAAGAAAGAAATCCTAATTGTTTTCTAAATACGCAATACGTAGTTAGCATGTCTTTCACTTGAGTTTTTCTAGCCTAAAGCACTTCCCCTCTTAGGTCATCCCACTACGCTTGCATCTATCTTTCATTCTCATATTAGGAATCAGTATGAGATAGTCTTTACGAAGCTAGAGAAGGAAAAATACTCAAACACATAATAAGCGAAAGACTTCTGATAGGGCGAGGTTTGAGATCTTTCTGTTTTGATCTCCGTTGTTTCAGTCAGTGCGACCAAAAATAGATTACACTATGCAGTAGGATACGATTGAAATAGGCATAACTGTTCTCATTTTGTAATCGAGTACTATTTGATGCACGAGAAGAGGAAGAAGGTCAGGTCTTTAATGCCTTATTCATTCCAAGGCCTATAGAAGGCCTAAGGCCCCTTTTTTATCGATTTACTGGTCTATACAAGTCCGACCCTTTTATCTTCTCTTTTCTCTTTAAGGAATATGAAGAAAAAAGGCTAGGGCTTGACTGAAAGGAGAGGGCTGAAACCTTGGGACAATGGTTGAATCGGAGTTTGAATATGAAAGGTCACTTCGAAAATGCAAATTTTATAGTTTAAGAAGTCGACCGCGAGAAAGCTCGAGCTAAAGGGGTAGGTAGGTTAGAAGGGGGAATGAGGCATGGCCTAGTGAAGTAAGAAGAGTGAGAATGAGAAATGAAGTAGAATGAGGGTAGCATAACAAGGGCGATAGGATCAGAGGGGTCACACATAAATCAAAGAGCTAAATTCTGCAAAAAAGCCCTTGGTCATTGATTGCGCACCTTAATATAGGTTTTCTTGATTTAGGCTTTCCTCTTCTTCTATCGTCTTATGACTTGAATCTGATTCTTCCTTTCACTTCTTTAGGCTAGCTTTCTTTTTCTTTCACTTCGTGGGCTTTAAACCTTTAAGTCCTTTTCGTAGGTTTTGTAGGCTTGGTGGTTGAGAAGGAGGCATCAAAATAGAATATGATCCTCCTTTTAGTAGGTTTAGGAGCTTCTTCTTTTCCCTACTATGGAAGGTGGTTAAATGGACAAAGACCCCCTGTTCATTGAGGCACTTTGCTTTCCTCTCATTTTTAAGAAAAGGAATGAAGATGCTCCTTCGTCTGAATCTAAAGAAGACACCTATTCTTTATGGTCCTTTTATGGGGTTTTAGCAATTCAAACTAGGTAGAAAAGGATCACTTATCATTTGCTTTATACACCCCGATCGAAGAACTGAAAAAGAAATAACTGAAAAACAAAGTCAATGAACAAAGTCTGAGGCTGAATCTTTTGGGAACTCATTAATCCCTATATTTCTATCCTGGCAAGCTTCTTATACTACACATCTGAAGCCTACGTAGCGGTGGAGGGGCTTCATTTCTTTTGACTGAATTGCTCAATGAAAAGTCAATAAACAAGGCCTCTTGATCTGGGCGTGCCCTTACTTCTGAGTACTCTTCATCTGATGAGATTGAAGAACTTCTCGCTTTGGCTCAGCCCAATCATGCCTTAAGCAGTTTCCTTTCTTTGGTCTTTCTTCTATCTGACTTGCCAACTAAAGAAGATGATGACGATACGGCCCTTCCTTAAGAAGTCTGATTATCTGATGAGGAGCCCTAGGCTTTCTCTTTCTAGAAGTTTTTAGGACGTAGAAGGCTCCCTTTTAGTAGTCTAATTGATAAGGACATATTCATCTTTCGATCAAAGATGTCTGGAGTCAAATATTAGTGGAATTCATGCGTCCGTCCTCAGTCATTAAAAATCCATATTAAATTTTCATTAAGGACCTTCGTTTTTGCTTGGTGGACAGTTCTGAAGGTTATAAAATAATTTGACTAATAAGGATACAAAGGTTAGGACTGAAAAGCGAAGTCCTTATCCGTTATTCTTAGAAGGAGCCCTTAAGATTAGAAATAACTCGACTCTAAATGATAAGGATCAAAGAATTTGAGAATATTATTCAATAAGGAATTATCCTTTATTTATTGTCCTTCAAATTAGAAATAACAAGACTAAGGTTAGGAAGGACAGACGTAAAGAATTTGTGGAATGAAAGCGAAAGTCACTATCCTTTCTTAAGATCAAGAGCGCAACAAAGAAAGGGTGAAAAGAATATTGAAGAATAGGGCGCGAAGAATTTACGGCCCTATTTGTGACCCTAATCTGACAATGAGCAGTTCGATCCAACTCGGTTGTTTCAGTCTTCCTACCATCTGACCCACTCAATGGGGAAGTTTTCTCCAAGGTATAATAATCTCTTTCTTTCTTGAAAAAAAAGTCAATAAAGAACTCGTCTACCCCATTCCACTTAGCCCAAAGGTTTAGGCTTCTATGTGTGAGGTAGCTGACCTTCTTTCTTTTCTTTCAAGAAGTTCTACAATAGAATTGCTAAAGAAGTCAAAAGAAATGGATGAAATAGCTAGATCGTTAGCCTAGGGTATTAGAAACTTTACCAGTAGCTCAGCCCTTAGTCTGAGGATATTCCAGAGTAAGCTAAACGAGACAAATCGGGGCAAGCAGTTGAATTTAAGTTTGCATGTCTACGAGGTTTAGTTTGTGCAAACAAGTTGATTGATTCAACAAAAGAGTTTGCATCTCCTTAGCCCAAAGGCTGATTTGGAGATTCTTTAAAAGACGGTGGAATACCTCCCTCCTCTTTCTTAATTGGATAAATGCCTTATGCAACTAGTAGGCTCAAGCGCCCCATAGCGTGGATCGGGTCTTTTTCCTAGTTAGTTCGACTTGATGATGTAGACTTTCCTTAGACAGTTTGACATCCTTCTTGTTTTCGAGATGGAACTCAAGAAAGAGGATCGAACACATGCCCCTTACAGTCGGAAGGGTTATAACTTCTCAATTGCATTCTTTGTGGTAGATAGGGCTACTAGTCCCTCGATCCTTTAAGAGTTGCGTAGTCACCGATCTGGCTTGACTCACCCCTTCTCTTTCTCTTATTAGTCTACCCTTCGTATATTTGTTCGCATTCATCCTAGTTTGATACCTTCACTTCTTTCATTCTTTTTGAATGTGGTGCAAATGGTGGACTTAAAGCGTACCCTGGTTTGCAAGTGGGAATGGGACCGCTCTGTGGGATCCCTTTTCTTAAGGAAGAAATTAACAGCTTTTCAGGTATTCTTTCTTAGAATAACCGATCGGGAAAAGGAAAAGAAGAAGAAATCCCAAAAAGACACGAAGAAAGAAAACTACGAGAAAGTTCAGTTAGCAAAGCCTATCCCATAAAGTTCAAGTGGACTTCTCATAGAAAATAGGGATTGGAAAGGAATGAAACTCATCTGGAGCTTTATTTTAGGAGGCGGAGGGAGAGAAAACCTATCCAACAACAAGCAGCCTAGTGGAAGAGAAAACCAAGTTTTGAAAAGACAAAGATCAAAATTCAATTCCCCAAACAAGAAAGAGTGGAATGAATGAGGTGCAAAGAATTTACGCTTCGAAGAAGTATATAGGTCTGATTATCCACTGGGGAATGCTAGAGCATATTTGAAGAAAGAAGTCCTCAATAAACTAAAAAAATTCAGACGAGACTGCCTCATTACGAGTCTGAAATCGAAGGACTTGTTTATATTATATTCACTTTTCGTACTTATTTGAGGTTCAAGTATCTTGTTTTTTGCAATCATCGATTCATTGATCCTCGTTCATTGAACTCAATCTTTCTAACGTAGGTTTAGTGTTGATAGGCTTTATCTTGTTTTTCTTCTTTCTTCCTTTTGTCTCATTGATAAGGGCTAAGTCAAAGATGGAACTAGAAGAATATTTAAAGGAATTGGAGAGAGCAAGAGGCTCCATAAGGAGTCGACACACCGTACCTCAAACCTTTTAGTATGTAATTTCATAAGTCTCCTGGACCTCTCTGCTAGCAGTATGTTCCACTCAAATATTAGTTTAGGTTTTCCAAAAAGGGGTTAGGAGCCGCCCACGTAGCGGTTGAGTCATTAGTTGCCAGTGAACTCACTAGTAGCTGGAGGAAGATTGAGCTTTACCCTCAAGGGTCTTGAGTAGAGGAGTGATTAGGTATCTTTCATAGTATTTTCCCTGGTGAAAAGAAGAAAGAAGTACTCTAAAGAGGGAGCTAGGTAAGCTAAGTAGGTTAGGAGCCCTTGCTTCTGAGTTGGTTATGAGCCCTAGCAGCTTCCCCGTTGTTAAGCTCTTTTCCCTGAAATAGGAATTGAGTTTCAAATCTTTTTCCTTTTCTAAATAGTACGCATCAATCCTCCGTGTGGATCCCAGTCTCTTTTAACCCTTAAAACCTCATAAGTAAGCAGCTTTAGCAACCTCTCCCTAATGGAAGGTCTGGTACACTTTCTTTCTCTTTAAAGCCAAGGCATCCATATATTGAGGATAGGCTTTCTTATGACCGCTAAGCATGAAAATCAGAATATAGTGTGACCTTCATGGTCGGCCTAAATCTGAGAGAATAGGTTCAGTCCTTTCAATAATTATGCTTGGGTTCAAATTAGATAAATATGCCACGAAGAATTGATCCTTCTTCCACTAAAGCCTCTGCACTACTAGGACAATCAAATCAAGACGAAGAGCGAGACCCCTATAAGTTTAGAATGCATCCCCCCAGCTCCCTTAATAGAGTAGACTTCACCGATCTTTCTCTCGCGTAAGTCAGCCTTCTATTCTTTCAGCTTTTTTACTTGAAGAGATCGAGCCCATTATGCAGTTGAGCTGTTCTTCGCTTTTAGTCTAATTAATTACGCCTAGCTTCTCTCTTCTTTTGATACCTTTAATGATGGCACCATTGTTAACAAGCAGCATAAAACATTAGATGATCGGTGATCAGACTTTTCTTTCTAGATGCTTGGAATATTTGGTTAGTGTCTTCCTTGTGAGATCGCAAAAAAAATTCTTTTTTCCTTGGGATCAGAGATTTCATTGACTTCTATGTCCTCGGGTACCGTTGTGCAGAGGGAGAGTTTCTAAGAAGAGAAGGCAGCAACCACTGATGAAAGAGGTCAAGCAACTGCCTCAATGAACAAAGGAACCTCTGACTTAGCGCTCTTGAGTTTGTTCTCAAGTTCTATCCTTGCACCCATGTCCTAAGGAAGAGACCTTCGTGAAGCAAATAGTAGAACAAAGGGAATGGTAGGTTCAAAGAGACCGACCCTGTGGCTACCTCAGTTTCTTGCCCTCCTCTTATTTAAGAATCCTTAGTTGCACTCCCTCCGTTAGGAGTTTTAACTCATTTCCTTCTTTTTTTTTCTTTGATAAATACGCTTTGCTTCTCTAGGCTTGATCTTTTTATTGGGAATATTTAGGATGAAAGTATCAGCATAATAATAGAATATGATCCTTCCGCAAAGTGGGGTTTCTGGAGTCATTTTCTTTCTTATAACTTGTGGAGAATAAGGCATCAAAATTCAATTCATCCTTCCGTTTCGCTACCTTTCACTCTCTAACTTCCACCATCCTCTTATTCTACTAGTCAAAAGAAAAGCAAGCTTCTTTTTTGATGCAAAAGGAGGAGGAAGGCTTTCAGGAAAGCCAAAAAAAAGCAATCGAGATTGAGGTCGAGATTCTAATCGTTCTCCCAGTAAGAGCTTCCATCTCGTTCGGTCAAAGACTTTATAGTCAAGAGAGTCTAGCCATTCGCGTGGTGTTGCGTTGGTGATCTTACCAGGCTTTTTAGGAATGGTTCTCTATACTAAGTCTTTGGGTAATTTTTGTTGGGAGGCGCAGTGCACTAGAGGTTGATGCACCAATTTTCTCAAAAGAGTTTATTCGAAGTTGACCATGCCATTTTGCTCGGCCTAGTTTGTTAGGAGTCCTTCGAGCAGAGGTCTTAGTTAGTTACTGGGGGAAAGCTTAGGCTTTTATGGAATTTCTCAAATTCTTTGTTAAGGATTCTAATATGACATTGAGCCTATCCTTGGAGATGAATATGGATTTCTGACTCTTCCGGAGGCAGAGGTTCGTATGGAATTTCTAAGTTGTACTCCTAATAAGGGATAAAGACTTTTGCTTTCAAGTCCTAACCTTTGTATCCTTATAGTCGAGTTATTTCATAACCTCCAGACAGGTTGATATAGAATTTCATGGCTCCTTCAGAGCACTTCGTAGGAATTGAGAAGAATGATCGAAGCAACTTAAGTGAAGTAAAAAGGAGAGGGTCGAGGCAGACATTTATAGCCAGTACCCGGGGCCACTTTAAAGTCATCTTTTGACATCCCAATCTGTGTCTGTTGAGGGAAGCTTGACTTTTGCAGTCCAAGATTCAATCCAAGGAGCGAGAGGTTTTGGAGAAGGCATAGTTAGTCCCTTAGTCTTGCTTTTACATAAGTCCTTGGAGAATTTGATAAGTTAAGGATTCTCCATTGCATTCAAACCCATCCATTTTTACATCATAACTCCTTGTTTATTGAGGTGGTGAGACTAAGAAAGTAGGACGAAGTTGTGAGATAGAGGTGTAGAACGGCGAACGCACTATTTCTAAGGGGAGAACACCATCCATTCCATCGAGAAGGTTAGAAAGTGAAACCGAGTCCTCTTTAATATGTAGAAGCTCTCATTACACAGTGGGAGCCCACGTAGTAGTAAGGGCACATCCCACTTGACCAAGAGGTTTGTATTCTCTTGGAAAGGAAGTTGTCGACAGTCGATTCTTCCATTTCTGGTTTTTTTTTTTTTTTGGAGATGAGGTTGTAGCAGTAGCTCTTTCTCTCGTCCCCTAGGCTTTCTTGTAAATCCGATATTTTCTTGGTTTAATTTCTTTAAATGTGGAAAAAAAAAGAAAAAGAAAATGGAAATTAAGTGTAAATATAAATATATATTTATATATTAAATAGTTTTATTAAATTAATTAAAGAAAAGAAAGAAAAGAAAGGACAAAAAGAAGAAAAGGAGAAGAAAATTTCATTTTCTCTTTTCTTCTTCTTCTTCTCTTCCCTTCACCGCCAAGTTTGAAGACATCCAAGTTCCCTTTATTTTTTTTTCTTTTTCCTTCTTCAATTTGCAGAGAACTTCTAAGAGAGAGTTTGGAAGAAGAAGAGAAATTTTACTAGAATTTTTAGGTTGAAGAAGAAGAGGAGAACTCAAGCAAAGTGTATCAATGGCTGAATTTTAGTTCATTCTGCACATCACTGGTTTTTAATTCGGTTTGAACTCTTCAAAAGGAATTAAGAGGTGAGATTTACATTTACTGAAAGTTAACTCATTTTTAAACAAACTTTATGAATAACGTTGGAGCAAATTCGGATATTCATTTGGTGCTTTTTGATGAAGAAAACAGGGCAGTTGGTTTTCACTTGAAATCAGGAGGTCTCTTGTTTTTCTTGTATTTCAGAGTGTATCGGTGTAGTTAGAATCTCTATTTGGTATGGTTGGAAAGCTTATTCAATTTACTACAACTTTCATGAAGAAATTGTAAACCAAAAACCACTAAAAATTGGTTAAATTGTAGGAACAAGTTAAAGAGGTCGCGATTCTGGAAGTGGTTCTGTTTTGAGGGTTATATGTGTTTATGCACGGGGAATCAGATTTATATGTCTTCAGGTAAGTTTTAGAGGATCTCAAAATGAAGAGTTTGATATAAAGAACACTCATTTTGGTTAAGTATTGTGAAAGTTATAGTCCTTTGAAGTTTATGTTAGAAATCTGGAAATTTTAGAGAATTGTTGAAATAGGATTTTATTTCTTAAGCTTTGTTTTCGTGAGCGTCATCTTTGGTGCGACATATTATGTATATCTTTAGGAAACCAGAATGTTTAGGGTTTTAATACTCGGTTGGGTTGTTGGCAGGCCGAGAAGAATTAAACCGAGCTTATAGACCAAGGATCTAGCCCAAGACTGTGAGTGACAAAACCAACTTTGAAATATTTTCCATAATTGTTATTATGATTGAATGCGATAAATGTTTATTTACGAAGCCATGAAAGGTATTTGAATTTCATGACTATTTTCAAGTATACATTTGGAGACTAGATTTCATAAAGAAATTTATGCTAGCACGTAGATTTTAAATGTTTGGAAAGTATTTAAACCACAATATTTTAAGCAAAGCATGAATTAGTATGAAGTTTTGTTTTAAGAACTACAATTTTCCACGAAAGAGCTGAGTAAAGTTCGAGCTTTGTGTAAAATTTATAAGCAGGCATGTTTTAATATTTTATGATGATTTATGAAATTTTCATTAACTACATGACTGAGATCTTGAGCCTGAGGCTAGAGATTACCGTGTGCACACTGGTTAGATTTCGTTGTTGACGTTGAGTGTACTCCGTAACAACGATGCTGTCGTGAGTGCTGGGCGGGCCCCACTACGACAAAGACGATGGGAGTGCTGGGTGGGCCCCACTACATCGTAGTGCTTGTAAACGTTGTTGTACTAGGTGTACCCTACACAACGTAGATTCGTCATGTTAGTTAAAATGCTTCGATATACTTGATATGCTTTGCTAGATTTCAATGATGAACATGCTGAGTATTTAAGGAAGCTATTCTTACTATTACACATTTACATTTACGACTTGTATAAACAGATTTATATGTGTAAAGTTTTCACGTGCTCTTATCTTTAAATTCATAGTTTTAAACTGAGTCACTCACTGAGCTTCATAGCTCACCCTTTCCAAAATGTTTTACCCATTTTCCAGGTAGAGATCGACTTCCCGGTGCCTGATAGACTGCCTTAGTCTGCGGAAGCTTCATTATCGATTGCCAGTACGTGTTTTGAGTTGGGCATAGAGTCTGTTGTGTTGTGGTGTATATACACCCTTGTACGTTATAGATACTCCACAGTTTGTATAAGCTTTAGGAGCTGTAGTTGTGTAACTTTTGTTGCTTATATTTTGATTAAGGTGTCTTTAGGTTTACTCGTGAAATCGGTAAATTTTGAGGTACACTTCATGTATGTGTTTGACTAGCTGTGTTTGACTAGCCTAGGATCCGCTGTGTTTTGTGGCATGTACAATAGTTTATATACTAGATTGACAAGTTCATCACATGAAAGTTTTAAGCAGAGTCGACAGATACAGGTATAGAAAAGCGTTGTTCGTCGGCTTCACGCCATCTTTCGGTCTAAGGTAGCTGGTAGTCCGGGAGGGGGTGTGACATTTCTCTTTTCTCTTCTTAGTCTGATGAAAATCTATTTTCTATATCATCTAAAAAGGAGTAAGAAGAAGAGGGGATGAAATACCCTCAAAACCCACTTCGCAGTAGACGAAAGAAAGAGGATTATCCTGGTACACGAGGATCCCCACTATCAGGCATTGGATGAGGCCCACGTAGTGGGAAAGGCCTCAATCACTCAATCCCAAGTTGGGGGGAAGTCAACCTACTCATACAAAAGAGCAGATTGGGAGGAAAAAAGACGGCTCGACTCTCTTTCGGAACAAGCTGGGATTCAACAACTCTCACTATCTAGCCTTGGAGGCACTTGCTCAACCAAAGAAAGAACGTCAAGCCAATCAACCCACAAGAGGAAAGGAGGAATTCAGTTGCTTGATCATTACATGGGGGTTAGGGCAATGAAATGACGGAATAAAGAATGAGAAGGATAGGAAGCCGAAGTACCAACCATAGGCTTGAATCCTAGTAGTAGTTAATGAAACCAGAAGCATGAAAAGAAACTTAAGGATTAATAATCAGATTCCCACCCCTTCGATCATTCTTTGAATCTCCGCTCTACTTCAACTATATAAAACAACTTAAGGATTACTAGGAGCCTTTTACACCTTCCATTATCAGACAAGCCTAATTTTTTAATATGGATTTCTCAAATTCTTTGATAAGGAGTTCACTCACCCTTGATCATTGATTTGTTTTGAGCCAAGTTATTTCAAATCTTAAGATCTCCTAATAACGGATAATTACTTTCGCTCTCAAGTTCTTCTCAAATTGTTTGATCCTTTATGCGGATCAAATTGTTTCTTCCTTGTTAAAGCTGTCAAGGGTAATGCTAATCGAGAGGAATCCTCAACAAAACTTCTGTAGTATCCTACCAAGCCTAGGAAATTACGTACTTCTATCACACTAGCTGGTCTCTCCTAGTTGACAATAGCTTCTACTTTCTACGGATCAACACTAACTCTGTCCATTGAAACTACATGCCTTAAGAACACAACCTGCTTTAGCCAACTCACATTTGTTGAACTTGGCATACAACTATTTATGACGCAGTGCCTGTGGAATATTCTCAGATGTTTCTCATGGGCTTTTCTGTCAATTTAGTAAACTAATATATCATTGAAGAAAACTATCACAAACTGATCTAAATACAGATGAAAAGTCCTGTTCATGAGGTCCATAAAAACTGATGGTGCATTCATTCAATCAAATGGCATCACTAAAAACTCATAGTGTCCATACCTCATTCAGAATGTTGTCTTAGGAATATTTGATTCCCTAACCTCACATCAATCTTAGAAAACACTCTACTCCGCTTAACTGGTCAAATAAGTCATCGATGCGTAGAAGAGAATACTTATTACGTACCATGACCTTGTTTAACTGCCTGTAATCAATACATAATCTGAAGGTACCATCTTTCTTTTTCACAAATAACATTGGTGTTCCCCAAGGCGATACACTAGGCCTGATGTATCCCTTGTCAACCAGTTCTTGTATCGCATCTATAGTTCTTTAAGTTCGCTTCGAGCCATTGTGTACGGTGTCTGTGAAATAGATGTTGTTCCTGGTAACAATTCAATAGTGAACTCGACCTCTATGTCATATGGCAAACTTGACAAATCGTTTGGAAATACATGAAGAAACTCTTTCACTACAGGAACATCTTCTGGCTTTAGCTTTTCTTTCTACAGTTCTACCACGTAGGCAAGAAACGATGTGCAACCTTTTCTCTGCAATTTATCAGCTTTCAGAACTAAGATTAAACTCATAAGAATGATTTTCCTCCTACCTCTAAAAACCAATTCAGCAAAGCCTGGTTTTCTGAAAATCACTTCCTTCCTATGGCAATCCATAGATGCATGGTGAGTAAATAAGAAATTTGTTCCCAGAATTGCATCTAACCTCTGTAACTTTAGTGGTAGCAGATCCATTAGCATACTGATACATTCCACTAAAACCTCACAGTTAACCAACACCTCATTAACGAATAAAGCATCACCAACTGAAGTGTAAATAACTAACTCCTCATACAAAGGTTCTAACATCCTATTTAGCTTGATCAAAAATGTACTAGAAACAAAGGAAGACATAACACCTAGATCAAATAAAACAACTGCTGGTACATTAGAAATAAGAATCATACCAGTAATCACATCTGGTGCATCCTCTGTTTCCTGTTGAGTGAGGGCATAAACCTTTCCCTGCTGCTTAGGTCTCCCTACAACTTCCTTTTTCCTTACACCACTGGTGCCTTCTGTCAGAGTCGTTGAAACTCTTTATTGCTCAATTGCCTGGAACCCAACTGCCTTATCCCTATAAAATGTTGTGCTTAACTGTGGGCAATCTTTCTTGGAATGTCCTGGCTGTCCATACTGGTAACACACATTAGCACCTACAAGACACTGACCTCAGTTACTTCTACCACAGTTTAAAGAGGTATTTCGCCTGAACACACTAGCAATGGACTCCTGACTCCTCTGCGGTCCCGCTATTTGTTTAACAAACTGACTATGTGCTTTCTAGCTCTATCTTTGATAGACACTAACTGAACTCACCAACCTCGATGATTGCCCACCAGGCAACTCTTAAAGTCTTGATGGCATGAAACATTCACCCTAGGTGTGAACCTCCATTGGTCTCGACCTCGAAAACCATTTCCTACTGAAACCTTATGATTAGACTCCGTTGTCGACTTCCCTTTTGCTATGCTCTGTTCCACCCGTAAAGCAGTCGCAACTAACTGAGAGAAATCTAACCATATTTCAATTATTGTAACGGGGGTACATATCTCAGAACACATTCCTCTCTCAAACCTACAACACTTGTGATGCTTAGAAGCTACAATCACGTCCGCATACCGCAAAAGCTCAGTATACTTCCGCTCATACTTGGCCACAAAAAATGACCTTTGCTTCAATCCAAGAAACTCATTTGTCTTTGCTTCACAATACGTGCAGAGATAATACTTTTCCTCAAATATTTCTTTAAAAGTCTTCCAAACTAACGTATTTGGATCGCTTGGTTAGTATGGATTTCCACCATCCCTCTTCCTCCTTCTGCAACAGAAATGTGGCCAATCTTACTTTTCGTTCCTCAGGATAATTCATCACATCAAAACTTATTCAAGCAATCCTCTACATTAGTTGGATCTATGGAACCCTCAAACACTGTGGCTTCTAACTTCTTCAATTGTTCAATTTCGTATGCATTTTCTAGATGACTTGGCTCTGCTCTCTCTGGCCTTCTTATCTCCTGTGCAATTGTCACAAAACCACTCGTTTCCTTTTCCAACCTAAACTCTTGGGGTACTAGATCTTCCTACAGACTGACCCTCGGTAGGATCTTGCATCCCGTCCTAATTTTACTTGCATCGTCTGCTAGTATGTGGTGGATACTCCTATAATATGTCAACACATTAGACATACTATAGATACTTAACTCAAATGCATGTATGTCAATGTAATCTAGCAAGGCATATCAAGTATATCAAAACATTTTAACTAACATGACAAATCTACGTTGTATAGGGCACACCCAGTACAACCAACATTTATTAACTCTACAATGTAGTGGGACCCGCCTAGCACTCTCATTATCTTTGTCGTTGTGAGGCTTGCCCAGCACTCACGACATCTTCATTTTCATGGACTATACTCAACATCAACAACGAAAAACAACCTGTGTCGGTCATATAGTTAACAAAAATTTTAGAAATCATCTAAAATTATTTAAACATACCTGCTTATCTTTATCTTGCACAAAGCTCAAAATTTACTCAGCTCGTTCGTGAAAAACTATAGTTCTAAAAATAAAACTTGCTAACTCATGCTTTACTTGAAACACTGTGGTTCAAATACTTTCCAGATATTCAATATTCACATGCTAGCATAAATTTTCATTAAGAAATCTAATCTTGAAAATAGTCATGGAATTCAAATAATTTTCTTAGCTTCATAAATAAACGTATAAAGCATTTAATCATAAATAACAGTTATGGAAAATCTTTCAAAATTGTTGTCACTCATAGTTTTGAGCTATATCTTTGGGCTGTAAGCTCTGTTTAATTCTTTTCGACCTATCAACAATCAAATCGAGTATTAGATCCCTAAATATTTTGGTTTTCTAAAGATAAACTTAACATGTCGCACTAAAGATGACGATTACGAATTTAAAGTTTAAGAAATAAAACCCTATTCCACATAACTCTCTTCATTTTTTCGATTTTTAATACAAACTTCAAATGACCATAACTCCTTCAATACTTAACCAAAATGAGTGTTCTTTGTGTCAAAATCTTCATTTTGGTGTCCTCTATAATTTACCAGAAAACATATAAACCAAATTTCTAGACAATAATCTCAAAAACACCTCAAAATAGAACCACTCTAAAATCATGCACTCGACAACCCTTCAACTTGTCCATATAATTTAACATATTTTCAGTAATAATTGGCTCTCAACATCTTCATAGCAATTATAGGAAATGGAATAATATTTCCAACCATATTAAATAGAGATTCTAACTCAATGTGTATACACCAAAACACTAAAAAAAACAAAGGATATCTGATTTTGCGTGGAAAGCACCTACTCTATCTGCTCTGTCAAATATCACACAAGTCACAACAAAATTGGCTCAAACTTATTGCACAAAAATTGTTCAAAAATGAATTAGATTTCAGTAAATTCAAACTTCACCTCTTAGTTCTTCTTAAGAAGATCAAACTGAATTAAAAACCAGAAATGTGCCGTGTGTGTCAAAATCTGCCATGGTTGAACTTCCATTGAGTTTTCCACCTTCTTCTTCAACCTTTGAACCAAGAAAACTTCTTCTTCTTCACCAAATTACTCAAGATACCTCTGAAATTTTGATGGAAAAAGATGAGGGGGTGGAGAGAAGGCAAACACCGAAAGAGAAGAAAAAAGAAATCCCTTCCCTATTTTCCTCTTTCGTTCTTTTCATCCTTTCTCTTCTTTTTTTAAAACAAAACCTTTAAATATATAAAAATATTATATAATTAATTTCCATTTTCTTTTTTTTCTTCTCTTTTTCTTTCTTTTATATAAAAAAATAATCCAAAGACAATCTCTAGTTTACACTAGAAGGTTTTAGAAAAGGAATAAGTGTCCTCTTACGCCTCTCAGAAAACTTTCAAAAGCTTAACAGATTCTCTGCTGGACAGCTAATAGTGCTATTAGGAGTCCTCAACAAGTATCCTACGCCTCCCACGCATTCATTACTTGTGAGCCATTACCCGATATGCCTCTGGGTCCATCAAGTATGCCAAAAGGGAGGGACTTTGTTCTCCTAAGAATGGACCTTGAAGGGAACCAGTACTTAAGGAGTCTTAATGGATCAGACTTCTTTTCTAAGAAGAAGACTCCTCTAATTATTCATATCTTGATGAGGAAGCAAAAGAGCAGAGTGGATAACCAATTTCATAGACCAAGAGTAAAGATGGAGACTTCTATCTCTATCGAACAACCTCTGGATCCTTATTGGTCTATTCACACCCTTAGATTCTATTTCAACAAAACCTATTTAGATGCTCTTGTCTAGCTTCCTTCCTTATATTCATCTCTTCAAACTGACATCAAGAGTTTTCTCTTGTGGTTATCGCCTCAATGAACACAGGCAACGAATCATATCCTCTCTCTTAAGACCCGTAGGTCTCTGTTGGAGAAGTCTTCCTTATATATCCGCTTAATTAGGAGAGCAAGATATTCTGCCCGCTCTGTGGGCTGCTGAGAATGCTACTGCTATGTTGGCTTTTCATATGGCTCTAATAGTTAGAGTGACTCATGGAATTAGTCATCAAAGAAGAACAAAAAAGAGAATTACTCGGACAATAGATACGGGAAAGCATAAGAGGAAAGCATATGATTCTTGTTCTAACCCTTTCACTCGGGTAAAAAGCTTTCTTTTGGTCCTTTATAGTTTAATTTAATTGAGCCTCCTCTACGACTTCTTCTAAAACTACAAATACCGTTTGAAAGAGAGAATTGAAAGTGCTTGACTCATTCCACTTCTCATTCTCTCTCTCATTTATCTTATGGTTGAGTGACTGTGCTCCTTTTACTTTGGTCTCCTAACTTTAGACCTCTTCGTCGATCCGAAGATTTTTTCTAGTCCTTCATTTCTCCTATTATGAATAAGGAAAAAGCAAGGATAAGAAGTCTGAATGAAGAGTTCTTACACGAAAACCCACTCTTGGTCAAGTTGCATTGATCATCGGAGTATATATGAAAAGAGAATAGCTTTCCACTGGTTCAAGAACAAGAGCAATGGCTCTAAGTCCTTCCCTTATTAAAGGGTCTAGCCGCCTATTTGGCCCATCCTTTCGAGTCAAGCTACTGAATTTCTAAATTTGTGCATGCTTGAATTGATGGAGTCCCTTCTAGACGGGAGAAGGTCCAACCATCAAGTAGGACGAGTTATCAGTCCAATGATGAGATCTATCTGAAAATTAGAAATCATATCCATTTTACTTTTAGAGACTCAGTAAGAGCCCGATCCTTTACAAGATAAGTCAATTCCATTACATCCCTCCTCTTCAATCAATTACATCAAGCCTTTTCTCTTCCTTCAAGTCGAGTGACTTAGTTTGCTTTGTCGAGCCAGATTAATCTAACTTCACCTTATCGGCCGATACAAATGCCTCTATTAGAAAAAGTAGAGTTCTTTCGCACCTTTTCTTCAAAGGTTAGACAGAGCAGTTCTTCCTCTTTCTTTGTCTAAGCTTATTCTGAACCTGATCATTCTAACTGCGTCTACTCATCGACTTCTACAACTACTACTTTTAGTACTTTTCCCCTTGCACTCCATGAAATAATTCATACTGATATTCAAAATCATAGATATGATATTTCTTATTGAGGCTAACCTAGTCTAATTTTGTATGTCTTCTTTGAAGATTCCTATTAAGTGAATTCTACCTATAAGCCTATGACAGTCGGTATTCCCACCAATTTAGATGATTTACTCTGAAATTCATTTCCTCTTCTTCTCTTCGTCACCATAAAGAGATAATGAAAGAGAATGAAAGAAATAGAGAATGATTCATCCTTCCTTCTTCGATCTTTCTTCTTTTATCATGAAATTGAGAATGAAATAGGAATGCTTTGGTTGATTCATTCATTTTTTATTTTTTCTTCGTGCAATTCTTCTATTAATAGATTGAATCGTTTTTATAGAATTCAAGGTGAAAGATCTTCCATGGTTGATTCTCTTCATGGATCACTTACCAATTCATTCGAAAGAAGGACTTTCCTTCTTCTATCTTGGGGATGAGTTCAATTCTGCCTTTTCGATCTTTCATGGGTTTGGTTTTGATTATCCTTCTTATATTCAATTAATCAATGGTAATTTCCTTCTTCTTTGATCATGCATTTTAGGTTTTATTAGACGAGGTGAAAGACAAGATTTGATCTTAGTAATAGTACAGAATGAGACCAAGTAAGTAATCTTCCCCTTTTGCACCTCATCTCTTTGATCGTAGCAGAAAGACAGGGACAAACTTCATACCCTCCCCAGCCTCCAAGTCTAACTCATGAAATGGATTCGACTTCGACAACTGAGACTACAGACGGATGATTGGTTGAAAGACAGTATGCTCTTAAACCTCTAATTTGGGGTTCAACATGGGGCCTTTGCACTTATGTACTTCTTAAGTTAGTAAAGAGATATTATTATATATATATATATATCTGTCTCATGCTTTTCCTTCAACCGCAACAGCTACTACCTCGTGGGTGAGAAAGTTTCCCTTTTTTTTAAGAATTCGTATAAAAAAGAGAATACAAGAAGTTGACTAATAAACCTTAAATTCTTTGAGCCTTTGAATGTGATGAGAATGAAAGCCCCCACGGAGGGTTTGAATGCTCAAATGTAGAAAGGAAGGATGGGATTCAGCCTCCGGTTCGGTCTGCGTGTGTTAAGTGCCAAATCTATTTCTTCTTAATTAATGGTGATTGAACCTCATTCTATTAATCAAGAGTGAAGAGTTTCGACCAAAATACTCTTTCTTACGGAGGGTGAGGCCACTTGTGTTGCGAGGGGGAAGAGGACTCAATAGGTGTTTCCCCTGAAGGTAGGTAAAGGAATGATCATACTCTTTGCTATTCCCCGACCATCTGAGCGAATATGATGAAAGTTTGAGGCTCACGGAGTGGAGGCCTATGACAAGGCGAAGTAAAGAGTTGAAGGATGGGAACTAATGAAAGAGAAAGGGATGGTGGCTGGCCGTCTTTGCCTTCCCACTACGCGGTTCAAATCTGAGCATAGCCCAAAAGTGACTACTAAGAAACGAGAGAAAAATGGTTGATCCCAGGCAGCGGTTCCAAGCAAGATAACTTCCCTTTTTTCGGATTTGATCTATCGATTTATCCATATTCACATTCAAACTATATTCTATATAGAAAGATATGATAGAACTCAATGCTCATCCTTTCTTCTTGAATCCAAATAAGAATCGGCAGGCAACCTCCTTTGTTAACGAGGGGATTTCTACGATCAGAGGTGCGCATCTTTCCTGACTACGGCTTTCTGTAGTTGAGGATGCTAGCAGATCCTCGATTGGACCGGTAAGTAAGCCTTTGTTCATTGACTATGGCTTACAGCAAGCTCGATTTAATTGAGATGTCTGAACTTCTTCCGACCACGAACTCAAATGCCTTAGACCAATTCACTCAGATCTTATTCCCGATCGATAAATAATATAATGAGGCATCCGACTCTTAGATGATGCTACTTCCACTCCGTCATGCACCCTCTTCGCCCACTTGTTCAGGAAACCTCCAATCACTCTAGCGGAGAATAGGTTGCCTTCTTCTCTAACGCAGGCGATGAAGGGACCCCTTTGCATGTGAACTAAAGAAAGAAATATTTATGACATGATAAAGGAAATTATATATGATTATTAAGCCAGAGAATTTTCCAGTTTCACAATTATATCTGATTATATCTAAAGTAATTACTTAAAAGTGAGAAGAATCAACCATGGAGTCAGAATACTTGAATGAGATTATTCGAAAGGAAATTAAGTGGGAGAATTATATCTTATGATAAAGGCAATTAGCTTCAGATTTTACATATTAAGTAATTACTCGAAAATGAGAAAAAAGATAGGTGCGATGAGATTTAGAGTCATAATTAAAAGGAAGAAAACAATTAAAGAGGATAAGCCAAGCCATTTATTTCTAATAGATTTTTCTCTTTCTCTTAGATCTTGCCACTACATAGGAATCCCATTCAGCCTTGCCACCTTTCTCACTATCTCTTCGCACTCTTATCCAATTTGACTAAGCATACCTGGATAAGTCGAGGTAATGGGCACTGACCTTAGATAAAGATATAAATTGAGAGAAAGAGTTAACAGTCATTTTGAAATGAAATATGAATTCTGTTAATTTCTTTCTTGGTCATCTTCTCTTATTTCATCATGATGATTTACCACTAGTTTTCAAATTCATGGGAATTAGGTGAAAGATCTCTTTCTCATGGATCACTTTCTGACTATTCAAGAGATCGAGG
Source organism: Cucumis melo (assembly GCF_025177605.1). Classification (NCBI taxonomy): domain Eukaryota; kingdom Viridiplantae; phylum Streptophyta; class Magnoliopsida; order Cucurbitales; family Cucurbitaceae; genus Cucumis; species Cucumis melo. Next base: position 2,298,801 of record NC_066868.1, read on the forward strand.
TCTCATTCGTCACATTTTTCATGAGATTTCTTGGGCAGAAAGATAAAATGAAAGAGGGCAGATGTAGATGTACCCTTGGTTAGCCAATGATCAAAGTCCAAAGCCTCTGCAATTGTAGGAAGAACTTATTCTACCGCATCAGTTACGGATGCTTCCTTTGTGAGCCTTAATTCCACTAAGATAGGGTTGCTGGATCATCATATCAATAGTCTACACAAACTGGGCTTTAAAAATTTGAGTGAAGCACTAGGTTGCAAACTTACAGCATGTTATGCCTTTTCATGTGATTCAATTTCTCCTTTTCGGGATCAATTTCATTCTAGATGAGATTGGATTGAGGAGACCTTTTGAAGTAGGCCAATCTGACCAAATAGAATAAGAAGGATTATGGACGAGATATGCCCACAGAGCGGTACGAGATAGGACGCATGCAAGAACTCTGTTAGAGAAGAGTGGTATTTGTCTGATATTCATATTCAAAGGAAATGCAAGTTGATCCTTTTCATCCTTTGAGAATTGGTGCCCTTTGCTATAAAATGAGATCTTTGAATTTGACGGTCAAAAGGTTTTAACTTGTTTGGGGCATGACTAACTCCCTAAAAAATGGTGGAAGTTCCAACTTGCTAATGCATTCCCTGGGAAAAAAGAAGATTCAAAGCCAGTGCTCAAGGGAGTTTACAAACGAGATTCTTCGTAGGAGTTACATGCGAAAGGATCAAAGAATTATCGAAGAATATTGACGACTCACAGACGAGAGGAGAAATGGTTTTTCAAAATCTTATTGAATTTGATTATCGAATTCTCAATTGAGTAGGTCCCTACTACGTGGTCATAAAATAATTACGACAAACAGAAAGAAAGTTTCTTTCTTGTCGATAGAAAGATATTATTAGATGCACATATAGATTGTCTTTAATTTCAAGCCTAAGCTCCTCTTGATAAAGCAAATGAGAAAGAGAATAAGAGTTCTTAATCTTCACTTAAGATTCATGTTGCATTATGAGCCATTCTAATATAATCCATTTCATATCTGTACTCATTGCACATTCGCATCTTCAACTTCATTGAATAGCCGATTAGGCTGAATGAATTGAGAAGTGACTGGGAAGGTTATTCCATACCTCAACCCACATAGCAGTGTGGGCGAAGTGATTCAGGGGAGTGCAAGTGTACACAACAAGGATAGGAGAGTGATTATGAAATAAACAAGGGCAAAGGCGAAACCATAGGGCAGAGGAACAGAGTTGGTATAGGGGACGAGTTGTATAAATTTTCATTGACTAATAGCAATTGTTCACTCATTTATGAGATCAGAGAAAAGAGAAAAAGATGGAACTCACCAAAAAAGAACCCCAAATAAACACAAAAAGTGCAATTTCCTTAGGACGAAATTTCTCTAAATAAGGTCATGCTAACCTAGTTAACCCAGAAATAGATAGTAAAGACTCATTCGAAGTCGTAGCCATGTCTGAATAATCTGAGGTAGGATTCTTCATAGGCATCATGATTTCCTTTGATGTGGAGTTGGAGGAGTCTAAGTCTGCTCTTTCTAAGGGGAACAAACCGTTGAATGATCAATTTCCCAAATAGGGAAAAATCGTATACGAACTCAATTCTCAATTTCTAGGTTAGACAAGGAGGTTAGTGGAAGAAAGATCCCATATCAGAACCCGTATCATAATCAGTCTGTGCAGAATCAGAAATCAGAATTTGGCTCAGTTAGAAGACCAAATAAGTGGATGACTCAGTTTAAGAAGCATGTGATCTTATTAAGGATGAAGGGGAAATTGATCAGGGATACCGGCAAAGTCCTCTTTGAATTGCCCGAAGGAATTTACTAATGGAAGAGATTAAAAAGAGAGCGAGTTAGTTCATTTGAGTCAAACAGGGAAAGAAGAATAAAAGGTAGGATTATGAGTAGAAGGCAGGGTCAACTCTCAATTTCTGGGATAAGGTCGATGTAATTGACCAAGAGAGAATCTAATGCTTTTTCGAAGCGAGAACTCAAAAGCAAGGGTCGGCAGCTATCCCTACTACACAAAGAGGTCTAAAGTCAAAGCTATGAAGGACAGGTGCTCAGGTTACCATATCAGATCATATGACTATAAAGGAGAAGGGTAGGGTATTCTTTATAGAAGAAAGCAAATCTCTTCCTCATAGACGAGTTCCTTATCCCTATCATACCTAGAAGAAATATCCATCAGACCTCAAAAGAGGTAGACAAAGTCAGCTACACTGGCCTAGTTAGAGAGAGACTCCACACCCTCAAGCAAGAAGTCATCAGACTTTTGAGACGTTTCTTATGAGAAAGTTGCTTTACTCATAAAGAGTATAAAGATAGGTTGAATGAGTAACTTCAAGTTAAAGAGCAAGATAAAGAAAGAGAAGTTGATAAAGAGATGAGGTTGCAATGAGAGCAACAGCAAAAACTTCTCTAGCAACGAGAATAAAAACCAGTGAAGCTACAGCTAAAACAAGATATGACGAATCCTCCTCTTCCTCCTCCTCTAGTCTTTCCTTTATCCTCTCCTTCAACTACTCCCTTTTCAAGAGCTACTCATTCATATCAATCTCTTTCCTATGAAACTGGGCCGGTGTATTAGATTGCTCCTCGAGTTTATCCTGCACTTTGGAGGAGGAGTCAAACTCGCGCACAAGCTATAAGGGAGGGTCAAACACTAGTACCCAATTGAGAAACTGCAGTTCTTGCATTCATCGATGCAAAAATTTTTGGCGTAGAAGCTTTTGTTGAAGAAAGAGAAGTATCAAGTCAGTCAGTTGCTCGTTATTCAATAAAGAAATTCCAGGATTTTAGTATATCATTCTGTAGAAAAAGTAGAAATCTCCATGAAACCAGAGGTTCTTTCAAGAGCTGTTCCATCTCTCACGATCAGATCATCCTGATAAAGTCAAGGGAGGATGCACTTCATGATTGATGTCCTCTTTATGACTCAAGTCAAGCTACTTTCTTCCACGAAAGAACCTATCTGCCCGGGTGATTAGCTTCTTTATTGAGATCCTTCACTAGTCCAAACGTGGGACTTCTTGACTATACCCTATAATTCAGATAAGCTTTCGTGTCAATATTCTTTGAGCCTAGATACTTACCCTCAGTCATCCGTCGTGGAAGTTAGTGACTACAATCGACAGTCGTTGCACTCCTAAAAGTGTCATTACACTCATGCTACCCTCAAACTAGGGTAGTTCACCCATGTCTTGGTGGTTAGACAGTTGAAGTAGTCTGTTGTTGAACTAGAAGTAGTTTAGGGAGCGGTTGCAAGAGATAAGTGTAGGAACTAGCTTTCATCAAAGTTTCTTTTTTTTATATGATGAACAAGACACAAAGAATTTACAAAGAAGGAAAAGCCATTCAGACTTTTCGCTCATTTGTAAACTGATGAATTTCATGAAAACTCAATGAATTCAACCTCTCCTATAAGTCGAGCCTCGTAGATTGCACAAAATTTTAACCTTCAATTACGCTTCTAGTCGTAGGCTTCTTATCCTTTGTTTTGAGTCTTCTTTGTATGTAATTTCATAGTCTCTGTCATCATCAAAACCTTCTTTGGACTCGAGTGAAAAAGATAAGAAAGATCAAGAGTCAGAAAGAGAAGAAATATCATTCTCTTGAGAATCGTTCAAGAGCCCCTCTATATCTATATATGTGGGGAAATAGGCTCCATAAGGAGTTGACTCAGACAAATCAATAAAATAAAAGTCAACCACTTTGCAGTTGGTAGCCTCAATAGTTCTTCGGATTGCTATAAGAAATCCTTTTTAGTCTAAAGACAACCTACGGAAAGTAGGGGTGAGCATAGGGTGGTCGGGGTCGGTTTTTCGACCAAACTGCCCCGAACCGACAACAAGTCGGCACGAAAGTTGAAAAATCGGCTTCAGTCGCTGTTTCCAACAAATCGACCAGTCTAATCGTTGGTCGGGTCAGTCAATTTGATCAGTTTTTTTTTCTCCTTCTCCTTTCTTTTCTATGTTTCTTGCTTTCTTTGATAAACGATTTTAAAAAATAAGAATGACATTTTTATGTTTTACGTCACTTTTTAATTTCAATAGAAAAGTCTATGATATATATTCTATATTGTCTTAAAATCATATAATTGTGATTAAAAATAAAATCTAGTTCTATTAATTTCAATGCTTAGTTCATAGTTATTACATAAATTAATAAAATAAACAACATAAAAATAAGAATCTAAACATACTACCAAAATGAAATTAGAAACATCCAAGTTCAATTCACTTCACCACATTACTATTAAGAGTCACAAATACAACCAAAGTATGAAACAGAAACACTATGATAGTCTAGTCGATAGAAATATTACGAGTCTTGGATCAGAATTAGTTAGTAATCGCTTAATCGGTAATTGACAACTTATCAAATTCTAGAAAGTCTTCAAGCTCCTTTTCATTCTCCATAACCACCAGAAATCCTACATAATCGATATGAAGAACTTATTAAATAATTTAAGATTTCACTAAAGTTACACATTACAGTTACAAAGGAAATCATGTAAAGATTTGAATAATGCCATCTTCAAATTTTGAAGCCTATTCAAATTCATGTTGAATTTGAAGATGTATTGGATTAGAATTTAGCCAATTTTAACTACATATAAGAGCCTCCACTATTTCAGGAGTCAATGAGCAACGTGATGAGTCAACAACACGTCCTCCAATACTAAAAGCCAACTCAGACACTACAGTAGAAACTGGAATAGCCAAAATATCTCTATCCATATGACCAAGAACCTCAAATCGATCACTGTTCATCTTCCACCACTGTAGTATGTCAAAATCACCTTCAGTCCTAACTTTGGCTTCCAACAAATAGATATCAATCTTCGATGACCCCTATTCAAAAGATATAGTAGCATCTTCTTCAAATTCCTCAACAATCATGTCGTAGACAAAATCTTCACCCACATTTTTATTTGAATCAAAATCAATATTAGCATCCAAGCCTGAAACAGTTTGTGTACTAGTTGTACTAGTACTACTACATCCTTGTCTACTCCCACTTTGAGTAATACTATGCTCATGAAAGAAACGTCTACAACATTGTTCCACTACATTTCCCATGGATTCGGCAACCTCGGGACCAAAAACATTTTCAAACAAAAAGATACAAATCTTAATTTCTTTCGAGGATCCAACACAATAGAAACATACAACAACAAATTATTCTTTTCATTGTTTCCTCAATATTCGTCAATTTTTTCCTTCGTGTTATTCGCCATTCCAACTAACAATGCATTTGCACTACCTGTATTCAAACGTATACAATTCTGAACCACTTAATCTGATGGAAAACCAAGTTCGAAGTAGTATACAAAGAGCCCAAAATCTTCAATGTCACATCATAAAATACTTTTAAAAAACGTATTAACAACCTAGCATTTGTCCAATCTTCCTTATTTGGTCGCATATCATGTCTATAGGAGGCATCTTCATCTTCTAATCTATCAAAAGCTTTTTCAAACTTAACAGCAACTTCAAGCACCATATATGTGGAGTTCGATCTTGTGGGAACATCAAGACGCACTTAACTCTTACAAGCTATTTTTTCAAGTTCAATGGACTTTTTAAATTTCAAAAACCGAGCAGGAGAAGATCGTATAAATCGCATGGCATATCGAATCCTATCAATACAATCATTTTGTTCCTTAAAAGCATCAGTTACTATAAGATTCAATATATGGGCACAACAACGGACATGCAGAAATTCCCCACCAAACAATAATCCTTTACTGAATCTCTTTAAAAGATAAGCAACAATGCCCCAATCCTTCAAATTCTTTTCAATGGTTTTCCCGGTAGTATCAGTTTTATGAATCTCAATTGGACAAAAACTAAGTATTCTCTTATTTAATTTCCAATCAAAATCAATAAAATGGGCAATTAGGACCATGTAATTAATATTTTGTCCCGATGTCCAACAATCAGTGGTGAGAGAAACTCAATACATATTTTTTACAAACATGTCTCTCAAACGATTCTTCTCATTAACATACAACTTACGCACATCTCTAGCCATAGTAAATCGAGATGGAACAACAAATCTAGTATGATTTCCACATGTTAATTTATCCACAAATTTCTTAAACCCCTTACCGTCCACAAACTTAAAGGGCAATTCATCAACTATTATCATCTTAACCAATGCTTCCCAACAACCCTCTAAACTAAATGACTCACATACAAGTTGTGAAGAATTATCTCCAACTTTGTCTTTAGGTTTAAAAGCTAATGTCATTTGGGTTTGATCTCTCTTTTTTTGGTAAGGGTACTTTTTGCAATTTTCTAAATGATGCTTCATAGTTCCAATACCATTACGTTTAGATAACATGCATAAACAACTCCACAATATTTACATTTAGCACGAGGGTCATTAGGATCACCTTTAAGCCTCTCAAAGTGGTCCCAAACCATTGATTGTTTGACATTCTTCCTTATTTTCGGGGGATTGGGAACATCTTCTCTCCCATATTAATCAACATCAATGGTTTTACGCTTGACATCCGTATCTTCGTTCCTAACGATTTTTGAAGTTTCACAGCTCCCATCACACTCTAACTCCATATCTATTGAGTCCATTTGATTTAACTATAATGAAAGTAAAATAGATATATTCCATTTTAGTGTGTGTGGGAAGAATAAAAGAAACCCAAAGAAAAGATTCCATTCAAAAAAAGAATAAAATCTATATGAACTAAATAAAATTCCATTAAAAAAAAGAATAAAATCTATAAGAACATTATCTACATCCAACTGCTCATCAATACTTTGGAAATCCTATTTAGAATAGGATTTCAATCCTAGGAAAAATATATATATCCTTTTTATTTTTAAAATTAGGCTTGGATTAAAATTCAACTAACTAATCAACTAATAAAAGATTCAGTTCACAATATGAAATTTTAAAAATTAAACAAGTAGCATAAAATTAAGAGAGAGAGAGAAAGAAAGAAAACATTGCATTTGATATAAATCAGTATGAAATCCCCAAACATATATCCCAGTATCCATAAATTAAAAACATTATCAATTTTTTGCACTCCCCAATATTTCCAAACTCTTTGGAGAGCATATATACATACATATTCCAAAGGAAAGAAGAAATATCGATAACAAAGCCAATTAAAAAGAAAAAAGAAATAAATGCAAAAAACTAAGTATTATTAGTTTGCTCGATCGCCCACCATCAAGCAGTAGAGGGTGCGGTGACAAAGTAAACAGGTCAAGCTTCAGAAAGAGCAGGGATGAAGCGGTTGACAAAATAAAACCCTAATTGAAGAGATGGCCATGAAGAAAAAATTAAGAGAGAACAATAAGAAAAGGAAAGAAAACTTTTACCGAGTAGTTGAGTGATGGAGAAGATTATGATTAAACAACAGATTTTCTGCACTGGGATTTTCTGCAAAGATGCTTAAATAATGAATGGATGATGGAGAACAATGAGAGAAAGGGAGATGTACGGCCGAGAGGGAGCGTGCTTCGTCTGGCATGGTGTCTGCGTGAGGAAAAAAAGAAGACCTAAACCTAAAATTTATGAATTATATTTATATTATATTATTATACATATTATTTTAAAAAAATCATGGAGTCGGTTTGGTCGGTTTTTAAATCGACTGCCGTTAATTCAGTTTTTTATTTCCAAAACCGAAACTCAATAGCATAGTGTACTTTTTCGCCTGCCCGACCTCGGTTCGTTCGGTTTTGATCATTCGTTTTGGTTTTTCGATCCATCATGCTCACCCCTAACAGAAAGGAATCTCATAAGACTAAGGGCTTGAAATTAAAGATGTTCGAACGTCTCTCAAATTCTTTGACCACTCTGAAGGAGTCATGAAATTCCACTCAAATAGCTCCACTGAAAGGTACGAAAGAAGCTCGACTAAGAAGGAGAGGCGAGGCACAAAGAATTTGTGACAAGGAGCGCAAGTACAGAAATTTCATGTTGGCACAGGGTGGGATTCAAAGTCAGACCATGTCTTAGTCTTTATCTCGCGCTTAATTAGAGTTTATCCAGTTCCTTCATACCAGTGTAGGGCAAGGCCTTTGAATCTCTAATGAATTACTTTAGATATGGCTTTCATTGAAGAAAAAAGTAGGGATCAGAATCTGAACTCTTATAGAATCCCTACCCACTATATGGAAACAAACGAAATCGTGTAGTGCCCAAGTAGGAAGAAGACCCTAAGAGGAGTGAATAGCTTTCTACATCCCACTTCCATCCAACTCTATATTGATTTCATTTTTTAATTGTCATTCTTTTTTCCATGAAAATTTCATTTCACTTGATTATTTAGATGCATTAACTAGGTACGCCATTGATAGCCTCTACTCATGTCCTAGCTCGTCTGAGAGCTCAATTTGCCTCGATTCTTTATCTCTTGCCCTGACCTTTCCTCAAGTTGGCTACCGCTATTTCAAGAGTTTGCTGAGCTTCTTGTGGATCAATGTCACCAACCTTCTCCCCATCATTGACTAAAATAGTGGCCTCATTATTCCCTATTCTAGCAAAACCACCCATCAAAGCCATCGTTAACCATCCTAGGAATCAGGTGCCTTTTTAAAATACCTATATCTACAACTGTGGTAATAGATGTGTGATCTAGTAATACACCAATTTGGCCACTATTCATAACTCAAATGATTTCTTTCACTGTTGAACCCCAAATAATTCGATTCGAAGTCAGGGTCAAATCCAAGGTTAATATGGATAGTCCTGGGTCATTATATTTTTTCAATTTGCTCTCCATTTCTAAGTTCGTAGCCTTCGCAGTAGCTTCACCAATGTTACCTACCAAATCAAAGACTTCTTCGAGAAGACCATCTAATTCCCAAGAAAGGATTAATTGAAACCCTTTAATTGTTTCTGCTAGGCCAACGTGTTCCCCCGGGGAACTAGTAAAGACTTTTGCTACTAAAAAAGGTTGTGATAAGAAAGGTTTTTTGTACTCATTTTATGGTTAAGAAATCCTCTCGGATAATTCTTCCAACCCAAGGATAGCTATAATGTCCTGTAGTTTTTTGTCACCTTGTCGGCTTTCTTTCACTCTTTGCACAGTTTCATAATGTTCTTCACCAACGATTCTCGGTTGTAGAATAGTTGAGGTTGAATCTAAAGGATCTACTGTTGGATATATGCCTTTGGCACCTAATCCTCAAGATAGTACGGTAGTAGAATCCAAATATGCAAATGTGGTGGTAGGATCAAGATCGATAAATTCATCTGCACGTACATAAATGGCAGGATCATTAATTCTTCCTTGTAAGGAACCCATTTCGATACTCAAAGTGGGTTGATAACCCACGTTCGATAGCATTCTACCCAGTAACGTGGATACTTCGAATCCCGCTTGAACGAAAGGAATGATATTGTCAATAAATAGAAGCACATCTTGTTCTTTAACATCTTAGAAATATTCTACCATAATTAGGACAGTCTAATTACACTAAATTAATGTAAAAAACAAAACATACCTTTGTAGCTTCCCGAAATTTGAGAAAGAGATTGAATTTGGTGGTAGATTTTGGTGTGAGATTTGGGAGAGAGAAAGGTTTATTTTTGTAATTCAAAATTTAAAAAAATGGCAAAATTCTTCTTCAAAATGAAAATTGTCCCTTAAATAGATTATTTACATGAAAAATTTGCATGTAATTGGATCACCAAAGCCCAACACCTCATAATCCACAAACCATTAGTGGATTGATTCACCATTCCAATTTCTCTTAGTAGGCTTGGTGCTATCCCCATAAGCTTCCACATAGCCCACTAAGAGTTAGTGGGATTATCAACAAAATGTTGGATTTTCTCACTAACTTTGGTCAAGGAGCAAAATGGTTATTTGACCATTTTAGTCAAAGTCAACATTTTGACTTTTTACCATTTTGTTCGTCTTGACTAATTTCGACCTCCCGAGCATGGATCTGAATTTATTTTTTTTTGAAATTCAAATCACATTTGAATATAAAGCCGGTCAAACTTTGACTTTTTAAAGTCAAAAGTCAACATTTTGATTTTTCACAACTTTGACCATTTTCATCGATTTTGACCTTCCAAATATGAATCCATATCCATATTTTTAACATTTAAATCACATTTAAACATAAAGCCCTATTATGGACGGTTATATCACATATATTCATCGGTTTCTCTCTCTTTACCTACTTCGAACAATTCAAATTATTCCAACATATTGTTATAAGTTAATTCCATATGAGCTAGCAGGGGAACCTAATGGACCTATAGATCGTGGGCTCCAAAAAATTGAGATTAACTAGCTAAACCCTTTTAGACCAAGCTAATAAACATTTGTTAACTAACGGGTCATTCCACTAGAGTCCCGTAGTTGCACTCCCATCACTATAGATATATTTGTATCCATTTGATATAACCATGATCAGTAAGTTAATACTTCACAGGTTGTTCGTAACCTCGACTGGGTCAAAATACTGTTTTACTCCCGAGACTACATCTTGTTCCTTAAGTCCCATTAATCCACTATTGAACATTTGGTTTAAGATTCAACCTATAAATCGAATCTCTCTCAAGCCAATGAGAATTTGAGATCCCTTGTTCAAGAATTGGATTCAGTCCTTAAGGGAACAACCTATCTACTAACCTTAAAGCGGGTAGGAGTGAATTCCATCTTGTACCTTATGTCCCTAGCCATCCATCTGGTCTTACCCCTAAAATGGGAGGCTGGTTGGGCCAGAGATCTTAAGTTGTCCTCACCCATGCAGATTTAAGGATAATATCGTTTGAGCAGAAGTTCATAATTAGCTCAGGATTAAAATTAAGTTACCTAGGTCATCGTAATTGAAATATTCAATTTACATAGTCAACGGTGTTATAACTTAAAAGTTGATTATTTGTTGGATCTAGTCTTATGTAAACTCTTTACATAGGATGCCCCCACTTCCATGTCTCTACATGAACGATTTAGGATCACTTAATTCATTTGTACTAACTACAAAGTGGGCCGGATCCATAGTGTTTCCAGAATAAGGCCCCAAACCTTATTCATACACTATAGACGGTTTGGGCTATAAACTTGAACTTGATCCATGTTTATATCTCCACACAAAGATCAAGTCTACACTAAACAGCCTCGGGACCTTAGTTAATTGGATTTAATATTATAGTATTTCATCTTCACTAATAACTCATAATAACCACTTTATTGAATAGAATATAGTTTTAGCTACAAACTACGAGTTTTAGGACATAAATTCCAACAAAACCAACTCTTATACAAGCTCCCTGCAGTTCATTTATCTGACCGTAGACTAGAACCTCTTTTGATTTTGTAATATTTTCTTCATGAATGACTCTAGATTCTTTCATTTCCATGTAAAGATCTTTTCTTTCACGAGTACATTCACCTACTCCTCCAAATACAGATACACCTCCATGAGCTTTGGTAATGTTGTCGATCAATTCCATAATGAGTACTCTTTGACCTACTCCAGCTCCAAACAATCCTTTTTTTCCTCCACATTGATAAGGGGCTAAGAGATACACTACTTTCATTCCTCTTTCCAAAATAGAGAATTTTTTATCTAACCGTATAAAGGGCGAATCTATGAATAGGAGATCTTGTGCGAGTATCTACAAGACCCAAATTCTCAATAGGATCTCCAAGCACGTTGAAAATTCAGCCAAGAGTCGCTCTGTCGACTGGAACACTTAGAGGAGCTCTCGTGTCAACCACTTCCATTCCACTCATTAAACCATCTATAGCACTTATAGCTACAACTCTCACTCGATTAAGGATAAGGAGCTGTTAACATAATGGTCCCACATGTGTATTTTTGCATATTATTCAACAAAGTGGTTAAGATATTAGTTAAGATTCCTTCCTTAACAAATGGTTTTTGTTGGTTAGGATCTTTTCCTATCTTATCTCTTAAGGAATTTGATTGGGAATCGTGGGAAAAAATATATCAAGTATAAATATCCTAACACGAAAGGTCCTAGCGACGATTTCTTGGAACGTAACCAAAAAGAGAGGAAATCGGACAGAAGAAGTGATTCATTGTTGAAGAAACAAAGTTGAATGCATATTTGATCAAATCTGCGATTAAGGGGGAGTTTAATCATATCCTCGGTTTAGTTATGACCATTATGTTACATCATAATCAAGTTCTGTTGAAACAGTCCTAGAACAGTACAGTAACAGTAGTGTCAAAGTGTTGTTCCCTCAGTCATAACTATGTATTCAACTATTACTGTATTTGTACATTGAACGAAAGTACCATCTGATCAGAGAAGTCGTACATCAAGGAGATGTTACAGTAACATGGTCGATTCATTCACAAAAGCTCTTACGGCTAAAGTGTTTGAGAGCCACCTACATAGTTTAGGTATGAGTAATTTGTAAACTATAACAAGTGGGAGACTTATTGGGATTATGCCCTAGTTTACATATGTGTTTATTGTACTCATGTATATATATTCTTCTCTCATTATAAAATTCTAACTTACTTGGAGTTTTAGTCCATGTGGGAGTTTGTTGGAATTTATGTCCTAAAACTCATACTTTGTTATTTGATTCAATAAATTTTATTATTGAATGCTATAATCTTAAAACCAATAAATTTAGGCCCTGAGGCTATTTTATTGAGTTTGTCAAATACACTTGAACTTTATATTGAGACATAAACATGGATTAAGTTCAAGTTAATAGCCCAAATAGTCTTAGTGTATGAATAAGGTTGGGCGCCTTATTCTGGATAAACACTATGGATGGGGCCCGCTCCGTAGTTAGTATAAACGATGTAATCCTGAATCGTTCATGTAGAGACATGGGAGTGGGGGCATCCTATGTAAATGGTTTACATAAGACTAGAACCACGAAATAGTCATTTTCTATTATAACACCGTAAACTATAAACTGACTATTTCTTTTATGATGACTTAGCTAACTTGATCTTAATCCTGAGCTAACTTGATCTTTATGATGAAAAATCTTGAAAGTCTAATCTGTCCTGACTGATTTATGGAATTTCATTATTATTGGTATGGTAGGCTTTCCTTAACCATCTTGATTTTCTTCTTGCGGGACTGATTTATGGAACTGATCTCTGAATCCATGTCCGAAAAAAGAAGAGAAAGAGAGAAAGAAAGAGAAGACAAGACTCCGCAGATATAGTCATTTTTGTGATAGTCTTGATAAAGAGAAAAAAGGGCTATTATGGGGGTTGTAGTCAATTCCCACGAAGTGGGTTAGTGGAATTCATCATTCCTTCTATTGGAATGGAACTACAATCCCAATAGAGATAAATAAAGAGAGTGGAATCTCTTTCTCAGACAAAGGGGAACCGTGCCTACATTTATGCACTCAATCTAGTGGAGCCTCATCCTTTGGTCCTTTGATTAACTCCTTATATGATGAAGATGCCTCTAGATAAAAAACGTCTATCCTTTTACAACTCTATTCTTTATCCTTTGTTGAAACTTCCAATCTGGCAACACTATATTCAAACAATATCTAGTTTTTCTCACTCTACGGGCTTACTTCTTTGATCCTTTTGCAAATTCTTTGCTCCTTTGATCATTCTTTGAGCCTTGTTCATTGATGCCTAGGTGAGAGAATGTCTATAATGAAAGAGTGAATTTCAATTGCAATTCTAGTTTCACTGATAGCTAACTAAGTTGTGAAGTTTGGTCTCTCACTCCTATGGCCTTGTAACTTGAATGAATGAAAAATAAGAAAGTTCAAGCTTTCTAGCTAGTCAATATTCTTTTCACCTTATTCATTGTCTCAAGTGAAAGGTTCAAGTTATATCTTTTTCAGGTTTGTTCATAGTCTCAAGTTACATGATCTCGTCAACTCATCTAGAGCTTTCTTTTTCTATTTAGCACTCGTACCGAATATTTGAGGTGAGGAAAAAGGCTAATTCTACTATGATCTGACTCTTGATCTAGCTACCGAGAAAAAGAAAAGTCTATGATGTCTGCTCCTTTTGTCTCGTCTTTAGGTGCAAATAGCATTTGGAAGAGAGTCTCAGCCTTATGGAGAAGTATGTTCGATGCGGGGGGACTCAACGTAGAGCAATAGCTTTCCTGAAGATGGAGACAGAGGGTATATGGGATGGAGTAGACCATGCCAGGTTCAGAAGGTGCTAACATACTATAACAACATTTCAGTCGTGAATTACTGAATATCGAATCTCACTTTCTATTTCGAACTCTTTAAACTCACTTTCTTTCCATTCCTTAAAGCTACAAAGCTCTTTCCACTCTCTTCTTTCCTCTACTTCCACTGTATCAAATAGATCATCATGGGAAACTACGTAATTAACGATGCTATTATGTTGACCCATTCTGCTAATACGAGAAAGAAAGGCATTTTCAATTGGAAGACTAGTCCTGGCTTTGAAAAACTAAAGGAAAGCATTTTACACAATTAAAAAATAGTATGGTAATGGCACTAAACCTACACTCTAATTCATCTTCTATTGACGAAGAGGCTCTTTTCGCTCTCTACAATTGGGTCCCAGCCACGAACCAACTTCTAGAAGGATTCCTTGTAGTATTGAATTTGTCACTTCACTCCTATGCAGCAGACTCTTAGGAAGAAGACATTACCCCACTCCACGGTCCCACGGAGTACGAAAGAGATAGGATTGAAACTGGAAGATCGAGAGACTAGATCGAAAGCTTAAGCGGGGATGCACATATAAAAAGACATACCTTGCTTAAAAAGACATAGTACAATTGATTAAAAAGTTGTACAATCTAATTAGATGTCGATAATACGATTAAAAAAAGAAGGAGAACTTAAGATCTTATACATCCTTTTTTAGTTCTTTAATGAAAGATCTCATTCAACATATCATACAATAATCCGACTTTTTCTTCATCTTATAATGTCAAAATCAGCTTTTTTTTTCCTGGCAAAATGCCCAATTGATTAGGATTGAACTCCTAGGCTTGAATTCCAACTGTCTCTCTTATGTTTTGAAACCTACTCAAATTAAAAGAAGAATGGAATTTTTTTGTTCTATTTATTCCTTTCCTTTCTGTCGAGACTCTATCTGAAGTTGGCTTTCCCTATGACTATAGTTCAAAGGTTGGCGCTAAGCGGAAGAAGTCGAGATCGGTGCAGGTTCTTAGACGGAAGACTGTAAAGGAGAGGTTCAATGTAATGACTGAGTTGTAGAAGGCTAGGTTTGAATTGCTCTATTGCTCGACAGAGAAAAGGAAGGAGAGGTGTGAAGTCTAGTAGCGGTTGGGTTTTCTTATTATTATTATCTACTTAGTTTCAGAATCATTATCAGAAGTACTTTTAGTTGCAGAATCAATCAATGTTTCTAAAATGATTGCTCGATAGTTTAGGAGAGGAATTTGCTTTATTTCAAGATTCTGTGTTGTCGCAGCAATCACATCCCGATTATGCTTTTAGGGGCTTGCCCTAGGCTTTCTCTTTCTGGCTTTTCTCAGTCCCTCTTTGAAAAAGGCTATGAAAAAGAGTATGGTCTTTATTATGCCGAGACGTCACCTTCAGTCTAGTTCTTCCAAATGGTACCATTCACATCCGCTTACATTCCACACGAACCCAACTTTCATCCCAGTTAGATGTCAATCAAGCTTTCTTTCACAGGGAGATCTCAAAGAAAGAGACCTATCGACAAAGCTGGGGAGTTTAGATGTTCACAGAAGTACTTGAACTTGAAGAAACTGTAAAGAATAAGTCTATGCTCGAGTAGAATAGAGGCAACAAGAATCGTTAGTGGTTGAGCTATCCCATAATAACAAAAATAGTGGCTCGACTTTCTCTTTCTCTTGAACGATAGGCTCTCCTCCTTGATGTTTCTGAAGAGAAGGATAGACTTTTTTTTTTGTGGAATCTTTGATTATATTCATACGTGAGTCCATAATTTCTTCTTGCCAAAAATAAAGGTCCAAGTTCAAATATTAGTGAATTTTTTAGTGGCATTAATTTGAATATGGATTTCTCAAATTCTTTGATAAGGAATTCGCTTCGCCCCTCTCATCATTTTGAGACAAGTTATTTCTAAATATAAGGGCTTCTTCACAGTCGTTTTGCTTTACGCCTTCGGACCTCTAGTCCTCATCTAATAAATAAGGAAGAAGAAAATAAATAAGGAAGAAGAGAAAGAACCTACTTAAAGGAACCTCAAAAATATCGTAAGAAGTTGACCTATCCTTCTCCTAAAAGAAAAAAGTCTAGGTCAAAGAATGATCGAAGTGACTTCATTATTACATTATATTCATAACGATTTCTTGAAGAATGGTATCTATGATAAGGGATAGGAGCCTCCAGCATAAACTCAAAGATACGACCTATCGGTACTAAAAAAACCAGAAAGTCGCACTTATGCGTTTGTGTGAGCGGCTTATCGTGCACCTTGTTTTCTCGTGGCCTCGTCCTTCTCGTGTGAGAAGGAATCTTTTTCTTAGTTATTCATGAAATAGGTCAGCAGAAAAATCTTATACCACTACCGCTCCGTGGGACTCTGTATTACAAGAAAAGGAAATATCTCCTTGTAAGTCTTTTTATAATGAATAAGGCATGAAACTTCTGATCAAAGAATAGAGAGATTCAACCACCTCTCATGCCTGCTAACTATCAGGAAAGTTTTATGGTGACTCCTCAACCTCTTACCCGATCCCTGGGCTTCCTTCCTCTCGTGAACATCTCCTTTCTCTTTTTCATAAGAATTTGATTGTCGAAAAAATAAAATGAAACAAGGTTCCCAACCGCGAGCTCCATAGGTGTCTATCAACTTTCTCCCTATCAATCGAGCAAGATGCCTTCTGTGTCTAACCTTAAGTACTCTCTGTCATATCTGAAGGGCATGTCCCACTAACTGAAAAAGAGTTTGGACTCTTCTTACACGATCTTTGCTTCTTTCCATCGATAGTCGTCCAAAGGACTTGTTTATATCCATATTTGCTTGAGCTGAAACTTCCAATATCCTATTTTGATACTAGAAAAGGGAAAGCCTATCTTATAGAGTTCTCTTGTCACATTCAGTGGATAGTCGGAGTAAGAGTAGAGGAGTTCTACTCAAATATCCTATTTTAATACTAGCAAGGGGAAAGCTGGAGGACGCTCTAGAACCTACTCAAAAGTCTTTAAGGAAATGCACTTCGATTGACCTTTTCTACTTTCAGTGGATAGTTCTGCTCTCTTCCAAATCTACTATAAAGAGGAAGGATCCCGCTCCGTCTTCTCGGAGGCTTTCGACTGCTTTTTTTTTCTTTCATTCTCTCCTTTCAGTCGAGCCCTCACCGTTTCGTGGGTTTTAGGAGTAGTCTTCTCACAATATCCCTATCTTATGGAGCCTCTTGACCTTTGCCTTTTGCTTCCTTCTCACTGACTTTTCTACTTTCAGTGGATAGTTTAACACCTGAACCTCTTTCAATTCTAAATTCACTTTCTTTCTCTTTTGTGGAAGTTTTCACGTGCAATCCCATGTGAAATAACAAGGACCACCTTACAAGGCTCTCTAAGGGCTCCTGGCTGACCGATAGTGAAGTAGTACTATGAGGGAATGGTGAAAAGAACCTCAATCATGGAGTGAAATAGAAGATGAAACTGTCAGCTTCCAAGCAGTGGGAGGAGACTAAGACTCTAACCGTGTGCCTATTGAAGAATAAGTCGGTGAGTCAAAGGCAGTGGCTTGCTTAAGAGAACCCATTGGAGCCATAGCGAAAGCGAGTCTGAATGGGGTAATTCTCACTACTTATGAACCCAAACCTTTTTTCTCTAGAATGAAGCTGAAACTAAGTGGAGATCCGAACCGACCTCAGACTCTTTCTTCCCAACCTATTTGACCCTCTAGCTACTCTTATTTAGGTGGTATCCCGAGATCAAACTCCTCCTGGGAAGACACGAAAAAAAGATATGGACTAGGTAAATAGAAATGGAAAAGAGATCTTGAACATTCATTCAAATTTGAAGCTTTTTCTACATCCATAGATCTACTAAAGCCGATCGGTATTGCCCATATAATGAAAGAAAATCTTGGTCCATAAAGTCCTAGGAAGGTAAGAACTCTAACCTGTTCGATGCTTCTACGGACAAATACAATATACAAGTGGGACCCGGACTATGAGTAAGTTGTGCGAAAAACCTTTTTTCTTTTTCTGGTTGAGCAAGAACTTGGGTGAAATGAGGTTTTACCAGGAAACCATAGATTTTTTAGTTTTCGCCATTGCTTACTGATCAAGCAACTAGAATGGAATGAGATAAGAATCTCTAGAGATCTTTCTTCTCCACTTAAGATTAATTGTCACTGGCTTTCCCTCCAAAAAAGACTGATTTCAAATGGCATAATTGTCCTTTCCCTCGATCTTCAAAGAAAGCTGACTTATCCTACTCCTCCTTCTCTTCCTTCATCCTTGTTGGTCCTTCCGTCATAGTGGGAATTGTATAGTGAAAAAGCTCACCCCTCTCTTTAGATGAGAAAGCCCTAAACTATATCAATTTCTAGGCGTCGAGTTGATTCTTCTTCTTTTGATGATGAACCACTTCGGTACAACAAGCTAAAGTGAGTTAGAGGCTCAAAGAATTTGAGTCTTAGAGCTTCGAAAGAAACAACAAAACATAGAGAGAATGAAAGAGGCATAAAGGATAGAAGGAGCCAGACCCCATCTGGAGCTTTTGATTTCTCCATATTCACTTCTTCAATATCGAGATCAACAATTTGTAATCTCATTCTTTTCATTGCTATGCAATCAAAAACATAAGAGAGGAAGAAAGAACTCAAATTCCTCTTAAACGCATTTAGTGGAATTCATGAGTCCTCCGCTTTCAGACTCCTAACTACGGCTCTTCTCTTGTAAGTCGAGTCGCTTTCGCTCCTTTTGACTATCAATATTATAACTTTGTTGTAGGTCGTCTAATAATAAAAGATCTCCCTTCTTGTTTGTTCTTTGATCTTTCATTCTCTCTTTCGGACAAGATAAAGAGGAAGACTGATCATTTGATCCTTCATGCAGCTCTTCTCTCTTTCAGCTTCATAAGTACTCAAAGCTTTAGTATTCTCTGTTGCTAAGGGAAGCCTCATTCTGTGGCTGTCTAACTTCAATCTCCACGCTCAATCGTAAGCTTGACAAAAGGAAGATGAAAATGAAAGATGAAATAGGAGTTAAGTTTCTTTCTTTTCTGTCTCGTGGAAAATAAAAGTAGGAGGAGCAATGTCGAAAAAAACTGACCCACTTATACTCACAGTGAATGGGGAAACCTCGGTGAACCTTGTGATGAACAACTTGGATGAAAACATCATGCTTTCCCTTCCAAACGTTTTGGCCATTAATGAGTCGTAGGTAACCACACAAACAAAAAAGAGAAAAACACCCAGAGGGAATCCTTATCTCTCACAATTACTGCTTGGAAGCCCACGTAGCGGTGTGAACTCAATGGAAGTCCCAGGATCAGCTGATAAGGAATCCCTCGTTGTAGGCCCATTACGTGCTTTCAGTTCTTCTTTAAGGAGATGCAAATTCTTTGCCCCTCGATCATTCTTTGACCCTTCCACTCTACTCTTAGAATGAAATTGAATATATTGAAGAAAATGAATTATTTATGAAGAAAGATTCCCCGAAACCACTATCTAAAAGGAATCCCACCTTGGCTATCTACCGCCTCAATGAATAAGGGGACATGTGGGTGCACGTAAAGTCTTTCATTCTTTTAGAGTCACAACGTGAAAAGGATTTGATGAGAAAGGACCAGTTGGAAGTTAGGGGTCTCTTTCCCTTTTGAATAGACATCTATCTTCTCTATTTAGGACGAGTTCGAGGTTGAAGTTGAAATATGCTTTTCTTCAAAGCTAATATGATGATGTATAAAATCAAAGATTCCCGCTGAGAGTGGGGTGAAAGTAATATATAAGTCCTTTATTTCAATAAGTAGTGGTTTATCAAGATTCTCGACGAATGAAAAGATATAAGTCTATGAAATTAGGGATTGGCTTTTCTCTCCTTTCAATCAAGACCTTGTTCATTGACTTTTTCATTGATTTGTCTCATTCGTAAATTCACTCTCACTCCTTCTATTCTTAAATATTCATATTCCAAGTTTCCTTATTCATTGAGGACCTTTTCGCAAATTCCTTGCTCCTAACGTCCTTCCGGAGGAGTTAGAAATCCTCCTTATTCATTGAGGACCTTTGTTTTGAAGGGGTCAAGACGAGCAAAAGCGGCTCAACTGTCAGGAGAGGCGTAAAGCATTTGCGGGTTAGGACCAAAGAATTTATGAAGGACTTGTTTATATCCATATGAACTTCCTTTTAGTCCTTTCTATCTTTCATTTTCCCAACTTTCTTTGTCGATACCAAGTAAAGAAGGAGCCAAATAAGGCTTTGCCTATCCCAAGGAAAAAGGACTAGCCATCGATCCCTCTAACTAAGCCTCATAGCTTAATAGTTCGCGTTTATAATCTAAGAGACCCAAGCAAATTATAGCACTTCTACAGACGCCCAAAGCGAAGGTCATCCTCCGCCCGAACATGGGTTTGACTGGTTTATCTTCTTTCGAGATAGAGCCCTAGCACAATACCAATGAACTAGACCAAGCGCTTATCCATGGAAGAAGAGACCACTCCAATGGCCTATGCATACATGTCAAAGAGTGATGAAGGAATCGAGCTCTTTATGCAAGAACGTAACCAAGAATCCCCCCACTACACGGTATGGATTGAGGGGTCTACCCCAACCGCTATGTGGGCATCAAGCAACAAAGTCATCAACATCCACATCGCCTGAATAAGTAGTGGAAAAATGAAAAGGTCTAGTCCGAAGGACTATCCATATTCATGAGGTGAGACTGAATCAATGAACAAAGAGAAGCTTCTTTTTAAGAGCGCAAGTGAAGAGAAAATGAAGTAGACAATCTCTTGAGACCATGGTGGATGGCAAGGATTCAGATAGTAGTTATTCTGTAGACAAGGGAGAGAGATAGGGGATCAATTAATTCTCCCCACCAAAAACCAAAGAGCATATACCGCACCCAATAAGATTTGTTTATAGTCAGAATGAAATTTCCTCGGCCTTGAAAGAAAAGTATGGTAACCTCCGTTCTAGGCCGGTTGAAGTTGATCAAGACGAAGAAAATCAAGAGCTTAGACAGCATAAGCATAACTTTCCCATCTAATTTCATAGTAATAGCTAGGGCGGAAAAGTCAAAGCAAGAAGACAGTTAACTTTTCAGTGAAAACTAGATCAATAACATATGAAATTTTCCTTCCTTCAGTCTGAGTCTTGGGACACGGGCATAGACAAGTCTTAATGCATAGTAGACCAAGGATTAACTTGCCTTAATGATTGGTCTGTATTCCTTCAATGCCTTCTTCATCCGATAAAGAGTAGTAGATCAGTGTCTTGGGAAAGCTGGAGGTGCCAGATAAAGAGTCTCAGTAACAATAGCCAAGATCAATGGAATCAAAGAAAGAGAGTAGCCTCTACCAATTCTGCCAAGCCTATCAAGATTATCTAGACTTGGTTAGTTAGTCAATTTACTTTTTCTCTTCATACATAACCAAGCTATTTCCTAACCTACAAAGGAGAAAGAGAATAAAAGAAAACTACTAAACTCTCTCCTTGTCAACTCCTACGGAGCCTTGACTCGAACTGTATTTTGAAAACATAAGGTTCTAGTGTAGATTTCTATTATTTGTGCCCCTGGTCGGTAATTACATAGCTGGTTTTCTAGGATCAGAAGGAACCGATAGAATAGCAACTTGTGGAAATCTATGACTGTTGGGTGGAATCCTTTTTTTCCAACGAATGAATAGTGAATGAAAGAGCTTACCAAGCGAACAAGGGATCAAGATGACTTCTCCGAGAGCAACTTCGACTTCAATTATTGAAAGGGCAGTAACTGCTTTACGGCTCCCACCCAAACGAAAATTCATTTAATGACCCTCTCTCTCCTTTTCCAACTCAAAAGGGCCTAATTCTCTTCTATTAGAACTACGTCTCCTCAATGTAATCGAGCTTGTTCAAAGTATGAAATAGAATAAGAGAAAGAAAGCGACTTCCATTTGCACCTCAAGCCGAAAGGGCTTTGAAAGTGGGATAGTCAACACGACGACTAGCTACTACAATAAGACCTCAATGACGAAGTATGGGTGAAGATTGAATACCGTTACATGGGCCTTTACCGAAAGCCTATTGGTTCCCTCTGCCTCTCTGATTCGGCTAGTTCTTTTTTATGTAAGAAAGGATATTAAAAAATCAGACATCATACGATCAACATCAACTCCGTCAGAAGGAGATCTTTCACAATCAAAGATTCTTTCGAAATGGCATTTATCATAAATAATAGAATGATGAAATTTAGATCGTTTAAGAGCTCGGTCTCTTCGACTTAGAATGAACTTCTAATTCTCTCTTTTAGTGACTAGATGAGACTAGCCCTATATGTCTCTACTCAAATGTCAGGAGTACCTATTATCTGACATGGAGAGTGGAAAGCCACTCTGTAAGCCTACTGCAATCAGTGGATCAGAGAGGTCCAAAGGCTCAAAGAATTTGAGAGGTCACAAGACTCTGATTTCAAAAAAAGAAAGCTCCAAATGAGTTGAAGGTCTCATTATCAAAAGAGAACAGGAGCAAAGAATTTGCAAATAAGTCTCAAAGAATTAGAGAAGCGAGGCGGAGTAGGGGCAAAGAATTTATGAAAGAGATGAAAAAATTGGAGTGCCTACTATGTAGGATGAGTCAGAAATCCATATTCATCTAAAAGGTGCAAAACAGCTCGACTAAGAAGGAGAAGAGAGGCTCAACTTGAAGGCAAGGTGGAGTAAGAGTTGAGTTCGTATCCTTATTCTTAAAAGGAGCGCAAGTGAATACCGTGTTAAAGAGAAGAGGAAGTTATATTGAAAGTACACTATCCTCTCAAAGGGAAAGGCATGTGATGAACTATTATCTATACATAAAAAAATCAAACTTGGGTAGAATAGGACCCACTATTATTCATCTTATCTAAGTTCTCGAGAAAAGTGAGCCCTCGACTAAGAAGAGTCTTGATCGTGCATGTCTGAGGACGCAGAACCTTCATCTCTCCCTCTTTCATTCTATGTTTATGTAGTAGGGAAGGGGGAATCAGACCCCGTTGAAGCAGACTAGTTCTTACCTGCCATATTAGGCTTTAAAAAATTAGTAGTTTCATAAGGAGCAGTTCAAGTTATTCCTACCTCATCTAATTCCTCAGCAGGATCTGACGCTGGCCTTCTCCTTAAATGCTTCCCATCATAGGACTGGTCTCGCTAAATCTCGCGCCTATATAAAGATTGAGTTCCATAAATCAATCTGACAATTAATAAAGGCTTAACAGTATAATGGAAGAAAAAGAGAGCCTTTCGGGAGACTCTACATTTTCAATGGTTTTGGGTATGGCTGGAAGCAAGTTTAAATGTCTTTTCGGTTCCAAATGGAAACCTACGGCAGATAAAAAGAATCTTCAAAGTCAGAACTCAAACTAGAGAGAAATTAAAAGGAAGAAGAAGAAAATCAACAAAATTTAATGTTTCTTCTCTCTCTTTCGCAAATTCTTTGCGCCTTCTTAGTTGAGTTGCTTTGCACTTTTCCAGTCACTTCACTCTGTGCCTTTCCTCCCGCAAATTCTTTGGGCCTCTCTAGTTTAATTTCGCTTCACAAACTAATGTAATAGTCTTTGTCATCATAAAAAGGAGCATTTCTTAAACTTGCCTCTTTCTCATGAACTCACTCTCGCTCCAGCAACGAGACAGATTTCTCTTACCAAATCCATTTTTCATGCTTGAGGGCCTCCTCCAGTCAAGTAATTCGCTATTCACTCTATAATAAGAAATGATAGAAGAAAGATAGGATTTGACTGGATTATTTTTTCATTTAGGGGTGAAGGGGATGTGGCTAAGACTGAAAGGGAAGATCCATCTTTCTATGCTAAATAGAAGACGGAACCTCTACCTTTCAATAAAGAACTAGATTTTCACTCTTCAAATAGAGTAGTTAGTGAGAAAAGACCCCAACCAAAGCAACCAGGATCGACTGCTCGACTCGAGTTGATCTGGTAGATCTGCCTTAAATGAAAGGTGGACTCCCAATCTGCCTTCATTTCTTTCATTCAATTCATAGTAGAATTTTTAGAGTCGTCCCAACTAATTGTGGTGAAAGAGAAAAGACGATGACCCGGTAGCTTCTAGAGATTAATCCAGTAGTGACGGAAGTTTGAGATCTTGAATCCTTGGTTTGCTCTTGAATGACCATGAAGGCCTTTTTCTGCATTTCATTGAGTTGTGTCAATGGTTGTTTTGGCCTTGAAAAGGCAGTGAAATGCCTCTATTTTCAAGAATATAGAAAGCGACAGAGTTGTTGCACCTTTCATTATTTAAGAGTCCAAAAGACTCAAATCGAGTAAGAAAGGACATTACAATTCCCAAGATAAAGAGAAAGAAGCCTAAATGGAGGCTGAGGGAAAGAGATCTAAGGAAAGAGCATACCGATCTCAGAACTTCTAATGCTTCTTCTTCTGCCAGCCACTGATTCGACTTCTTAGTCTCACATTTCTTTTTCACTCTGAATCACTCTACTCTATGAGAGAGGGATGAGTAAGACCAAGGATGAAAAATAGAATAGCAAGATTTCGTACAATATGGGAGAAACTAAAGGAACTCCTCAAGAGGCTCTTCCGTGGAAAATAGATTCGAGACCTAGCACTCTGCCTTTCCAAACAGGGATTGTCTTCTTCGATTGGATCGATGAGCGTAAGGCCTCATTTAGGGAATATTTCTTCATTCGTTGACTTCTAACCTCTCCTTTTCTTAGTCTCTAATTTGAAACCTTGAATCCCATTCCATCCAATTCCAAGAAGCATAGGGTGAAGGAAGAAAGACTGCCAAATTAATTAATATGGATTTCTCAAATTCTTTGATCCTTTTGTTTTTAGTCAAGTCATTTCATAATGCACTCCTTCTAAGTGGTAGAATAAGGAATTTGCTTTCAAATTCTTCTCAAATTCATGGATCCTTATTTTCTTGAGTCGAGTTATTTCATAATGCACTCCTTCTAAGAATAAGAAATTTGCTTCGCCCCTGTCCTCATCAATCGAGTTATTTCATAACCTATAGACGGACCCTTATTTAAGGAAAACCATATTCTCATCTCAACTCCTATGAAGCCTTGTTTTTTATTTTCTTTATCTGGCACCTCAAAACGCTGGCTGATGATCTTCTCAAATTCTTTGAGCCTCGTGCATGTGGTATCACCTTTCTCTATCCTCGTATGCACAACAGAAGCCAACTCAATAGGGTAACTCCCCTGCGAGAGAGCAACTGCTCCCATTACATGGGCTTGATTGTTGGGATGGTTTAGTAGTAACTTGAGTTCTTCACTTAAGGGTCTCGCTTTTTATCTTGACTAAGTTCTTGTCCCACCAGTCCGAAGGACCTCTTTAATCTACTATATTCTGTAGCCTTTTTACTTGTTCTTGCCCACTCCGTGGTGCGAATGCTCGAAGCAAGAGAACTTGGAAGTAGCTTTATTGAAAAGTGATTATGAGATTCTTCATAGAATGTAAGAACAAGGATAGAAGGAACTTGACCAAATATCCTGAGTTGGTCAAAGCATAAGGTTGTCTGGTTTAGACCAGTCTGTCTTTAGCTAAATTGGCCTCGTACCATCATGCCTTCTTTACTACAGCACCAAGCCTACTTTCCCTTGAGCTAGAGCGAAAAGCTTTCTCGCTTTGCTCCCAATCTCCATTTCTCGTGGGGAGGGTTCCCTAAAATGCCCATATAGTCGAATAACTAAACCTACTCAAGGTCCCAATTTAGGATGCAAAAGAAGTAAACAAAGTTGCAGACGAGGATCAATGAATCAATGAGGCAAGTCTTGTTCCAATTGTAGTGCCTGCTATCATGGAAAAGGTGGTCCTACTTGTTTCGATTGCCCTTCTTCTTCTTGTTTAAGGAGAAGGATAGACCAATATTCTTTGACCCTTTTCTAACTTTCACATTGGCAAATTGTCTTCTTTCTTAATTTATTGACTTTCATCTTACTCAAAACCTACTTACAAAAAGAGAAGCGATTGCCCACTTTTTAAAAAGAAAGAGCACAATCAATGAACAATGACTTTTTAGGGGACTTCTACATCCTCATGCGCTTCTAAACTTACTAACAACAAGAAAAGCAATCTTCTATTTTGATGGGTTTATTCCACTAAATCTTTCTTCCATTATGTAGATCAAGCGGTAGAATAAGTAGTAGTTTCAGTTGAAACAAGCTTACATGGTTCATTCTCTCATTAAGTGAGTTATTCATTCACATTCTCCAAACTCACTCTAGTCTTAACCAGTACTTAGTTTCTCGCCAACAAACAAACAAACAAGGAGAAGAAGAAAAAGGCACGAAGCAAAGTAGGTTCAAAGAAGTGAATATGGACATAAACAAGTCCGATGAAATATACAAAGAATTTTGAGGAATCCCTGATCTCTTTCACGATACGAAGTGAACATAGTGGCTATCCTTTATAGGTTTAGGAGAGGTTCTCATATATAGAGCTAAAGCGAGAGACTGAGGAAGCTATTTCACAAAGTCAGAGTAAGCGCGACCTTTGGAGATCTTTCTCTTCTTAATACCAGTCTTTTTTCTCTTTCTTTGTTCAACACACTTCATCCATTGAAGAAGAAGAAGGCGTTGGAAGGATGGTACTAAGAAGAAATTAGAACTCCTACTTTTGTTGAACAAAGAAAGAGGATCAACCAAGAGGCCTACTCCTCAGGGTAGAGAATAAGCAGCCTTACTTCTCTCTGAGATGTGAGATATCTCTCCCCCTTTGTTGATTGAGGCGATAGCTGTCCCTGACATGTCTTATGTCAAATGCTAATTAAGAAAAAGAAGAAGCAGTTGCAGCTTTGTCTTCAGTCGTTGTTAAAGAGGTTATGGTAGAAGTTCTTGTTTTAGTTTAAGCAAATATTTCTCTTTTCAGCCAAAAGAAGATTCCCTTGAACGAGAAATAGCGAGACTTGTCTACTAAGCAAAAACAAAGGTCCTCAATGAATAAGGAGGATTTCTAACTCCGTAGAAGGGACACTTGACCTTATCAATGAGTTCATGAATATGGATAAAAATAAGTCATCTAGACCTCTCCGTTAGGAGTTTGATTCCACTTAAAGAAGCAACTGGTCACTTGGACCCCTCCACTAGGAGTATATTCCACTTAAAAGACCCTTCCACTAGGAGTATATTCCACTTAAAAATTAAAGACCTGAAAGAAAAGTCTCAAAGAATTTAAATGAAACTGAAAGTCCTTATCACTATTATTCAAAGGCTCAAAGAATGATTGAAGTCTTAATTTCATTTAATATGGATTCCTCAAATTCTCTTATAAGGAATTCGCTTCGCCCCTCTCCTTATCACTCGAGTTATTTCATAACCTTCGAACAGACCCTTAATTTAATCCATATGCATTTGAAAGGAGATGCGAAGTAGGCTCAAAAAATTTGAGTCCTTCCTTGTTCTTCAAATTCAAAGACTCAAAAAATGATTAAAGTCTTAATTAAGCTACGTAGGACGAGTCAAAAATCCATATGAATTTGAATTAATGAACAAGGGCTTGACTGAAAGGAGATAAAGACTTATCCCTATGAAAAGGCTTGAAGGCTCAAAGAATGGTCGAAGATTAAGCTATGTCAAAGTCCTCAATCAAAAAGAAAGTCACTAAACGATCATTGAATAAAGGATAAAATGTTCAAAGTCTGGAGGACCTATTTTACCCACTAGTAGGAACACGAGTGAGAATCCATTGTTCAGCTATATACTATATTCAATTCCACTCATTCCCCTCCAGAAGAGCTCAATTACATCGACCATCTCTTCACACTCTCTTAAACTCATCTCGAGCTTTATTTTATCCTTCTCATCCAAGACTTCTTACTCTTTCTCTTTCCCACAAGAAAAAGTCGTCGACGCAAAGAATTTACAAAGACTGTTCAAATTCTTTGAGCCTCTGGACCTAATAACAATGTATCAAAGATGGAACTCAAACCTAGTTTTAATTGCTAATAACCTTTCCCTGATAAACGGAATCTTTATGGCTTTTATGCCACATTAGTTAACTTCAAAACTAGTTTTGACTCCAAAGTTTGAACCTACTCAAATCTAAGAAGCCAGAGAAGACAATAAAGGAAGGAGCGGGAAAGTTCAATGTTGACTCTCATTTGAACGTCTTAAAGAGTAGGTTTCTTTGAATTACTTATACTCAAACACGATTTACTCCTTTTCATGACAAAAAGATCGAGTTTCAGGCCTCAAATTCTTTGAGCCTTGCATGGGATAGAAGAAATCCAGTTTCATTCAAAGTTCATTCTCAATTTGAAGAGTGAGCGCAAAGGGATTATTCACACCTCTCCTCTCCCTAGGCTTTCTTCTGAAAACACAAGAGAAAGCTTATCCCACAGACTGAAATCAGACTCTTACGAAGAGGGTCAAAAGGTAGCAATGCTTCTTGATTTTAGTAAAAATAGAAGGAAGCCCTGATTTTTTTCCTGACAAAAGATCTCCTTCTTCCAATCGCTTTAGAAAATCATAAGTAGTCAAGACTGATTCTTATCTTAAGCAAGAAAATAGGGAAAAGAAACTCCCCTGTGACAGAACTGTTGCTTCCTCATAATAGGATCCTACTACACGGGATGGCAAATTAGTCAAAGTGATGTGATCCAGTCGGATCATAAATAAGCAAATAAGGCTCGATGTAATTGAGGAAAGAGAAGACACCCTTGTTCATTGAGGCGGGAGAGATGCCCGCTCGCTAGACGATGAGTTGCCAATAGGACAGGTAAGGTTCACTCAAGAGTTCAAATTTCAGTGCAGAAAAAGGAATGGATGGAACTGCTTGACCAAATTCTCTCCTTTCAGTCGAACCAAGGCATCCTTATCCTAGAAGTTGATAAGCGTAGAATAGGACCGATGTTAGTCTCCCTGTTCCAGCAGAAGTTTCAATTGATTAACACATTTCAAACAAATAACCTCCTTAATATCAACTCGAGTACTGTTTTAACCTTACTAAGGAACTACTAACCCTCCACTCTTGATCGACTGGGAATGAACTTTCCACTTCTGAAACTCAAACTTTTTCTCGGCATTTCCTTTGATTCATTCTATGAAAACCCCACTCTGTAGTCTTCTTTCATATTCACTTCCTTGCCATAGGATCTAATTCTGAGAAATCAGAACCAGAGGCAAGGAAGTAAGTGAAAACCTAGCTCTCCAAAAAAGGTGCTTTCAGTGAGATCTCTTTTCATGAGTAGGAAGGCCACCTCCACAATAGACCATCTTTCTGTTGGTTTTAAGATTATAGTATTCAATAATAAATTTTATTGAATCAAATAACAAAGTATGAGTTTCAGGACACAAATTCCAACAAACTCCCACTTGAACTAAAACTCCAAGTAAGTTAGAATTTTATAATGAGAGAATACATATGAGTACAATAAACATATATAAACTAGGGCACAATCCCAATAAGTCTCCGACTTATCCTAGTTTACAAACCACGTAGAGCTAAACCAGGTAGATGGCTCCCAAACACTTTAACCGTGAGAGCTTTTGTAAACGGACCAGCCATGTTTTGCTCGGAGTAGACTTTTGTTACTGTAACGTCTCCTCGATGTACGATTTCCCTGATCAGATGGTACTTTCTTTCAATGTGTTTTCCTCGTTTATGACTTCTAGGTTCTCGTGAATTTGCAACTACACCACTGTTGTCACAATATAAGGTGATTGGCATATGCATATTTGGAACAACTTCCAAATCTGTTAAGAACTTTTTAAGCCATACTGCTTCCTTTGTTGCTTCATAGGCAGCTACATATTCATCTTCCATAGTGGAGTCGGTAATACAGGATTGTTTTATGCTTCTCCATACTACTGCTCCTCCATTTAGAGTAAAAACTGATCCTGATGTAGACTTTCTAGCATCTTTATCAGTTTGAAAATCATAGTCAATGTATCCAGTAAGGATCAGATCCTTAGATCCATACACAAGCATGTATTCTTTTGTTCTTCTAAGATATTTTAGGATATTCTTAACGGCTGTCCAATGATCACGTCCAGGATTGGACTGATATCTACTAACTATCCCTACTGAATAGCAAATTTCAGGTCTAGTACATAACATTGCATACATCAGGCTCCCAAGAGCAGAAGCATAGGGAATGTTACTCATATCCTTAACATCTTGAGATGTCTTTGGACACTGTTCTTTTGATAAATGAATTCCATATCTGTACGGCAGCAGACCCTTTTTGGAATTCTGCATCTTATGTCTTGACAACATTTTGTCTATATAAGATGTTTGAGACATGGCTAGAGTTTTGTTCTTACAATTCCGAACTATTTGGATACCAAGAACATATTGTGCATTTCCCAAATCTTTCATTTGGAATTGCGTAGCTAGCCATTTCTTAATATCAGTTAGATGACCTAGATCATTCCCAATTAGTAGAATGTCATCTACATATAGAACTAAGAATGCTACAGTAGAATTGATGATCCTTTTGTAAACAAAAGGTTCATCAACATTTTGTTCAAAACCATAAGATTTGATCACAGTATCAAACCTTATATTCTAGGATCTAGAAGCTTGTTTTAATCCATAAATGGATTTTTTAAGCTTACAAACCTTTTGTTCTTGACCCTTTTGTATAAACCCCTTTGGTTGGACCATATAAATACTCTCCGCAAGATTACCATTCAAAAAGGCTGTCTTGACATCCATCTACCAAATTTCATAATCATAAAAAGTGGAAATGGATAAGAGTATTCTAATCGACTTTATCATGGCAATAGGAGAGAAAGTTTCTTCATAATCTCTTCCCTCCTTTTGTGTATAACCTTTTGCCACAAGTCGAGCTTTGAAAGTCTGTACTTTACCAACTTGGTCTCATTTCCTCTTGTAGATCCATTTACAGCAATAGGTTTTACATCATTTGGTTGATCTACTAGAGTCCAGACAGAATTGGAATACATAGATTCCATTTCGAGGTTCATGGCTTTGATCCATTGGTCACAGTCCACATCATTCACTACCTGTTTATATGTTAATGGACCCTCTATGCCATCATCAGGTATGATGATTTGAGCTTCACTTAAACCAAATAGCGATCAAGTTGTCGTACAACCCTCCCACTACGACGAGGCTCTCCCAACTCTTAAGAAGGATGTGCTTAACCAATATTCCTAGTTTTATCTACTACTTTAGTAGATGAACTAGGTTTATCTGTAGCATTCTTGGAAAATTCTTCTAATACTAGTTTACTACGAGTTTGATGATTTCTTATGTGGTCTTCCTCTAAGAACGTAGCATTTGTCGATACAAATACTTTATTTTCTTGAGGGTAATAAAATAAACCACCTTTTGATTCTTTTGGATAACCTACAAATAGGCATAAATTTGAACGACGTTCCAACTTTTTAAGATTTTGTACCAACACATGTGCTGGACATCCCCAAATCCTAAAGTGACGTAAACTACCTTTACGCCCTTTCCATAGCTCATAAGGTGTTTCAGAAACACTTTTAGAGGGAATGTTGTTTAAAATATAGATAGTTGTTTCTAAAGCATATCCTTAAAAAGAATTTGGTAACTAAGCAAAACTCATCATAGAGCAAACCATGTCTAACAAAGTTCAGTTTCTTCTTTCTGATACACCGTTCTGCTGAGGCGTACTAGGTGCAGAGAGTTGTGATTGGATTCCATGTTCTATCAAATAGTCTTGGAATCATAATTCCATATACTCTCCACCTCGATCTGATCAAAATGTCTTTATTGTTTTACCTGATTCATTTTAAACTTCAGCCTTATATTCTTTGAACTTTTCAAAAGAATCAGACTTGTTCTGAATCAGGTAAACATGACTATACCTTTAATAATCATCAATAAAACTGATGAAATATTCGTATCCTCCCCGAGCTTTGACATTCAATGGTCCACAAAGGTCCGAATGTACGAGCTTCAAAGGTGTTTTGGCTCTAAGACCTTTTCCAGTAAAAGATCTTTTGGTCATTTTTCCTTCAAGATAGGAATCACAAGGAGGTAAAGAGTTATCTTCTAGCTGACTTAGAAGTCCACTCTTAACCAATCTCTCAATCCTATTGAGATTAATAAGACCAAGTCTTAAGTGCCATAAGAAGGCATTGGAAGAAACTTTTTGTCTTCTATTCTGAGTTTCAGTTGTTCTAAACATCTCAGTATTTAAGACAAAATTTACTCGTGTTGGTCTTAACTTATATAATATGTCTTCAAGTATAGCATAACAAATATGAATACCCTTTCGGAAAATGAACGCTTCATTAATTTCAAAAGATATTCTGTACATATGTTCTAACATACAAGAGATAGATATTAAATTTCTCTTCATTTGAGGTGCATACAAGACATTCTTGAGTATAATATATCTATCATTAAAAAAACAACCTCAAATCTCCCACTGTTTTAGCCGAGACCATTTCTCCAGTTCCAACTTTAAGAGTGATCTCGTCCTCAGAAAGCCTTTTCCAAGAACTTTTTTCCTGAAATGAGAAACAAATGTGATTAGTGGCTTCTGAATCTAATATCCAGGTAGAATTTTCATTTTCCACTAAACATGTTTCAAGAACAAGTAAATCATATTTACCTTGTACTTCTTTCTCTACTCTTTTATATATTTATCGGTTTGTCTCTCTTTTCTTAGTTCGAACAATTCGAGTTACTTCAACATACTTGTTCTTAGTTGAATCCATATGAGCTAGTAGGGGAACCTATTGGACCTATAGATCATGGGCTCAACGACTCGAGATTAACCGGCTAAACTCTTTTAGACCAAGCTTAATCAACATTCGTTAACTAAAGAGTCGTTCGACTAAAGACTCTTAGTTGCACTCCCCTCACTATAGATATATTTCTGTCCACCTGATATAACCATGATGAGTAAATTGATCCTTCACAGGTTGTTCGTAATCTTGGCTGGGTCAAAATACCGTTTTACCCCCGAGATTACATCTTGCTCCTTAAGACCCACTGATCCACTATTGAACAATTGATTTAATGTCCAACCTATAAACCTAAATCCTTCTCGGGCCAATGAGAAGGTGGGGCACCTTGTTCAAGACTTAGATTCAGTCCTTAAGGGAACAACCTATCTACTATCCCAGAAGTGGGTAAGAGTGAATTCCATCTTGCACCTTATGTCCCTAGCTATCCACCCGGTCTTATCCCTGAAATGGGAGGCTTATTGGGCCAGCGAATGATGAGCTATCCTCACCTATGCAGATCTAAGGATACTACCGAATGAACAAAAGTTCATAGTTAGCTCAAGATTAAGATCAAGTTACCTAGGTTATCATAAATGAAATAGTCAGTTTATAGTTTACGATGTTATAACTAAAAGTGACTATTTCGTGGTTCCAGTCTAATGCAAACCATTTACATAGAATGCTCCCACTCCCATGTCTCTACATGAATAATTCAGGAACGGGCCGCATCCATAGTGTTTTTCCAGAATAAGGCGCCCAACCTCATTCATACACTATAGACTATTTGGGCTATTAACTCGAACTTAATCCATGTTTATGTTTCTATATAAAGTTCAAGTGTTTTTAACAAACTCAGTAAAATAGTCTCGGGACCTTAATTTATTGGTTTTAAGACTATAGCATTCAATAATAAATTTTATTCAATCAAATAACAAAGTACGAGTTTTAGGATACAAATTCCAACAGAACCAAAGAGATGTAGTGCAACTTGAGATCTTGTCACAATTTGATTTACGCATCCAGTAGACATTTCCCTTGTCAGAGAATAACGGACCTAACTTGTAATACGCGACCATAGTGCTCTTCACATCTACCCACGGAGCGGTAGGCCACACAGCAGTGCCTTTTTCTATCTTAGCTGGACGGTAAATCGAAAAGTGTGATTTTTAACATTTCAAATGTGCCACTTCCCTAACCTTGTTTGGGGCCCCAAGGCTACCACTTACATTTAGTAGGCAGGCCTTCTCTAGACCCATCGAGGTTGAAGTTAACCCTTTCCCTAATTTAGTTACTAGTACTACTTTCCCTTCCTTCTCAAACTATTAGGACAAAACGGACGCCGATTTTTTCGATAGAACTAAGAAGCACTATTTCTAGTTTGACCAAAGTAGATTAACTCAAAGCCAACTTCCGCTTTTGAGAAGATTTCCAATGCCTCAACATGAGAATGCGAACTGCGATATTATAAATCCACTAATTATCCAACAAATTATCCAAGTGGGATTCTCGGACCGAGAAAAAGGTAACATCGTTGTGCATGGATATACCTCTCCTCCTTGACGTCCCTTTGTTCTAGACACTCGGAATTCATTGCAAAGCGGCAGTTCATGGTACCGCCTCGGTTATTAGAATGAGTAAGGGTCTTAGTTCGATATATGTCTAGGTCGAAAAGGGCAGCAAAATGTGAACTGCTTATTCACAATAATAGCCTTATTTAGTATAATCCTGATTTCTTTATGGAGCCTTTATATAAGGGGTGGGCACTCATAATCTGAAATTCGCTAAATCAGAGAAGTTAGAAGTAGTCTTTTAGGATTCTGGAACCTTTATGTGAGAGGTCGGCAGTCGTGATTTGGAATTCAAATTTAAGAGCCCTGTCCAAAGTGACTGGGCCTTAAATCCCCTTTCAGGTAAGACTATAGGGAGCCCTGTTCGAAGTCCGATAAAGGAAGTCTGGTAAATAAAGAGCCCTATCCAAAGTGATTGGGCCATAAATCCCTTTTTAGGAGGATCGACATCCTCTGATTTCCTCCTATGTAATAGTACCTCGGTGGGACAATATAATCTGAACCTCCTTCGGGGTCGAAGCATGTAATCGTTGGCCAAAGAAAGAAAGAAAAGAAAGAAGAAAAAGAAAAAGAAAGGCAATGTCGCATATAAGGTGCCTCATTTATGAAAGGGGTGCCCTACCTCATCCCCTCGACCCTTCTTTTTGTCTTGCTCCCCCGCTAAAAAGTAGTTCGTAGGACCTCCATTTATCTAAATAGGAAGACATATGCAAAGAGGAAGACTGGTCTTTTATGCAAAGAGGGGACATATCTTTTATCCGAACATAAAGAGAGATCATTTCGTCTTCCGCTCGTGTGTTAACTCCTTACTCCACCTTGCCGTAGGACCTACCATCTTTCCTTTCTTTCCTTGCTCCCCTGATCAAAGTAGTCCATAGGACCTACCATTTACTTCCCTTTGTTTTGTGCTCCCCCTTGCGGATGGGTGGGGGGAAGTCGTCCGTAGGACGTACCATCATCAATCCTTGTTCAAGGCTTAGGCCTAAAGCCAAAGGCGTCCTCTCCTCTTATGCATGCCACTAGAAGTTAGGTCTTTTTGTTCGACTAACCTTTCATCAAACTTTTCTTTAAGTCGTCTCATGGTGAATGCTTCCTACTTTATTTCAGCATCTTGGAAGACCATAAGAATTTGTACATGAGCCCCTTTTCTGTGCTTTCTTTTCATAAACAAAGGTCACCGGATGTAATCTAGAATTGGCCTTCTATCTTGCTATGCTAGTAGAACTTTTCGTTCTCTTGCTCTTTTTCTTTCTTTAGAACATGAATTAGGGCAAGTGCAAGTAGGTTCGTTCTCTTGTTATCCAAATCTTTGACTAGCAGATAAATAGTGTTTTGACAGCCCCTCTTCTTTTGAATGGCAATGAGCAAGCTCGACTCTTGTCTGAGTCAGATTTGGAAAAGCCCAACAACATCAAAGTCAGGGTTATAAATATGCATTTTTTCCTTCTCTAAGTAGAATGAATGAACTTGCAAATACTTATTAGAAATAGGTAGTCCCCCCATAGCATCAAAGATGCCCGGCCTTATTTCTATCCAAGCCCATAAAGTTAGAATCGGCCTCTCTTCTACTATGTTGTTTAAATGGGAAATGAAGTGTAGAAGGGCGATCCTTTTGGTCCACAATCCCGTCTTTAGAAGAAGAAAGGACAATTGATTGCTCATGAGAATAATTGGCACATTTCTTTTTTTCAGGAAAACCCTCTCTGGTATTGAGCCTACATTTTTGTCAATCTAAGAATTTTAGATGATGGTTTCAGTAAACTCCCAGCCTTTCCTCAAAGTTCGCTTGTATAGAAGAGAGTCTTGAAACTTATCTATAACTCATACGTCAAATTAAGCTACAGAGGACTAGTCCCCTTTTCTTAAACCCAAGGTGTATATTTTTATTGTCTGCTCAAGTATGGTTATCAAAAGTGTCTTTTGTGTACTAGGTTCCCCGTAGATAAAGAGTTACATGGTCTTTATGAGTCTTGGGATACCTATGAAACGGTTTATTGCGAGCCAATCAAGGAGAAAGTACTTCTCGCCCAAGTCTAGAGGACTATATAATGGGTGTTTCCATCCATTGTGGATCCATAGATAATTGGCAATTCCCTCCATTAAGGTACTTTCCCTATTCTTTTTGTTTTGAACGTCTTGCCACAGTTGTCTTAAGACATTAGATTTCCCCACATAGGCCTTTCTAGTTGTGGGTCTTTTAAGACATCGAGCCAGTCATTGTGGTTTCGTAGCCGCGAAGAATCACATCCACTCGAATGGGTGATTGTCTTATGCTACGAAAAACAACCTTTTTCTTTGTACTTGCCTGTGCGTCCTTCGTAGTTTCATCTAGGGAGAACTTTCCCCAAACATCAGATCAGGTTCCTTGTCTTCTTTGGTGACATAGTAACAAAGGGATTCTCATGCCTTGTGAAAAGTGACCCAACACTGACTCCCTTCCCATTCAATTAATGTGTGCCTAATGAATTTTGTGGTACTGTACCAACTAGCATTCTCATGAAAGAGGGCCATATTCAAATGTATAGTCATCTTTATGCTTTTTCTTAGCTATTACGATGGCAGAGCACGTCAACTCCTTTTCAACTCCTACGGAGCCTGTATTCTTTCCAAAATCATCCCACGTAACGGTATGACTTTAGCTCTCTCTCCCCTATCAGCTTTTGATAAGACAAAGTGATCAGAATATACCTTCTTAAATTTCTTCCATAACCAAGTAAACACATGACTTTCTTGACTTTTGCAGAAAAGAGAAATTCAAAAGAGAAGATAGGAACCAATTGTACTACCTCCGGCACAACCTAGAAATGAGAAGATTGGAACCAATAGTACATACCTCCAGCAAGACCTAGAAAAGTACCCCGAAGGTAAGCTCTATGTAACCTAGAAAGATCCAGAAACCTTTAAGCTAACTAATACCTTTAGACAAGCTAGAAATTAACCCCACTCCACTATGAGCTCTACGCTCTCTAACAAACCGAAACTCCCTTGAAGGAGTGGAGCCATCCCTCATAACAAGTTAAAGAGGGGAAGTTCAATACATAAAAATGAAAAAGTCAGCCTAACAGCTAGCCTTTCTTCTTTCTCCCTCTCTCTCTAGCAGACGGTAGCATCTAGTGGCTCTTCTGGGTTTGAAGGATGTGTTATATGGCTTCGCTCTTTAAAGGAAGTGTAGGTTTAGGGCTTCCTTCCTACCAAGCCAATCAGCCAAGAATTTTGTCTTCCTCTTCGTATATCAGATAAAAGTCGTCCATAGGACGTACCATCCGTTGGCCTTGTTCAAGGCTTAGGCCTAAGTCAAAGACTCCTCTTTCTTTCTCTATTCAAAAAGTAGGGAGCTATTTACTAGCTCCCATTCCACTTTTGGGTTATTGAGAGAAAGTATGTACATACAAGAGTCAACTTCCTAAAGACCCAATCTCGAAATTCAATCTAAATGTCATAAAACCTCTAAAACGACTCCATGGGCCTGGCGACAGGATAATCCGGACCTCCTTCTAAAATGCGGGTCATCGTCTTATCTTGATTTCTTTCTTTCATTCCATAAAGAAGTGACTTTCTTTTAAGGAATTCATATGTGAAGCAAATCATAAGGGATCCAACTCATCTTAGAAAGTTGACGTTTTTAATTGAAACTACTTTTTTCTTGCATTCGAAAGGGGCTCAATGTAATATGAGCCTAGTACCCATTAAAGATGTTTTAACTGATTTTTCATTCTTTCTTGTTGCCAGCTATAGCCAAAAGTGACTAAATTGGCATTTTAGCTAAAAAGAAAGCCTACGGTCCAACAATACTCAATACACGTAGCGGTAGAATTCAGAGGTCCACAACAAGGAAGCGGAGGCAAGGAAGAAGACTCAAGAAGTACGAAGGAGAGTTCTTTCTATCTGTGTTTGTTTATTGCATTGCACGAAATGCAAGATTAATGATTTACCCTTTCTTTTCTAATGAACTCCCAGTGTAATCCCTTTCTCATGATCAAAAGGAGAATTGGTCATCAGAAAGGAGCTTTATTGAATATAATAGTAAGGTGAACGAAGATTCAAAGAAGATCAACTCTTAAGGTTTTGTAAAAGAAGAGACCTACTACAACCGAGCAATATTCCAAAAGACAAGTCCTTCTATGCGATAAGGAATGCTAAGAGAAAGAAGAAAGACAACTCAAGAGGAGCCAACTTAAAAAAGGAAAGAAAGCCTATCCCGTAGGAGGAGTCAGATTTCGTGCCTTCGATCTTTGTAATAGTCTTCGTCATCATCAATACCTACGTCCTTCTAGGAGCCTACGGCAAGGAATGAACGAGTCAGAAGGACCTATGCAAAGCGCATTTATTAGAGATAAAGCAAAGACAACTCAAGAGGTGTTAATGATTGACTTGACTATTAAATTAATTAGTATGGTTTTGATGATTTACAAGACTATTCAAAACAAATTAACAAAGAATATGTCAAACCTGCGACAATTTCATTATTAGGATTACTATTAACAAGTTTGAAAGGAATATGACTCCATTTTATTAGGATTACTTTTAGCATCCCTCCTACTCCATGGGAATTGAACCGCGTAGAAGAAGCAAAGATCATTGATAAGAAACATTAGAAAATGACCACTTTGAAACTTGTCGCAAGTAAGACTATTTCAAAGATTTGTGAAAGACTATTTAGTGGAAAAACAAAGGTCCAAATGACTTTCCTTTCTGTAGGTTATTTTTTTTTCATTCCACTCAAACTTTTTCATATCTTTAGATATAATCAAAATCGAAGGCTCAATGTAATATGAGTTGTCATAGGTCATCAAGTAAATCATCAAAATGTCTTATCTTCTTCTTCTCTTCTTTGTAATAGTCTTTGTCATCATCAAAACCTAACCATAGCTTCTAATCTCTTGCACTCCTATTAAGTCTTTTTTTCTTTGAACCCGTAGGCATAGTAGGATAGGCTTTCCTTCTGCTCCGTAGGTTCGTTCCTTCTCCCGATTAGGATAAGGAAAGAGAGTGTTAGAATAAGAAGGGAAGGGACTAAGCCGTTATGTTATAAAGGTTATCAGTTCTCTAGTTTGGTTAGGAAAGAAAGTAGCTTTCTTTACCTGATAAGTCTTCTTCTAGAGTCAAAAAATGAGTCACTCAACAAGGGTTTAAAGCAGAAAAGAGTTCTCAGACTCCAAGTTGCAATTAGTATGAGAAGAAGAAAGGGCATCAATTCCAACAAGGTTGAGAAAGAGGAATTGATGAACAAGAGGTTGGGTAGCAAGGAAAGTAGGAATTGTTTCAATAACTCTTGAAACTATAAGAAAGGGAATCAGTCCCGCAAAAGAAAGAAAAAGATATTCTAAGATATAAATAGATAACTCAAATTTTTTGAGCCTTGTTCATTGACTTCTATCGATTCCAGGTATATGAGAAGAGTTGGATAGGTGTAAGTCTTAGTTAAGAGGCCGCTAGCCCTGAGGAAGAAATACTCGTCCAAGTAGTTTAACTTGATGCTTTAGTTGTTGTAGAAGTTGAGTTCTTTCCATTTAGCTAGACGAACTGCGTAGTGGGCCTTCTACCTATCCTTTAAAAGAAAGTTTGTCGTGACATTATTGACGTTCACGCATAAATCTCGAGGCTCGACTATTTTAGAGTTTGATTCCATTTATTTCTCTTTTTAAATGATAAGACTTGACTGTCCAAAGAAAGGGAAAAGCGGTGTTTGGGCGAACGAACGACCACTAACCCTCCACTACTACAGAAACTAACTCTCTTGACGGTTTTAAACTGTCAAGGATGAGTATTCTTGACGGTTTCAAAATCGTCGTTGAATCCAGTGTCAAGAAAGGCCATTTTCTTGATGGTTTTAAAAAGTGTCAAAATTGGTATCATTGACATTTTTTAACCGTCAAGTATTCAATTTTTCATGACAGTTGAGAACCGTCATGAGAATACGTTTTTATGACCGTTTAGAACCATCAAGAATGAGATGATGAAGCCCAAAAACCATCAAGAATACGAATATTCATGACATTTTAAAATCGTCAAGAGTGCATTTTTCATGACATTTTAAAACGGTCAAGAGTGCATTTTTCATGACATTTAAAAACCGTCAAGAGTGTATTTTTCATGACATTTAGAAACCGTCAAGAGTTCATTTTTCATGACATTTAATAATCGTCAAGAGTACTCTTTTTCATGACATTTGGGAACCGTCAAGAGTGATTTTTAATGACATTTTAGAACCGTCAAGAATATTGTTATTTATGACATTTGCAAACCATCAAGAAATGTATTGTTAATGACATTTCAAAACCGTCAAGTAATTTTTCATTTTTTTAATTGTAATTTATTTTATATTATTCTTCCTGTATTATGCTCTCATTGGTCCAAAAATTCAACTACATATAAACGACAAATATACATCAAATGGCAACTAAACATCATCCATTCAATATCATTTCCAAAACTTTGCATCATATTCATATATCATTTACAAAACCAATATATATAAACAATTTCAACAGATTTCCATGAATTTAACTAAACATCATCTAATTAACTAACCTAGCCCAAAAGTATATCATCCCCATACATAAACTTTCATAATGGCAACCCCCTACATATGAACAGTTCATCTATCAACAATTCACCGAAACTGTAATCCTCTACAAAGTCTCAAAAGTATATCAATCAACCCCTCCCCTCCATATGAACATCATTTCAAAAAATCAGCCACAAAAAATAAAGTTAATTTCCTTTTTCAGAGATGACAAATAAGTCCTAGATCATATGTACAAACCCAAAAACTCTACCAACTCAACCCGCACCTCAACTAACTTGGCTTGTGAGTATGATTTTCGTGTACCAATCTGTAGACATGCAAAATAAATGAATTAGTATTCATGAAAATTATTATACGTACAAAAGAAATAGTTTGATATATAACATACCGAATCCGAGATGACAATGCTTCCCCTATTTACAATTTCTCTCATATACTTCATGACATAGTATCCACACATAGTGCTCCCGACTTGTAGTGGACACTATAAAAACAATAAATTAGAATAACGAACTAGTCTTAATTGCTAGTAATCTACAAAATACAATTGAATTTAAATATTTATACTTGCCTTTACTGTTCGCCATAAAGTTTTTTTCCTGCTTTTATTAATGTTCTTTTGCAAGTGAAATATCGCTATTGCTCTGTTTTGCCAAGATAAGATTTCACATATCTTAGAATATTGTACATGCATTAGAATTAACAGCACTACATGATATAAAAGATTAAACTTACGTGTCGGTTACATATCTTGTAGTTGCTTTTGATGTCGTACTTTACGAGTCAAGTTAAAACATTGTATCCTCATGCGCATTTATAGCAAGCAGTGCCCAATGACCCCTAATTATACAAAAATGTAAGTACTATTTTATTGTCAATGCAACCAATACCCTAACTAAACTTACCCGGGATTAAAAGGAGCAAGAACTTCTTGGTCGGGTTTGGACACCATCAATCTACTACACAAGTTTCGAATTCGAGATTCTTGTGTGTTTCCAGAAGAGATTAGGGACGGATCTACAAAGACATACTGCATATTTTCTTTCGAACCACTAACAGATGAATACAAGTACCTACAAAATATATAAACTCGTAAAGGAGATACATAAATTTAGATGCAAAGGAATGAAATTGACTTACATCATATATGCCACCAATGTAAACATTTTCACTTTGTTGATGTTACAAAGA
This sequence comes from Cucumis melo, assembly GCF_025177605.1. Classification (NCBI taxonomy): domain Eukaryota; kingdom Viridiplantae; phylum Streptophyta; class Magnoliopsida; order Cucurbitales; family Cucurbitaceae; genus Cucumis; species Cucumis melo. The sequence goes on from NC_066868.1 coordinate 2,340,864, forward strand.
TCAACGATATCCTCTCGAAGCACAGAAGTCTTTCGACTAATGCCAAAAAGGTCAGCGGTAGTGAAAAAGTGATGCTGGAATCTTTCTCCATTACCTTCTCAGCATATCTGAGAATCGACTTCAACGCTAATGGCAAAGTTGATGTCGATTCACATACAACTTCTTTTTCTGTAGGCATTTTTATTAAGTCCCTCTCCTAATTCAAGAACATCCAAATTCAGTAAGACGTACAATATTAGACATTCGAGTTTAATAGTGGATTACATACCTTCAAGACGTCCAACTCTGGTTCATTCATCTTCATCACCTCCTTCCCTTTCTTTTCCTTCTGTTTTGGTTTGTCCAACAATTCCACTTCTAGTCTCTTACCCTTCTCTTCAATCCCCTCTAACACTATTGGCCTTGAACGACTCCCGTGTGCAGACAATGGTGTAGATAAGTTTGAGCGAATTTGTGCCTCTAATTCACTAACTCGCCTACGAAGTTCATCATTCTCAACTAGAATGTTTGCCTCATCTTTTGATGTTTTCTTAACTGAATGAAAGTACGTTGTTGGAGTAATGTATCCACCAACCCTACGTACACGACCATTGTGCTCTTTTGTACCCAATGCTTGGGTTAATACATCATTCGAACCGTGTCTATTCACAGACGATGAATCTGTATTCATTGATATCTCATCCTAAAAAGATAGCAAAATTAATGTAAGTTATAGAAATGATTGCTTATGTAATGGATAATTTAAATGTGTGATTTACATGTAATGACTTACTATTTTATGGACGAATTGTTGAATGTCGTCGTTGTCGTACTGTCCTTGTTTGTTAACTCGAGCTTTCTTCCACATTTTAGCTCGATCAACACATAAACTTCATTTGAACCCTCATTCTTCATTCGAGAACATGGAGTTCAAGTGGTAAACATATTAGCTTGTATTCCATTTTTGGTATAAAGCAAACTTACAAGAAACAAACAACAAACTTACAACTTGTTATGCAACCCCTTACAAGAAACAAACAACCCCCCCCCAATGAAAAAGTCATACAATAATCGTAGTTACAACTTTTTATGCAACCCTTTACAAGAAACAAAGAACTTGCCCCCCCCCCCCTCCAAATGACAAAGCTTTAGAAGAATCCTACTTACAACTTTTTATGCAACCCCCACCCCCCCCCCCCCAAATGACAAAGTCATACAATAATCCTACTTACAACTTTTTATGCAACCCTTTACAAGAAACAAACAACAAACTTACAACTTTTTATGCAACCCTTTACAAGAAACAAACAACAAACTTACAACTTTTTATGCAACCATTTACGAGAAACAAACAACAAACTTACAACTTTTTATGCAACCCTTTACAAGAAACAAACAACCCCCCCCCCCCCCCAATGACAAAGTCTTACAAGAATCCTAGTTACAACTTTTTATGCAACCCCTTACAAGAAACAAACAACTCCCCCCCCCCCTCCAAATGACAAAGCTTTAGAAGAATCCTACTTACAACTTTTTATGCACCCCCCCCCCCCCCCAAAATGACAAAGACATACAATATTCCTACTTACAACTTTTTATGCAACCCTTTACAAGAAACAAACAACCCCCCCCCTCCAAATGACAAAGCTTTAGAAGAATCCTACTTACAACTTTTTATGCAACCCCCCCCCCCCCCCCAAATGACAAAGTTATACAATAATCCTACTTACAACTTTTTATGCAACCCCTTACAAGAAACAAAGAACTCCCCCCCCCCCCCAAATGACAAAGTCATACAATAATCCTACTTACAACTTTTTATGCAACCCTTTACAAGAAACAAACAACAAACTTACAACTTTTTATGCAACCCTTTACAAGAAACAAACAACAAACTTACAACTTTTTATGCAACCCTTTACAAGAAACAAACAACCCCCCCCCCCCCAAATGACAAAGTCATACAATAATCCTACTTACAACTTTTTATGCAACCTTTTACAAGAAACAAACAAACTTACACCACGCAAGCAAAGAGGAGCATTACACCAGATATCAAACAAGACATCCCAAATTTTATAAGGTTTCTTCGGCAACAAAGAAAGAACAAACTACAAAAATGGGAGTTTCCTCCTTAGACATCTAAACATCTTACCATTTCCTCCTTAAGATTAGCATACCCTTTCCTTGAGATTCTATGATTGTATTTGTTCTTCGATCGTCTATCTTGTTGTAATTTTCTTTTTTTCTATATCTAAATATATTTGTTAATGAGAAAGTAGAAAATATTATTTCGAATGATTTTCATGTATAAAAGTTATTCATACCTGAAAGGTCTCTGATAACCTTGACCTTACAAACTCTTCCCAGTGATTTTGCTCAATGAAGAAATACTTTTCAGGTGGAACTTGAAGCAATTGTGGTTCATCTTTATGCGGGATGATGTATTTCGTTGTTAGCCAGTTCTTAAACTGACGAAATGAAATACCTACAATTTGGAGAACGTTTTTCCTAGATCTTGGATCAATGACGAATGCAGCCTAAATAATTAAAAGTACTTAATCAAGTGTCCATACAACAAGAACATTATCAAATATAATAAGGACATTAAAGTTATATATACCTCAACTGTAGTGAATATCTTATCTTTCAGTTCTGCAGGCACACTTTTCCAAGACATATATGTGATAGGGACATGATAATGGGTTGCAGACCCTATGAAAGACTTTAACTTCGCTCCATTCTCACCAATAGGTGCTCCGTCTTCATTGTACCTCACCACCTTCTTGTCTCCCAAACTTCTAATGCGAGTTACATCAAACATAATAGTAGGTCCTCGTCGTCGCTTCAACTCTTTTGGGGTTTCTTCAACTGTTGCATTCAACTCACCGACACCAACTTCTTCATATAGATCGTCCATATTATATTATGCGAAGCTGTCAATCAAAATGAAGAAAAAATTAGCATGATATACAAATTTTAAACAATAAATAATGAAATAAGATAAATGAACATAATAAACTTATGGTCTACTTGTTTGAAATTGTGAACACACCATTATAATATTATATAGGTATCCATGTGCCTTCACAATCTGACCTTACGTACGTTGAGACATTTTCATCCAAATCATTGTTTCAATAGACATCTGGCATATCATTGGGTATTCCTTCACATCGGAGTATTGTATCACCATGTTCATTGTCATTATATCTATCTTTAAAGTCTCTTTGTGGTGGAGTGAGTACAACTGACCATCTAACATCACTTGGATCCTCAACATAAAACACTTGCTTTGCTTGGCTTGCTAGTATAAATGAGTCTGACTTGTGTCCAACTCTATTTAAATCAACTAAAGTATAACCAAGTTCATCGATCCGAACACCACCACTATTCTTAACCCAATCGCATTTAAACACCGGAACATTAAACATATTATAAATGAGTTCCCATATCTCTTGTATCACTCCATAGAATGACATATCTCCAATGACGGGATTTTTATCTTTAGAACTAGACACTTGCATTGTTTTTCCAACTAAACTAACTCCACTGTTTTGTACACTTCGATCCTTCTCAGAAGATTTTGTGTGATAGCGACATCCGTTTATTGCATAACCACTATATGTAATAAGAAAAGGATGAGGGCCATGAGCAATCCACCTTAAGTTATCTGAAACTCCACTATTTCCAACTTCAAGCTCAGTTGATACCTACCACAAGAATTATCATTTCAAGTTCAACACATAACATGTATAACTAAATTACAAAGTTCAACACTGTACCTCTTCTCGTAACCAATGTATAAAAGTTCGATTATGTTCCTCTTGAAGCCATTTTTTATTTTTAGACTTGTTCGGATATTGTAGTTGCAAAGCCTTCATATGTTTTCTTTGTAGTCATCATTCAAACATTGTAAGATAGTTAGATTTAATTATATAAAAGTGAATGAAAGAATGAAGAAATCAATGAATAAACTTACTCCATATATGGTTGAACATCAATTGTATTTTCCAACACATATCGATGAGCTTGACGTAGAAGTTCTTGTTCAAGTTTGAATGGAACTCCCATGGGCAACGGTCTACCAATGTTTGAAGTGTCTAAATGGTCTTGTGACTTGCGAGTCCCAAGCCCAACGGGATCCACTCTAGATAAGAAATCAAAACAAAATTCAATAGCTTCTTCTATTAAATAACTTTCGGCAATACAACCTTCTGGACTATATCTATTCCTCACAGAGTTTTTGATGACTTTCATGAATCTTTCAAAGGGATACATCCATCGAAGATATATAGGGCCACAAAGTTTGACTTCCGTAACTATGTGTACTGTGAGATGAATCATGATTGTGAAGAATGAAGGGGGAAAATACTTTTCAAATAAACACAATGTTACCACAATATCTTCTTCCAACTTGTCTAATTGTTGCGCATCTAACACCTTGTTGCATACAGAATTCAAAAAGATGCACAACCTAGTTATAGCATAACGAACATGTTTCGGTAGCACCGATCTTATCGCAATGGGAAACAACTGTTGTATGAGCACATGACAATCATGAGATTTTAAACTATTAAGTTTTAAATCTGTCATTGACACGAGATTTCTAATATTGGAAAAGTAACCTTCGGGAACCTTTATTTTTGACAAAGTCTTCAAAACACATCGTTTTTCTTCCTTTGTAAGAGTATAACACGCAGGAGGAATGAATATTTTCTTCTCACTACTAATAGGGGCAAGCTCTGGTCGAAGTTTTAGATCAACTAAATCACGTCTAGCATTCAACCCATCCTTACTTTTACCAGGAATATCAAGAAGCGTACCTAAGATATTCATGCAAACATTTTTTTCGATGTGCATCACATCTAAACAATGTCTAACATGAAGATCTTTCCAATATGGCAACTCAAAAAAGGAAGATAACCTATTCCAACAAATCTTTTCACTTATGTTCATCGATAGGTTCTTATGGATCTTCTTTCCTTTAGGAAATTCAAGATCTTTCAATTTCAAGTACACATCCTCCCCAGAAAGTGGTTCTGGAATTGTACCAAGTTCTTTTTTACCATTGAATGACTTTTTTTGTCGTCGGTACGGATGATTGCGTGCTAGAAATCTTCGATGTCCTAGGTATGCTATTTTCTTCCCATGTCGTAACCTTATAGAATTTGTATTATCTCCACAAATTGGGCATTCCGTATACCCTTTAACACAACATCCACTGAGGTTACCATATGCAGGAAAAATCATTGATTGTCCACAACAAAACCGACCTTAAGTTGAATACTTCTTCTCGATAAGCATCATAACATTCAACACCATTTTCCCATAAAAGTTTTAATTTTTCAATTAGTGGTGCTAAGTATTTGCCTATATCATCCCCTGGTTGTTTTGGCCCTGAAATTAGCATTGATAGCATCATGTACTTTCTTTTCATACACAACCATGGTGGAAGATTATAAATAACCATCACTATTGGCCAACAACTGTGTTTAGAACTCATGTCACCATGAGGATTTACTCCATCGGCTGACAATGCTAAACGAAGATTTCTAGGTTCAGAACCAAAGTCTGGCCATTTAAAGTTTACTAACTTCCATGCTGGAGAGTCCGCTGGATGTCGTAACTTACCATCCTCAATTCTTTCACTAGCATGCGAAGTAAGATTTTCAGCACATTCAATACTTCTAAATAACATTTTGAATCGTGGAACGGGTGGGAAGTACCATATCACTTTTGAGGGAATTTGTTTTCTCTCTTCATTTCTATCCTTAACGTTTTTCCACCTCGATTGACCACATTCAGGACATTCTGTTGCATTAGCAAATTCTTTTCTATGGAGACAACAATTATTAGGACATGCATGAATCTTTTCATATTCCATTTCTAATGCACTTAATGTTTTCTTTGCTTCGTACAATGAATTTGGGAGTTCATTGGTAGTTGGCAGAATTTCCTTCAAAGTTTTAAGTAATTCTGAAAAACTGATATCACTCCATCCATATCTAACTTTTAAATTATACAATTTAACTAGAGTAGACAACTTGGTGTACTTTTTACATCCTTCATACAATGGTTTTTCAGCATCAATAAGCAACTTCTCAAATCCATTTGGGTCTTTTGAATACTCCTCATGAGCAACTTCAATCATTTCTTTTACACTTCCAACATCATTCTCTTCACATGTATGTGTGTCAAACTGTGAAGATTCTCCATAGAAAGATGAGTTAGGAAGTGCTTCACCATGCCAAAACCAAATTTTATAACTTTCATCAATACCATTAACATATAAATGATCTCTAACATCCTTTCTACTATGCTTTTCACAATTCCCACATTTCAAACAAGGACAACGAATGTAGGAGGTACTTGTATTTGAAAATCCAAATTTGATGAAATTTTCCACACCCAACTCATATTCTTTGGATAATCTACTTTTATGCATCCATGATTTATCCATAATTGTAAATCTATTGACAAATAAAGTAAATTAAATTAGTTCAAAAAGTCTTGTTGAGATAATAAAAAGAGAAAAGAAATATGGAGATTGAACAAACATTCGCTTAATAAGACTAACTTTCCACCAACTAACCAAATAAAGAAAATAAATTCCTATCCATGATCTATCCATAAGTGTAAGTCATACGAGAATTTATTGAGTAATGGTTATTAATTTGAATTATAATATATGAAAGAATACAAGAAATTCATAATATGAAAGAAATTCATATGAAAGAATACAAGAAATACAAGATTTTAGCAACTCCTACTAACAAAAAGAATACAAGTTACTATAGGCCATAACCAAATCTATAACATTAAAATCCAAAAATCAAAATACAAAGGAATAAGAACTTGCATGCAAACAAATGCAATTATTAAAACAAAGTCTAAATGGGTACTTTACCTTCTTCACAAAGGAATATCAAAATACATACTATAAGTGCTTATTTTGATTGGTTTTTTTAGGTTTTTTAAGTGGATGAAATCAACTATAAAGTACATCCAAAACAATTCCTAAACGTTTCTAGTGAGTACTTCAATATAAGATAACTTCAATATCCTCCCAAATAGAAAAGCTTGGTGATCCATGATTTCCCCTATAAGATAACTTCAATGATATCCCAAATAGAAAAGCTTGGTGGTCCATGATTTCCGCTATAAACTTAATTGAAAATAATACAATAACCAAGTCGTATTGGCCAATACACACAGTGGGTTAAAGTGAACACTAAATCTCCAACATCAAGAAACTTCATATCCCCTCAATCTCCAACACCAAACAAAATTGAAAACAAATAATAGATAGATGCAAAAATTAGCATAAAACTAAATAAAAAAATGAAAAAAATAAATGACATCAAAACAAATCTAATTAAAATGACTTACAGATAAAATTAGGAGAAAACAAGGCCAGAATTCACGGTGGCGGTCGGTTGCAGCGGCGGATTGCAACGACGGGTTGCGGCGGACTGTTGTAAAAGACGGAATGTGAAGCAGCGGCTTGCGGCGGCGGTTGCGAAAGAAGAAACGTGAAGGCGCGAGCGGTCGTTCGTGGCGGGGTGGGCGGCAGACGAGTAGCCTTTCGTGGCGGTATGGGCGGCAGACGCGAGCGGTCGTTCGTGGCTGCTGGACGGCAGATGCGAGCGGTCGTGGACGGTGTGCGCGGCAGATGCGACGATCCTTTCCTGGGGGTGTGGGTGCAGGCGTTCGTCGCGGTTTGGGCGGCAGGCGGCAGACGCGACGATCCTTCGTGGGCGGCGTAGGCTGAATCTTCACCCGACGACGGCAGACGATCAGTGGCAAACGACCGGCGGATGGTGGACGGCAGCAGCTTTGGAGGACCTTAGGTGAGAGGGAGATTGAAAAATTGGGAGGAGGTAGGTTAATTCCAAAAATTGGGAGGGAAAGGGAAAAAGTAAAAAGAGAAGGGGAAATGTAGGTTTATTTTTTAAAAAAAAATAGGTTTTTTTTATAAAACATTCTTGACGTTTTTAAAACGTCAAGAAACATCAATAAATTTGAAAATGAAAATTTTTTACGTTTTAAAACATCAAGAATTTATCGACATTTCTTGACAGTTTTAAAACGTCAAGGATAAATATATACATTTGACGTTTTAAAAAACGTCAAGAATATCGTACTCATAAAAATTCTTGACGTTTTAAAAATGTCAAGAATGTAAAATAAACAACTTGACGGTTTCAAAACGTCAAGAAAGAATTTCATATTACTTGACGTTTCAAAACTTTCAAGAATTCTGTAAATTGCCTCCCCTCCGCCTTTTAATCAAAATTCTTGACGGTTTTTTCATTAAACCGCCCCGTTTTTGCCGATTTTTCAAGAAACCGTCAAGAAAAGAAAAAAATCAACCGTCAAGAAAGGGTTTTTTTCTAGTAGTGTGCTCACCTGGACAGGTTGAATTAGTTGGGTCAGAATCTGGAGTAAATCTAGCTCCTTAGGAAAGGCTCTGTGGCGGCTGGGGAAGTTGTTGTCCTTGTTCTACATTCTAATAGGTTTTTCTTCCTTCAATTTGTATTCCCTCAAGGAGGAGAACGACTTTCTCAAGGTCTGAATATACTGAGTCAAGCATAAAGAATGGATCGTTTCATAACATAATGAGGTTAGAAGGAGAGAGCAAAGTCAGAGGAAGATCTCCTTTTACTCTGATCCTACTAGAGGTCAGGCTAGGGTGACGCCTTCATCTAAACTCGTTTATGTGTTGCTTATTTCTCATGAACTTATTGGACTCAATTAATCTTTGCCTTTCTCTCACTTTCTACAACTCACTCTTGCTTCTTCTATCCACACCACTACGTGGGTGATTTATCCTTCTTTTATGCCTTTTCGTTTAAGCTTCTTCGCTCCTTCTTGTGATAGATCATAAACCCTTGAGTTAGAGAAATTTCTGACTCTTCCTACGCCTATCAGCAACTCCACCAACTTTATCCTTTCAATTCTCGAGAAGAGTTCGGTTCTAAACTTCTTTCTCAGTTTTCGCGAAGCTTACTTAGCGATATTTCTCATTCTTTCATCAGTCAGAGTTAGATAAACTCTATCTTCAAGGAAAGGCATCAGTCGCAATATAGGTGCTCAGCAACGATCCCATAGCATAGGACGCTGAACTAGAAGAAATAGCTCAACAACAACTCTAATGCAAAGGTGAAAACCACTTAGGCTTTCAGTTCAGAAAGGGAAGACCAAAGGAATGCATCCAGGGGCAGTGGCTCAATAGTCTTCCTCCTCTTCAACTCAAACACCATTTACTAAAAGTAAGAACAACCTACTAAATCGGAGGCTTTTTGATGATATGAAAAGTTGTTCAAAACATTAGAATGGTCTGGTATAGAGGACTCGTCCATCCATTATTTCCTTTCTGTAGATGTCAAACACTATTACAATGATTAGCATGAAGGGTTGGGTATCCATAATTGACTAATAATTTATTGAAGGGGCTCAGAAACATCCTACAATGCACCTCTTATGGTAACCGCCCTACCCTATAATAAGGAAAATCTAAAGGTGAATCTTTAGCTTAAAGGAAATCTCAAAAGTCAGAAACCGAACAAGAAAGAAAGAACCTAATAGGAAAGAACCAATTCTTAGCCAAACTCTCTTTGACACCAACAACCTATTCTAAGGTTTCAAAGTTTCTTGAATCCCTTCTTTTCATTCATTCTCTAACAATAACGATAAAGCATGAAAGAAAATTAGATAGTTACTGAAGAGCTCCATTTCTCGATAGTGCTTTCGAAGAATCTCAATCAGATTCTTTTCTTTCTATTTAGAAACCAGCACCCAAGAATTACTAAGGTTGGCCAATGTATGGTTAGTACAAAGCGATGGATAAGAGTAAAAAGACAAAGACAAGAAATATCATTATAGTTATGGAAAGTAGATCGATCTGATTCTGACCACCTTCTTTTCAAAAACCCAGTGCCCAATAGTGCTCTCTAGTAGTGGACCGTCAAATATAGGTGTGCAAATGGTTCTGGCAAAGTAGAAAGAGATGGTTAAGAAGCTTCAAGTGAGACTTTCTATTCACTATATACATAGTGGGTTTACAGAAAGAGTCAATTACAAGATTGAGCAAGTAAGACAGCTTAGTTGAGGACTTTACTATTGGTAAAGATAAAGTATCAGGGTTTACTGTTCCACTGTCAGTAACGGAGGAAGTTAGAGTTCTTGTTCATTTTTTCTATCTTTCGGATTATAGGCAGCAGAATGACATCTTTCCGTGAGAGAACTCTTTCTTCAATTTATGTAGAACTAAACACTATGAATTAGTAGGTCAGAATAAATGAATATGCTCGACCAGATCTGCTTGAGAACAAAGAAGACTTTAGGGGTCGGCCACACTACAACAAATCTGGCCTTTAATGTCGGGTGGAAAAAATGAAAAATGGGCTTTAATGTCGGTTTTCAAAAGGCGGACGTTTAATGTCGGTTTTAAACCGACATTAAAGAAGGATCTTTAATGTCGGTTTAAAACCGACATTAAACGACCACCTTTTGAAAACCGATATTAAAGCCCCTTTGTAATTTTTTATTTTTTTTAATTTGGTAAAAAATCAAGTTTTCTCTCTCTTACTTTACCTTTTTTTTTCCTTAAAAGTTTCTATATAAATTCTCCTCCTCTCTTCTTCCTCCTTATAACTTTGAAATCTTCTAACCCTAATCAAAATTTCTTGCTTTCATTTCCTATCATTGTAGATTCTTTTTTCCATGAACGATTTGAAGATTTACTATGACCGGTAAAGGAGAAGGTCCGGCGATCGGAATCGATCTTGGTACCACGTACTCTTGCGTCGGTGTGTGGCAGCATGATCGAGTTGAGATCATTGCCAACGATCAGGGCAACAGGACGACGCCGTTGTATGTTGCTTTCACCGATTAACACCGTTTTTGGTAAGTTTTATTTTTCTTTTCTTTTTTTTTTTATGCGCTTTGAGTTCTGGTTCTATGGAGTTTTTTTTGTTGCTTGAGAAATGAATTTAGGTTGTTCGAGTTTGGAGAAGGTATGAACATTTGAAGAGAAGGAAGAATGTTTCAATTTCATGTAATCAATCTCGTAGGAAGATGAGAATGTACGATTTGTTTACAGTCAAAACAAACTTGAAGAAGAAGAAGAAGAAGGTATGAAATTTCTTTTTCCCTTTTATTGTTTTGGAGTAGATAGTTTATTTATATGCATTTGTGGACCAAGTAATTTTTCAGAGCTTCTTTTAAAAGGGATTGTTTTGAAAAATATCAGCAAAATGGTGAACTTCTTGTTTTTATTGTTTCAATTGTTTTTAACTTATAGAAGTGGAATATTTTATTTGTGATTAAAAACCATCAAAAAGCATTAGTCAATAGCCAAGACCACTCTCAGCGGCGGACTCCAACACAAGCCCTTGGAAAATCTCTGGAAACTCCATTTTCATTCCTAATAACCCTAACAAGTTTGAATTTGGCAAGTTTCCATTCATTTCTCTTCTTTACCCTTCTCTATTTCTCCCCCAATTTTCCCCTCCTAACTGTTTTTCTTACTTCCTTTTTGCTTTTTTTTTTTTTTTGAAGATCGAGTTTTCGGTGAAGATTGTAAGACTTTTGAAGTCTATCAAGCTCGAACCAAAGAAATTGTTGCCTCTGCAGTTCGTGGATTCAATGGTGATGTTTTGGATTCATTCATGTGCTAGTAATATTTGGCTTAGTGCTTGAAAGTCACTCTTTTATGCTTTACTTTTGAAAAAATTTAAAAAAAAAATTCATGAAAACTATGGGCCAAACATTAGGTAACATTGCAAGTAAATTAGCTATTCCACCCTAAAGGAAATTTGTGTAATTCCTTCAAGTACAAAAAAGGTTGAATGTTGCTACTTCTCATCTGATGGAAAATTACTTGTAGGTGGTGGGAGTGATAAAAAGGTTAAATATATTCTTATTAAGTGGGTTATTTATAAAACATCACCTTTGCATATTCTGATTTCTTCATATTAAACTGCACCTGGTATTATTTATAAAACATCACCTCTGCATCGTAATGTACTAATATGTTCAACAACTAAATTAGGGTGGTGCAACAAAGTCCAAATAATGGAAGAATGCTTGTTGCAGCAGCAGAAAAAGTTGTTTCCATAATTGTTATAGAAACCCAAGTTTGGAGACTTAAATTACAAGTTTGTTTATGTATAGTTTACTCTTTTGTGATTTGAGTTCCCTTATAAACTTGGAAAATCAAATTTGAGTTCCCTTATAAACTTGCTTGATATTAGATTTGCTCGTGAAGTTGGATCTCAAGATGATGTGTTTTTTAGAGAGGCTGCTTGAGAATTAGGTACTAGTTTAGCTGCTTCTCTTCATTTTTCACCTAAATTCAAATGAAAATCTATGTCTTTTTTTAAAATTTTTGTGATTGTAGAACAAAGTGAAAGCAATAGTATAATAGTTCTAGTAGTTGTGCCAGTCATATCAATATTAATCTTCTTGGCTTCGAGCAGCTTTTTTATCATTAGAAATGTAAGAAGAAGAGTTAAACCTGATTCTTTCTTGTATACAGGTATAACTGGAATACTTTGCAGCAAATTTTGCCACAAAGTGGTGTTGACAGACCATAACGAGGAAGTTCTAAAGGCGAGGTCATTAGACTAATCTGGATAAATTAAAAATATGCATATAACAAAAGGTTGATCCCCATTTGTTGTTTGATGACCTCGTATATATTATGTCACAGATCCTGAAGAAAAACATACAGCTTCATGCATCTCCCGAATCCCTTGGAAATTCTGCTGGTGAGAGAAACAAGATGGAAAATGAGTTACTTGTTTGGATGTACTGATATTTAAAATTTTATGCAGAACTAGCAGCTGAGAAGCTTGAATGGGGAAATTCTGATCAGATAACCCAAGTTATGGACAAACATTCTGGTGGATTTGATCTAATCCTTGGTGCTGATATCTATATCCAAAAATTGGTTTGGCATATGAGGGGGCAAAATACTTTGAAAGGCAGGGACTGGTGACTTTCTTTTTCTTAGTCTTTTTCTTCTATTTCAATTTTTTTTAATCCTTTCACCTAAAGTAGCTTTTCTTTCTCTTGAATCATAAGGTTTTTGTTTTCATTTTTATTCATCTTCAAGTATCAGCAGATAATGAAGTTACTATAACTGAGCTTTACTTTTCAGCTTATTGTGTTGATGTTGCTTATTTCTTTATAGATTGATATTGGTTTTCATAATAATGTTATGTAAAAAAATGTTGATTATTCATTTGGTGGGCAATATTATGAGCTAATCAATTACAAGAGTTCATAGGTTGCCACATAAAATGTTTTTTTTTATTTGGGAAAAGGATTGTATATGATTGCATCTATGGAATATTTCTAATATTAGATTGAAGAGATTTAGGAAAGCCTCATGGATGAGGTAGACTGAAGAGAGTTATGTGGATTGGAGTGTGGATATAAAATCTTAAGAACTTTTCATCCTTCTCTACAATTTTAGTACTTCAAACAGCTTTGTTATTCATATAAATGGTTTATTTGGATATTGTTTGTAGATAATTGAAGTGATATCGGGTTGAAAGCTAAGCGATTGTGTAGAAATGGCCAAGCGACCATTGAAAATTGAAGACTGAGAAGGCATTTGGGATTTTTAATTATTTAATTCTTGTATTAGAATCTTTTTTCATGTACTATTGTAGAATGTATATATAAACATAATATTAATATTTTATTTTGTGTATTCAAATGTAAAAGACAAATGTTATAGTTTCTAACATAATATGAATTTCATTGATTTGTTGGCGTGTGAAAAACATATTTACCTACATTGACCCAATGTCGGTCTATAGGACAATAATGTAACAATTAAATAAAAATAAATTTGTAAAAATGAATCAAAAAACTAGGCTTTAATGTCAGTTTTTAATCGACATATCAGAGTTCAACCGACATTAAAGGGCTTCAATAACACTATCAAAGATGTCGGTTGAAAACTAACAAACCAAAATTAAAGAGGGCTTTAATGTCGTTTTTAAACCAACATTAAAGGGCTTCAATAACACCATCAAAGATGTCGATTGAAAACTGACATTAAAGGCCTTTAATGTCCTTTTTAAACCGACATTAAAGAGGCCTTTAATGTCGTTTTTAAACCGACATTAAAGCCCAACCAACATTAAAGCCCAACCGACATTAAAGACCTTTAATAACGCTCACAAAGATGTCGGTTGCCAAGTGACATTAAAGGCCAAAATTCTTCTAGTGCCAGTTAACCCCATCATCGAGAGGGTGAAGAGTTCCATCTTTCGGAATGAGACTAGCCCTATTGCTTTCTCTCTCACCTACTCAGTTCCATTAACAAGTCCTCCAGATAGGTCTTTCGATAGTTAATTCAATCTTGTCGAGGATGCCGCCTCAAGCCCTAACTATGAATTAGTAGCCCTAGCCCATCTTTCTCTTAATCTAGCAATCTCTTAATTTTGAGTGTGAGTAGCTGAGCTTATATTCACTTCCTCTTGGAAGCGATAACTATGAGAAGTCGCTTGATTAAAAAGCAATTATCAGTATGGATGGATTATGATAGGAAATGGAAGGGATGAACTCTACTACAGACTAATCCATGTTGGAATTTGTGTCCTAAAACTTGTACTTTGTTATTTTATTCAATAAAATTTATTATTGAATGCTATAATCTTAAAACCGATAAATTAAGGTCCCGAGGCTATTTTAATGAGTTTGTCAAATACACTTAAACTTTATGTAGAGACATAAACATGGATTAAGTTCAAGTTAATAGCCCAAAAAGTCTATAGTATGAATAAGGTTGGGCCCCTTATTTTGGAAAAACACTATGGATGCGGCCCACTCCGTAGTTAGTACAAACGATGTAATCCTAAATCGTTCATGTAGAGACATGGGAGTGGGGGCGTCCTATGTAAATGGTTTAAATAAGACTGGAACCACAAAATAGTCACTTTTAGTTATAACACCGTAAACTATAAATTGACTATTTCAAATATGATGACCTAAGTAACTTGTTCTTAATCCTGAGCTAACTATGAACTTCTGCTCATTCGGCAGTATCCTTAGATCTGCATAGGTGAGGGCAGCTCAACATCGCTGGCCCAATAAGCCTCTCATTTCAAGGGTAAAACCGAGCGGATAGCTAGGGACATAGGGTGCAAGATGGAATTCACTCCTACCTACTTTTGGGATAGTAGATAGGTTGTTTCCTTAAGGACTGAATCCAAGTCTTGAACAAGGGGTCGCGTCTTCTCATTGGCTCGAGAAGGATTCTGGTTTATAGGTTGGATCTTAAACCAATTGTTCAATAGTGGATCAGTAGGTCTTAAGGAGCAAGATGTAATCTTGGGGGTAAAACAGTATTTTGACCCAGCCAAGATTACGAACAACCTGTGAAGGATCGACTTACCCATCATGGTTATATCAGGTGGACAGAAATATATCTATAGTGAGGGGAGTGCAACTAAGAGTCTTTAATGGAATGACTCTTTAGTTAATGAATGTTGATTAAGCTTGGTCTAAAAGAGTTTAGCCAGTTAATCTAGAATCGTTGGAGCCCATGATCTATAGGTCCATTAGGTTCCCCTACTAGCTCATATGGATTCAACTAAGAATAAAATGTTGAAGTAACTCGAATTGTTTGAATTAAGAAAAGAAAAAGGAAACAGACAAATATATATATAAGATATAAGTCAGTAGAAATAAAATTTAAGCTTTGTGTTTAAATATGATTTAAATAAATATGAATATGGATTCATATTTAAAAGCTTGGAAAGTTTTGAAACGGTCAAAGTTGTAAAAGTCAACATGTTCACTTTTAACTTTGAACTTTGATCGGATTTATATTCAAATATGATTTGAATTTTAGAAAAATGAATGTGGATTCATACTCGGAAGGTTAGAATTAGTCAAAACGGGTAAAATAGAAAAAATTCAAAAAGTTGACTTTTGACTAAGAAAAGTCAAAGTTTGATTTTGACTTAATTGGTCAAATGACCAAAATGCCCTTTTGACTAATTACTTAATTACTAAATGTGAGTGGGTGATGTGGCAGCCAATTGTGAATTAAAGGCCACTAATTTCATTAAAGAGTTAATGAATTGATTAGGTGTTTATATTATATGAAATAATTTACATGCAATTTGCATGTAAATTTCATATAAAACTTCTCATTACATAGTGAGAAGAAGATGACATTTTGCTGAAAATATCACCTAAACGATACACCAATTCCCACCTCTCTCTAAGTTTTACTTCATAAAACCGAGTCCCACAACTCCGTTCTTGGTCCTGAGCTTAGTAGGTCAACTTGGTGGTTGTCCTTGCTCGTGATTTTCAGGCATAGAAGAAGCTTTGGATCGAAGAAGAAGCTCAGAACTATAAAAGGTAAGTTCTTCGTTTACCTTTATACTCTTCGTTTAGGTCCATCACATAGCATGTGTTGGTTAACTTCTAAATCGTTTAGATGCATATAGAGTAAAGCTTGATTCTATATCTTCCGCTGCAGCATGCCTCTTATAGTTTTTCCTATCAATCCATAGACCGAGCAGTACACGAGAAACTTCCCACCAGGACAGGTTCAGAGGTGAAAAGGATAGACCCTCACTCTATTGTCGAACAATATAGTTGACAAATAATACAGGTTGAGAAAATCTATATAGGAAATAATATACACTCGAGAATAAATATATTGGAAATAATATAAATAATATATTGAAAATAATATAAAATAATATATTGAAAATAATATATTGGAAATAATATAAAATACTATATTGGAAATAATATAAAATAATATATTGGAAATAATATAAAATACTATATTGGAAATAATATAAAATAATATATTGGAAATAATATAAAATAATATATTGGAAATAATATAAATAATATATTGGAAATAATATAAAATAATATATTGAAATAATATAAAATAATATGTTGGAAATAATATAAAATAATATATCTAATATAATATAAAATAACATATCTAATATAATATAAAATAATATATCTAATATAATATACAAGTTGAGAAATAATAAATATCAAACCTACCAAACTATTCTGTCTTTTACAAGTCTAATCAATTAATAAACACTAAACCAAAAAATTAACAATAGCCAAATTAAATCAATTGGCTTAAACATAAGCAATTTAAAGAATATAGAATAAAATGGCTTAAATCTACTAAATTTGAACCAACCATAAATTCAATTACCCTAAACCTAACAAAATTAAAAGTTCAAATGACCTAAATCTAACAAATTTGAAGCATTGAAATTAATTGACCTAAACAACAATAAATTCAATTGACCTAAATTTGAACTAACAAGAAAAGCAAACAATAAAAGCACAATAAACCCAATTGGCCTAAGTCTAACAGGCCTAACCCTAACAAAATTAAAGTCACCTTAAAATTAATTAACGAAATTACAACAAAAACAAATTTGAAAACTATAAGAGGATAGAGTCTAGATTCTAATTCTGTATAAAATTATAAAAATAATGAATATATGCATGATATAGGTGGAGACAGCCTAGACTTTCGCGTTTTTGGTAGAGAGAGAAAATGTTGAGAGAAAATATGCTATTGTCATATAATTTTAATTGCGTGAGAGAGGGAATTAACAAATTTTGAAATTTGAGGTTTTTTTATGTTGAAATTTTTTAAATGACACAAAAAATTGTTGATAATTAACGACGCTTTAAATGTGTCAAGAAAAATTACATTGTATCAATAGAATTGTGTCAATAAATAATTTTCAACAATACAATTGTACCTCACCCCATCTTTTTTATTTTCAACGACACAATTCCTTGATTAGTAGTATCATTAAAACTCATTTTTCTAGTAGCCGAGGGAGAAGAGAAATCGAAGCGGCCAAGATTCTTCAACGGCAGTCTCTTAGATTGGTGGGTTCGACGGCAGTCCCTTAGACAATGTTTGCTTGTTCGACGGTGTGAGATTAGTGGGTTTGACGACAATCTCTTAGATTTGCAGATGAGTTACATTGTTTCCCGTTTTTTGGTAGGGAGAGAGAGAAAAGGTTGAACAAATTGTAAAACTCTTTCTGAATGTCGCACGAAGATGGAATTGAAAATTTTTTAATTTTTGGTTTTTTTATTTCAAAATTTATTTAATGACACAAAGAATTTGTCGTTAATTAACGACACTTTAAATGTGTCAAGAAAAATTAAATTGTGTCAAGGAATAATGTGTCACTTCTATTTTCAACGACACATTTTACTCCTACCCTATCCCTTTTTTATTTTTAACGACACAATGTTTTGATTTGTAGTGTCGTTAAAACCCAAATTTGTACTAGTGAGGGGACGAATGAACCTACGATGAGAGACTTATATCTTAATGATTCTAGGGCTTGACTTATCTTTACCTTTGAAACTGCTGACTGCCACAACAGGTCTTAGCCTAAAGACCACATTCTGGATCGATTCGACGAGTTTGGTCAGAGGTCAAAAGTCTTAGTGAAATCTTCTTCAATCCTAATCCTTTCCAGTACCCGGTAAGAGTGATCAATCAATATAGGGCATTGTCAGGCTGGGTCAAGATTCCTTCTATCCTAGTCTCATGGAGAGGTGAGAAGAAAAGGAGTTGTAGAAGAATAAGTAATGACAGAGAAAAAGATGATTGCTTGAATCTATAGATGAATGAATGAAAGTAGCAGCCCATTTCGTGGTTACCTGATTATATAACCAGGCCCAGGATCGGAGCTGGGAGAGGAAGAAGGAGATATAATCAATCTTCTTATTCATCTAAAAATAAAGCTCCAGGTTAGCTTAATTAGTCATTGAGTCATCTTGAACTAAAATCGGAATAGGAGTGAAGGGATCATAGTGGATCTTCTACTTCTACTTAACCTCGGAAAGGTGTTAATAGTATTCTTTATTTTCTTTGGTCGAAATAGGTTCTAGAGCTCTCGACCAAAGGTTCTCTTAAGATCAACTTAAGAAGAGATAGAGAGGAAGAGTCAAAAAGACCGGCCCAAGACAGGAGAGGATAGGGCCCTTGCCATTAGGATCGGGTGGAAGATCTCAATGCTCTAAGGTAAGCAGTATAGGTTGAAGATAAGATCGACCATAAATAAAGAGGAAGACTTCAAATGAGATCTTGCAGAAAGATTTGTAGGTAAAGGTCTTGAATTCGAAAGAAAGGACAAAAGAAGTCCATCCTCCTACCCCTCTCCCGCTCCAAACATCCAAACTTCCAAACTACAAAAAAAACTCGTAGTTTTATCTAGTTTTCTTGGTTGGTTGGTTCTTCCTGATACCTTCTTTCTATATGTTCTTGCAGTCTGTGAAAGTAATACTCAGATACGAATTAGTATTCAAGTTAACACCCTTCTCAATTTCATCCAGCCTGAAAGAACTAACTTTCCTCAATTCCTAAGATCAACTCTGACAACTCTCTCGTAGGTCTCCTTTCGTTTCACCTCACTCGAGCCTTTATACATACCTCGTCTCAGACTATCTTCCAAGGACTGAAAGAATATCGCGTCGATCCAAGAGCATAGCTCATGAAACCTACTAAGATAGCATGAGCTCATGATGTTTAAGTTCTTCTTTTCAACTCCTACGAAGCCTACAATCTTTCAGAAATCATCCCACATAGCGGTTTGACTTCAGCCCTCTCATTCTTGTTGACATGAGACAAGGTGAAGAAAATGAAATTTCTAAGATTCCTTTTATAACCAACTAAACACATTTTCCCTTAATATCTCAATGAAAGAGAAATTAAAATGAGAAAATAGGTATCGAAAGACCCAATAGTACCTTTGCGTAAACTATAAATAGCCCAAAGGTGAGCTCTGCGCTTTTTGGTTTGGAAGCTCCCGTAGAGGAGTAAAGCCAGATACAAGACCCTCATGACGAAGTACAAAAGTCAAGAGAATAGGGAAAAAGCAACCTAAGAGCTAACATTTCTGCTCCCTCTCTCCTTAGTTTTCAGTAGAGCAACTACCAACTTTCGGGTTTTTAAGAAAAGATAATGAGATATGCTTTTCTTACATAATTTCCTGCTATGTGGGGCTAGATTCAAAAAATCAAAAGCGAAAAAGCTGTTCGCCCGGCCAAATAGGTTCTTTCATGGAACTCGCTCGACTGAGAAGTTTCGGAAGAAAGTCAAAAGGAAAGGAGCGAAGGAACTACTGGATTGAGTTTGCTTTTAAAGCATATCACTTAGCATAGAAAAGGAAAAGCTTCTTCAGCACACATTATCCAATAAGAACTAAATGCTAGGGGAATGCTCGATTAATTAAGCGAAACTGGCATTTTCTCATTCTTTCTTAACATCTCTTTTCATTCTCTCTTGCGGAAGAAAGGGAAGTCCCAGTTTATGACGAGTCTGAGTAAGACTAATAGGTTCAGGTAGTAAAGTCTGTTTGATTTCGGGAGAAGTCTATGAAGTTTTTCTCTTTCTGTAGGAAGAAAAGAAGTAGGCAAATAGTAGGATCGGCAAAAGGGACCCATAAATTAAGGAAGCTGTCCAACTAGGCAAACAGGAAAAAGACAGAGTCAGAGGTCCCAGAAAAAGGATAAGTAGCCTCATCTTCAAGTCAGCAGTTGTAGGGTCCCTTGCAGCAGAGGTCAAGGTTGTGGTTGTCGTTGTGCGCCAAGCTTCCTCTTGAGTTGCTGTGCCTATGGCTCTTCCTTCTATCCTTCTGTCTCTGTCTCTTGAGTTGCTTCATCTTGTTCTTATGTTGCCAATAGCTCAAAAACTCATGATTCCCAATTGTTTAATCAATCTCTTTTTTAAGAAAGAACAAAGAACTTCGATTTCAAAAATCTTTCCCCATTATTAGTAAGAAAGTCATATAAAGCAGCTCAACCTACTACTTCCTACAAGAAGGAGCAATCTCCTTCTTCCACAATTGAGCTCGACCATAGAAAGACAAAGTAGAGACCTAGTTTAGTGAGCACTCTGCCTTTGTTGGAGAAGAAGACTCCCACTCTGTAGTCCTTCGAAGTTGCCGAATAAGAAGAGGATCTTGAAGGAAAAGAATCAAGCTTAGTTGTGGAAGCTAGGGCAAAGATTAATCTGTTAATATGGATAAAGAAGTCAATAGGAAATTAAGCTAGTCCTCACTAGTTTAATTTAGTGGAATATACTTAAAAGGAGGCACGAAGCAAAGCGACTGTGAAGGAGCCCTTAGATTAATCAAATCCCTCAACAAAGAAAGGCTCGACTGAAATGAGTCAATGAACAAGGAAAAGGTCAGAACCAGTATTCTAAGCCCACTACACAGTATTCAGCTGCTTTTGCTTGACCGAGTATAAGGAAGAGTTCCTATGAGTAAGCGATTTAGTTAGTTTTGTCTTAGATATAGGCTTGACCTCTAGGGTGCAGGCCCTCTTTTTGCTTATTTCGAAAGGGATCAATCTGAATATACTCGACTTCTTCCTCTTTCTTAAGGAGGGAGCGGGAAAGATCTCTTTAGCAAGTAAAGGGTCAATGCTCTCAATAAAAAATAAAGAGACAAAAAATCAGTAAAAAATAACTATTATCGGTCTGAAGGACTCAGAAATCCATATTCACCTTCGCCTATAAACTCACAAAATGCAAAAATCGAGGCTCCGTAGGTTATGAAATAACTCGACTATAAGACAGAGTTAGTAGTTAAAAGTGAAGTCCTTATCTCTTATTCTATGAAGGAGCTCTTAAGATTAGAAATAGCTCGACTCCAAATGATAAGGATACAAAGGTTAAGACTTGAAAACGAAGTGCTTATTCCCTTATTTTGTGAAGGAGCCCTTAAGATTAGAAATAACTCAACTTAAAATGACGAGAGGTTCAAAGAATTTGAAAGCAAAACTCCTTCCTTATCCCTTATTAGGAGTGCAACTCATGAAACTCCACTAGCCCGATTTGAATATGGATTCCTCAAATTATTTGATAAGGAATTTGCTTCGCCCCTCTCCTTATCTTTTTTAGCCAAGTTATTTCATAATTCACCCTTTCACAGTCGTTTCGCTTTGCGCCTTCAGATAGACCTTTAATTTAATCCATATTCATCTGAAAGGATCAAAGAATTTGAGAAACCCTCAATCAAAAATAAGAAATTATCCCTTATTTATTGCCCTTAAATTTAGAAATAACTCGACCCTAAAACAAAATGAGAGGTTCAAAGAATTTGAATGAAAGTGAAAGTCCTTATCATTATTATGTTAAGGCTCAAAGAATTTGAGAAATCCATATTCAAAAATTAGTGTGAAGCAACTGTGAAGGAGCCCTTAGATAACTCAACTCAAAATAAAGTCAAAGAATTTGCGAAAAACCTTTGCTTAGATAGAATGACCACTTTCACCGATCTCTCTTTTGATGATCCTGAAAATGGGATGTGGGTAGCAGCAATGAAGCCTCTTGGAACATCTCCACTACCACCGCTCCATGGCTTTCTTTGTTAAAAAAGTAGACAAACGTTCAGCTATAGGAGAGACTTTCCACTCCTTTGAGGAAAGATGAAGATTTTCTATCATCTATTGGCAAGCCTGAAAGCATGTTAACCAAAGGAGCTGAAAGAAAGCTTAGCGAGAGCTCTATTGATAGATGTTGAGAGAGTTCCCCGTAGTCCTTTTCGATCTTAGGGTTGTATATACGCGAGAATGAGATCAGAATGGATCTTGATTTGGTCTCTATAGAAATGCATTAGAAAACTTGATTGCATTCAGGCATAATCTTCTTACCTTTTTCAAAGATACATTTCGGTTATCTCTTCTAGTCAACAGAAGAAGATGAAAGGTAAGCCTCAACTCCTACGGAGCCTCCTCTATTAGAAACCTCTTTTGTCAGAATCTCTATCTCTACGAGTTCTCTTTCTTTGACGACGGGGATATTTTATCTTCTAATAAGATCCTGCAAACCAGCCATTCTTTCTTATCGAGAAGTCGAGCCAATGTACCTGTGTTGGCTTGGTCAGTCTTCGATCTCAGACTGGCCTCTCATTTTGCGGTCAAAGAGCTACTACATAAGCGATCTGATACAGAGAAGTTCAAAAGTGGAGCGAAAAACTTTTCAATAAAGAAAGCACTACGCCATAGAAGGAGTTGTCGTCTTCTTATAAGGAATATGAAAGGAAGAGGAAGAATTCGTAAAGTCTACATAAACCATTAGCTTGTTAGGTGTACATATACCTAACATAAACCATTTCAATTAAAATGAAGTCTATTGATATATTCAATAATAGCAAAACAATGGTGTACGTAAACCATGTCAGAATCGGGTTTGAGGCAAATTATGAACTAACCCAAAGTCCTTGGTTGGTAAAACTTGAACCCTAATGGTTCCATGTACAAGGTTCAATCCAATGTAATCCATAATTTTTGGATTGGATAATCGGGTTTTTTCCTCATAATTTGGATATTTTTAATTGTTTCCTTGTCCACTAAAAGTTAATTTTTGCAATGGAAAGGGTGTCATGTGTAAATATCATAAATATGTTAGTTCAAGTTTTAAAAAATCTGTAATCAAACGAACAACAAAAACAATAACAATAATAATAATAACCGGGTCGGGTCGGACCTGGTTATTAAATCTTGAACTGACCCAAAATATATATTTTTTAAAATTTTGAAACACAAGATAGAATGTAACACAACCTAACCCCAACATCTAACATTAATTGTGGTCTATAGTAAAAGATGTAATGTTAGTCGGTATATAAAGTTATAAACTATGATCAATATCTACATTGATTTACATTATGTACCACAATTAATGTTAGTAATGGTTTATAAATATAAAAATATAAATCATGACTAAGATTAATATATGGTCATAATATACTACAACAATGACTGAAGTCAACCATATTCTATACTATAGGCTATGCTAGAGTACATCATGGTTGAAAAATTGTAGCGATGAAATGTGAATTTGTTGGCAAAAAAAAAAAAAAAAGCTTCTCTTGCATTACAACAATTGTGTTGAGAGAAAAACACTATGACAACGAATATCAACTTGAATAGATCTCAATCATTTGTTTCAAGGAATTTGTGGATCACACTATTTAAATACATTAGTCTTATAACTTATAGACTAGTTCGACCGTGAATTGAAGGGTTTAGGACTTCCAAAATTTCATAATTTGTTAGTGGTAGACTATTCCATTGGTTAGTAGATAGAGAATCATTGTTTTAGATATTAAATCTGATACATATTTTAATAATAAAAAAAAGGGAGAAAAAGATGTAAAGTTGAGAAGTGGGGTAAGAATATTGAATAGGACAACCAACATGAGCATCATCCTTCATCCTCCTCCTCCACACCTTCTCACTCCCTTCTCTACACTTCACTTCCTTTTTCCTTTCTCTTACACTCTCTCACTCTCTCAATAATCCCTTTCCCTTAACACTCATACTCTTTCTCTCTCTCTATCTATCTCAAAATTTCTTCTAAACAAAAAAATGGGGACTCCCATTTCCCATTTTACCCCTCTTCATTTCCTCTATTTCCTCCTCCTATCCTCCTCCCCCATCCTTGCCCTAAACTTCTCTTCCCTTCTCTCCTCCTTCCCTGACCTCTCCGACTTCGCCGCCCTCCTCTCCTCCTCCGCCGTCCTCTCAGATCTCAACCATCGTACCTCCCTCACCCTCCTCGCCGTCCCAAACTCCTACCTCGCCGCCTCCTCCGATCTCACTCACCGCATCCCTCCTTCCTCCCTTGCCGATCTCCTCCGTTACCATGTCCTACTCCAATACCTCTCCCCTTCCGACCTCCGCCACATCTCCCCTTCTGGCAAGCTCGTCACTACTCTCTTCCAAACCACCGGCCGTGCCACCAGTGACTTCGGTTCCGTCAACATTACTCGCAACCCTCTCGATGGCGTCGTCTCCGTTCACTCCCCTGTTCCCTTCTCTTCATCTAATGCTACGGTTCTTACTCTTCTCCAGAATCTTCCTTACAATGTCAGTATCTTTGCGGTTAATGCTCTTCTTGTTCCTTATGGATTTGATCTTATGGCTTCCGAAACGCGTCCACCATTAGGGTTGAATATTACTAGGGCTTTGATTGATGGTCATAATTTTAATGTTGCTGCTTCTATGCTTTCGGCTTCTGGTGTTGTTGAGGAATTTGAAGCGGATGAAGGTGGTGCTGGGATTACGCTTTTTGTTCCTACTGATATAGCTTTTTCTGACCTTCCCGGGACGGTGAAGCTTCAGTCACTACCGGCGGATAAGAAGGCTGTTGTCTTGAAATTTCATGTTCTTCATTCTTATTATCCCCTTGGGTCTTTGGAATCCATTGTGAACCCTGTACAGCCAACTCTTGCGACGGAGGATATGGGCGCTGGTAGGTTCACGCTTAACATTTCGCGAGTGAATGGCTCAGTTGGGATCAATACAGGCATTGTTCAAGCATCAGTGTCTCAGACGGTGTTTGATCAGAATCCGGTTGCCATTTTTGGGGTTTCTGAGGTGTTATTACCTAGAGAGATTTTTGGGAATAATCCAATGATGACGGCTAAGCCTAGGAATGAAATTGTGGGTAATGCTCAGCCACCGGAAGGAATGGCTATGTCGCCGGAATCCAATGGACCACAATTACATCTTTCATCTCCACCTGGGTATGGTGAGGAAATCCGATCGGTTGCCGCCATTAACGGCGGGGTGAATTTCTTCCTTACTCTATGTAGTAGTTGTATAGCAATAGCATTGTATTTAATTCAGTAGATTAATATTTGATTGATTTTTCCCCGTGATAATTGTTTTCCATGTTACGGGTTTTTTTTTTTTTTCTTCTTTTCTTCTCCCTTTCTAATTTACACGATGATGAATTGAAGTGGGGGCTACAAAAGCAGCAGCCAAAAATTTTCTGTTCTTGTAATTGTTCTGTTGATTTCATTTCACAATGGTCTGTAAATTAAAGAGAGGATATTGATTTTTGGGATCTGGGTTTGTTTCAATTTTGGATTTCGCAGATTCATGAGAAGCAAAAATGGGAAAAAAGAAGGAGAAGGAGAAGATTTTGAAGGGGATTTTGTTTCTTTTATATTAATTTTTGCTCAGAATTTTATGATGCTGTTGTTGAGATGTTTGTTTTTCCTGTGGTACAGATGAGTAGCTCATCTGTTCTTTCTTCTAAACAGATGTGGTTTTGTTTGTTTCTTTGGTTGCTGCAATTTCAGGGCTTTAATCTTTACAAGGCAATCTCCCAGGATCACCTCAGGTAATTAATTTACAATCATATTTCTTTTTCTTTTAATGCCTTTTAATTCAATACTTTGGATCTATGTTTTTTTAGATAAATTCAAATTTTGACTCTAACTTACTCCTTATTCTTCATTTGTACATAGTTTAAGGATTAGTTTTGAACAAGTGAATGGAATATCCATATCTTCTATTTATTCAGTTTTCATGCTTTTATGAAGATTTTTTACTATTGTCTTGGGGATTTTTTTAGTCTAAGAAATGAGATTAAAGAGAAACTAGTTTCTGTGGCTATGGAAGGAACTATTTTAGATCTATTTATGAAAATTTTATAGTAAGGATTTAGTCATTGATCACCAAATCAAATCCTTCTTGCAAATTGCTCGCAAATAGTTCCCGTCACTAATACTACATATATGAGAGTTTTATCAAACCTTCTAGGAGTTCTGAAAATATGGAGGAAGTGTATTATTGGTAATTAAAATGAGATGTATAAG
The DNA here is from genome assembly GCF_025177605.1 of Cucumis melo. NCBI lineage: Eukaryota > Viridiplantae > Streptophyta > Magnoliopsida > Cucurbitales > Cucurbitaceae > Cucumis > Cucumis melo. The sequence continues at coordinate 2,367,515 of NC_066868.1, forward strand.
GTTAGGTGGAATGCCAACTGGAAAGTCCAAGTCCCCACACGTGAGGGAGGGCCCACTCAAACGAAAGAAAAAAAGAAGAAAAGTGGATGACAGGATGGCATTATCTGTGCTCTCCTTTTTCCCAACTTCACTTCTTACTATTATTCTCCTTCGTTTTTCTCTAACCATCATTTACATTTTCATTCTAATTATTTCTCTTAACTTCTAGATTTGGAATTAATACTTTTGTTGTTAAATTATCAAAATAGTTTTCTTCACAAGACCTACGATTTTGTTTGACAAGCTCAACTATAGAAATCACCATATCCATACGCTGTGTGACTAAGTCAAGTCAATATTATGACTTTAATACTATTTGTTTAGGATGCTTAAACTATTCTAGATATAAACATGTTGGAAGCAAATTATCATAAAGACCATCAAACGATCGTGGTCCATGTATGTTGATGAAACCTTACCACATTGTTTTGTGTAGTATCCATGCTTTTATTTGAAAGCTAATAGTTTGAGGCCAAGATAGGATTGTAGTATCAAATTTCTTTTACTCTTTAGTTAGTAGTATTTTTAGAATAATTAATTAAGTATATAATAACATTTCAAAATAATTGTAAATATAACTTTTTTTTTTTTTTTTGTCAATGTTTCATTCATTTTGTTTCCATTACCAATTAAACCTTTACAATTAGGTATTTTTGCAAGTAGTTCTTTTTTTCTTCTCTTATTCTTAGGTTTTGAAATTCGATTGTGAGGTCATCAAACCTTCTACTTAACATTAACGAAGGAATGTGTAGCCTAACATGTATATAAGTCAACTTCATCAATGAACCAACTCGACCAACTAGCTCAGTTTCATAAATTAAAGGGATATTTGCAAAAATAGCAAAAGAATTTATAATAATAGAATCCATGTTATTACATTTTCTAAATCGTAAATGTAGTAAATTTAAAAGTGGATAGCCTTCTAATAATTCTTATTTATATGATATATTTAATTAAGAAGTGTTACAAGGTTTTTTTTTTTTTCTATCCTATGCAATTTTCCTAAATTACTAAATGTCCAAACTTGGCTAAATCACATGCTTGAAATTGGATAATCTAATCTTCAATAGTTAAAGGCTAATGAGCCAATTGTGGAGTTTAGTTTATTAAATGAAAGTTTCGGTCAAACATGTCCGCTCATTGAATTAGCCGATTGAGTATTATGTATTTAACTATCTTTTAAAAAAAATCAATTATCTTAATTAAAATTTGTTAAAATTGAATTTTAGGTGTTTTTATTATTTTGCTTGAAAAAATTATCTATATGATAATGTTTCAGTTAATGTTTATTAAGTTTATTATTTTTATATGTAATATATGATATATGAAGGATAATGCATAGGCGTACATATTTGAGGCGACCAAATATAGATTAACGAAACGTCACGGCGATTCATATCTAATCTTATAAATAAATTAGTTATATTAGTCTAACTAGCTAGGTTGAGTTGATCCAACTTTGATATTGGATTGATGTTACTAGGCTTGAGTTAAGTTTGGAACGTTGGTGAGGTTAATATTGTGTATCCTTACAACCAATCTTCAGGTTGTTACCCAAGATAGGATTGCTTTAGTTTAAACATAATTTCATAATTTCTATATTTGAGCCACAAAAATAGGAAAATACATCTTGTTGTTATATGTCGTAACTTTCATATTATCACAATCTTTTAAATTCATATCTGATTTTCAATTCATTCATATGTGATGTCTACCTCTAAACTCAATGAAATTAATTTATGTTTTATAATCATAGAGAACCCACATTTTTTTCGTACTAAATAAGAAGCAAAGTTAAAACTACCCCACGCTAATTCCTAAATTAAATACCAAACACTCTCCAAGTAATTTTTTAATAAAAATATTTTTGGAAGTTTGACTTTTACTCATATTTCCATACATTCAACTTTGAAAACCAAATCTTTAGAATTATAACCCCTATCACTAACAAAACCCTCTTCATTTTCTTTTCTAATTCTCTCAATAATCTCAGCATTTGGCCTTCATTTTCCACCATTATTTTTTTCTTGCCCACATCACCATCTCCCTCTCTCTTTCATTACAATTTTATTTTAATAGCATTTGGTGGCATCTTTTTACTGGCTCTTTCTGCCCCCATAACCTAATCTTCAAACTTCATTCCAAATTATTCCACCATTTCTGCCTCATAATTATCAAAAAAGCATCTTTGAAGTCTTTTCATTAATTCTCATATCTTCAGTTAACAAATCCTAGAGTTTATTATGGCCACTCCTTCTTTTCATGATTTGAAGAAACAAGCTTCTTTCTTTTTCAAAGAGAAAATCAAGACTGCTAGATTAGCCCTCACTGATGTCACCTCTGCTGAATTGTAAGTTTTTTCAAAACAAAAGAAATTTTATTCTTTTGATGTTTGCATGAGTTACTTCCTTATATATGATCTTCCAAAATTCTTTTGTTGTTGTTTTGGCTTTTAGATTGACTGAAGAAGCCATTAACGGGAACCCTGATGCAAGAACTTTGAGTTCAATTTCAAGGGCAGCTTTTGAGGTTGATGATTATTGGAGAATTGTAGCAATTCTTCATAAAAGGTTTTGGCCATGTTCTTGTTCTTCATCAATGTTTAAAGCTTTATAAGTTTCTTTTTCTTAATATAAATTAGACCCTCTGATTATCCATGGACAAAACCCATGATTGATATTGATATCTGTCCTTACGTCTCTTCCTTGTTCATAACAATTTAATTTAGTTTACTTCATATTTGATAAAATAGGTTGGTCTATTTTAACTATTTCATTTTTATTATTTCGTTTTTGAACTTGATGTTGGCTTCCTGTTTATTTTTAAAAATACTTTAAGTTTATTTTTAAAAAAACAGAACATCAGAAACCAAATTTTGATCAAATTAACTCTATTAGTTTCTCACCATTGCTTTATCATAGACTTCACTGTTAGAAAGTTTTCAAGTTTCAGCCAATTAATGTAGCCTTTTATGAACTCAAACCGTCTACAATGAGTCCTTTTGGGAAGAGATCATAGTCCTCAAAGAAATTATAAGTTTTTTTTTTCTCTTAAAGTATAGTTTTGGGTTTAAGCTGGTTTGCATTTGCTAACTCTAATTTATGGTAATTGGGTTCCATGATTAATGAAGTAAAACAAACTTGGATTTAAGGCAGATTGGTGAAATTTGAAAAGAAGAATTGGAGAAATTCCTACAACTCTCTCATCATTCTTGAACATCTCTTGACTCATGGACCAGAGAGTGTAGCAAAGGAATTTGAGAGCGAAAAACATGTTATTACCCAAATGGCTAACTTCCAATATGTCGATGAAAAAGGGTAATGTCTTTCAACCTCCCCATCATAACTTAGTATTCTATTTGTTTCAACGTACCGTTTCAATTTTTAGTCAAATTTCAAATTTAGAAAGCATAAAAAAAAAAATTCTTCTGACATTTAAATCTCGACATGGATAGGTATGAATGAATAGATAACGAAACAATAGAACTCATAGGTTCCATTTGAAAATAGTTGTGCTTTTAGTTTTTGGTTTTTTGAGAAGTTATTTAAATTCCAATAATATGATTCTTATGTATTTAAATTCTTAATCAAATTCTAAAAACGAAAAGATGTTTTTGAAAACTATTTCAAAATTTAACTTAGTTTTTTAAAGTATTAGTGGAGAAGTGGAACAATTTTTATTTTATTTTTTAAAAAACTTATATTTGGGTGTAATGTTTACAAATTCAATTTTTTCAAATCAAATAGTTATCAAATGAGATGTATGTGTTTGAAAGTCTGTCTCTAATTTTGTTGTCAAGAGAATGTATTGGGTATTTCTTAATTGGATACTTATTTGATTATTAGGTTCAATTGGGGCATTTCAGTTAGAAAGAGATCAGAGAGAATATTGAATCTACTTGACAAAGGATCTCTTCTCAAGAATGAGAGAGAGAAGGCAAGAAAATTGACCAGAGAGATTCTTGGATTTGGTAGCTTCTCCATGAGATCAAATTCTCAAGGAATTTTTCAACATCCTTCTTCACCCATTGCAAGATATGGAAAGTGCAATTCCAACTTCAACAGTCTTGACAATAATATTCTTCACCAAGACGGTTCTGCGGTAGATGGCCAGAAGATCAAAATGCTCGAAACTCGAGAAGGCGTGGAAGACAACTTTTTGGTTGGAATAAACAAGGAAGAGTTGCTTAGATGGGATGATGATGGTGTGTGCAAGGTGAAACCCGTTCTGAGTGGTAAGAGGGAGGAAGAGGAGTTGAAGAATGGAATCTCTAGTGATGGTTACGATCATCCATTCATCGACGACGAACTCAAAACGAATTTCTCATTGCTTTCGAGATAGGGAGAGATAAAGAGGAATTGATGATTTGTTTTGAATTCCATTCATGAATAAAAATGTCTTATACTTATACGTAACTGACTAGAGATTAACATCGTATTACCAAATGGAAGTTGAAAGCTAAAAAGTTATTTGGCATATATATAATATATAGTTTTGTAAGAAACTTACATATTTGATATGTTACTCCTTTTATGATATAATGTTTGGAGTTGTCACTTGTGTCTCTTTAGATATGGGATCGATATGCAATAATGTTTTTCTTGAGGTTTTGAAGAAAATCCTATATTTAACTTCCACCTTTTACAATTTAATCATCAAATTTCATCTTGAAGCTAAATATTTTGTGTTTGCTTAACCAACTTTCAGATTTTAAAACCAGGATGGTATTATCTAAAGAACATTAAAATCCAATTGACATTGGCCTTTTAATACCCTCGAATTTGTTAATTAATATTAATTAATATCCTTTAATCATCAATATTAATTTTAATTAATTATTAAATACAAATAGCATATGGATCTTTTCAAAAATATAAAAAAAACGGCAAAATATTTACACTCTATAAAACAATTCCAAAAACGAAAAAAATCCTGAGACCCACCGTGTAAAATACCAAAAATACGCTATCAACCATGTCATAAAAAATGTACGCGCGCGTAATATATATGCAATCGTTTATATTTGGTTATTATTTGATGCGCGATCGTTTAGATATAGCTACAATTTATACGTGATCGTTTAAATATGGTTCATTATATACGCGATCGTTTAGATATGGCTATAATTTATAAGCGATCGTTTAGATATGGCTACAATTTATACGAGATCATTTATATATAGCTACAATTTATCCACGAACGTTTAGCTATGACTACAATTTATATGCGATCATTTAGATATGGCTGCAATTTATCTTTTCAATTCATTGTTTAATTTTGTTATACGATCGTTTAGATTTGGGAACCCAAATCTAAATCATTTTTTTTAAAACATTAGGTACACGATTTTTTTAATTCTTTTGGTACACGATCGTTTAGATTTCTTTACACGATCGTTTAGATTTCTTTACACGATCGTTTACTTTTTTTTTTACACGATCGTTTACATTTGGCTACTCCAATCCAAATAATTTTTTTTCAAGATTTTTTATACACGATCTTTTATTTTTTTTACACGATCTTTTAAATTTTGCTATTTTGTTGTACACAGTCTTATACACAGTCGTTTAGATTTGGTTACCCAAATGTAAACGCGTAAAAAAAAAAAAAAGAAGAAAGATGATTGAAAGAAATCGCAACGAAAAAAAGAAGAGGAAAAGTAGAAAGACGATGGAAAGAAATCGAAGCAAAAAAAACGAAGAGGAGAAGAAAAACGAGAGAGATTAAAGGCATAAATAAAGAATTGAAAAATAAAAAAATATGATGGAAAGAAACCTCAGAAAAGAAAAAGAGACACTACAAGAGACAGGGGTACTCCCGACGCCAAAAAACGTCAGTGAAAATAAAAAGTACATCGGGAAAGGATATCCCGACGTACCAAACGGCGTCGGGAAGAACGTCGGGAGAAAGACGTCGGGAAAACATCTTTCCCGATGTTTCTTTACGTTGGGAATTCCTTTTATATATTTTTTTAAAATATTTTATTTCTACTTTTTTCCTTATAATATTTTGCTCAAACATTCACAATGATGTTCGGATTGCTCAAAAAAAATTTCCGACGTTTTGGATTAAATTAAAAAAAATTAAATATAAATTAAAATAAATTAAGAACTATACAAACACAAATTAAAAAAATAGAATTAAAATTAATAATACGAATAAGTTCACTACAACAAAATATAGTTCTCAAAATAGAATAAACATAAACATAAGAAAAAGTCTCTCAACGAGGTGCATATGCGCGTCATTCGACACCTTCGGTCCTAAAAATGATATAAGAATAACTAAGTTTAGTACATAATCATATATTGCAAAAACTTAAGAATAATAAAGACATATACGTACCACAGAGCTAGGGATCATGTGGTGGTCCCTGTTGTGCACGAGTTAGTTCTTCTATCATCTTTTTCATACTTTCCACTTGTGAAGCTAATGCTTGGTGATTTCTATCTTGTACTTCAATCCGTTCCAAAGCTTCATGAAGTTTAGCTTGTAATTCAATCTCTTTTTCTGTGGACTGCGAACAAGATGTCGACGAACTGCTTGCACTCGCCATTCTACGAGCCTTCGGCTTGGGTCCCCAACCAAGGCCTTTTGAGTAGCCTGGTCGTGTACCCAACACCTGATCGCATATCTCATCCTCAGAAAGTGGCTGACTACCCTCTGGGGTAAGCTGGAATTGGAGTTCCAGCATTTGATTCTGCAACAAATTTAAAAACTATGTTAGGTAACACGCAAAAATATATAATGAAACCAGCAAATTCAAAACAAAAAAGGCTATCATAACTGCAGGATAGTCATCCCAAACATAAACAATTCAAAACAAAAAAAAGCTATCATAACTGCAGAATAGTCATCTCAAATCAACAATAAAAATATTCAATACAAACAGGCTACCATAACTGTAGCATAGCCAGAACAAATCTTAACACACATATTACATTTTCAATTCAAAACATAAACCCCCTTCAAATTTGAATGTAACCATAAACCCCCCCCCCCCCCCTCCCCCCAAATTCAATTTAACTATTAATCCCCCCCCCCCCTCCAATTTCAATTTTCAATTTAACTTAAACTCCCCTCTCCCCCAATTCAATTTTCAATTTAACTATAAATCTCCCCCCCCCCCCCCATCCCCTCCCATTTCAATTTTCAATTCAACTATAAACCCTCCCCCCCTCCCAATTCAATTTTCAATTTAACTATAAACTCCCTCCCCCAATTCAACCCCCATTCAATTTTCATTTAACTATAAACTCCCCCCTCAATTCAATTTTTTAAATAACCCTAAACCTTAAACCATTCAAATTTCGATTCAACCACAAATTACACACATTCTATACAAAAATACATTTAACAAACAAAAATCTATTCCAAAAGAAAATCTTAAAACAATTTTTCTAAAAAAAAAACCCTAAAACATAAATTTAAACTAAATAAATTTTAATTTTCCACTTACCTAAAGTGGCAGACGGCGGCAGAACAGCGGCGAGGGACGGCGGCGGAACGGCGACGGAAACGCGACGGATCTCTCTTTTCCCCTCTCGGCTTTTCCTCTCTTTTTCCCTCTCGGTTTCGGTTCTGTAAAATACAAAACTGAAACGATTAAAAAGGGGATTTCCCGACGTAGTGCCGCGGCGTCGGGAAATCCCCCAAAAAACGTCGGGAAAAAGGACATTCCCAACGCTCATTAAACGGTTTTCTCGACGCTCCGTAACGCTTCGAAAAAAATCCATATTCCCGACGCCGTTCCAGACGCACTGTGCACGACATCAGGAATAGTTTGTTTTTTAAAATTAATTTGTCCTTTTCCCGACGAATACTGGTCAACGCCTTCTTGATGCGTCGAGAAAGAGTGTTTTCCCGACGCCTCTCTCGACGCGGTGTTGATGGCATCGGAAAAACCCTTATTCCCGACGTTCCTTATGCCGACGTCTTTTTTAGCATCGGGAATGCTCCATTTTCTTGTAGTGAGAAAAGAAGAAAAGAAGAAAGGCGAAATCGCAAGCGGAGATGAAATAATAGTAGGACGAATCGCAAGGAAAAAAGAAAGATGAAATAGCAAACCTGGAATATTTAAAAAATGACTATGCTTATGAGTTTTGTTACACGTGAATTTCAACTAATATATTTATCAATGAATCTTCACTATTTAATATAAGATTTTATTATTTATTATTAATATTTTAATCAATTTATATTATTAAATAATATTTAATTAAAAATATTCTAATTTTTTTGATGTTTTATTTGATCTTTAATAATTAGATCTAATTTTGACTATATTATTTGTTCTCTTTCTATTTTATTAAATAATTATTTATTTTTAGGTTTTATTATACAAATTGGTAAATCGAACACATTCTCTAACTTTCATTAATTATGTAGCATATCCAAATACAGAAATTAATTATTTCGAACATTTAAAACCATATTAAAATCTCAGACATTAAATATTCATACTCCTGAAACAATATATGTGATCTAAACGGCCCTAAAGGGATTCAAACTTATTGTCGCACTTATTTTCTTTACCAACAATCATAATTTGATTCAAATAACAATTACCCACCTGATCACAATTAAAGAGTAGATTATGTTGAATATCATTGTCCTCGATAATCTTCACTTTAGTCATTAATTTGAGAAATGACATGAAAACTTGTGATTGATCTAAACTTTTTTATTTAAAAGTCTTTTACTTCGAAGATTGTTTTCATTATTGGTCAATAAGTTCCTTGTTTGGCAATGTTCCCAAGATGATAAACATATTGAGTTGTTAACAAGGATTATTCTCCCAACCATATACAAGTCAAAGAACGACAATCCTCATGAGCAAGCTAGAGTTTATAACTCACTCATGATTCAAATTAAAATACAAGGGGGTTATTGATTGAAAAATTTATTGTTATAGTTAACTACGTTATAACTAGAGATTTCATATTTTTGTGATTCAATCTCATTGTAAAGATACCTTCATACTCACATGTTCCCCACATGAATAATTTGGATCAAATCGCTTATAACACTGACAACTTTTGTAACATTTACAAAGTGAGTCATATTTTCATATGTTATCAGAATAAGATACTCAACCTTATTAATATACTATATGTAGACCATTCACATTATACTTAAATATGATTCACTAGTATATCAACAACATATTGTTTATAGGAGAGATGACAGAGCTTCTCTCTCTTCTCCTCAAGCCGCCGGCGTTTGCGATTCCCAAACTTCAGAGAAACACAAATAAGTGCCATGGAAGACCTTTGCGATTCCCTTGAAGAAATTTACTCTGCTCAACAGCCAAATTTATTCCAGCTGATACTCCCGCCAACCAAGGAAGATCTCGATTATCTGAGGTTATTAAGGTACATTTTTAGTAGACTTCACACTCACTTTCTGCTTCCTTCCTTTGCTTGCTTCCATTTGCAGAATGTCTTCACTGCGATAGCTCCCTCGTTCTTGCACCATTGAAAAAAAAGATTTTGTCCTATCTTTGGACAACCGATCACGAGACTTAAAGATGCTTATTACGGAGGTGGGGCCATACAAATCTTTCTCTATTGCTGTCACTTTGGAATCTTTGGAATGGCTCAAGTCCACTTTCAAAACTCTGTTGGATACTCCTCGAACGACAAGATTCTTCTTGAAAAAAAGATTTGAGGAATATTGCCTGTGGGTCCAAAAAACATACAACAGAAAAGGTTACATTGCTGAGATTTATCGAGTGGACGACAGAGGAAGGAAATGCTGTATTCTGGTCCCTGAAGGGTCAGAAAAATCAGGATGGGCACAATTTGTCAGTCTTTTACATGGCAAGAAGGATGCCTCTACAAAAGAAAATTACAAAACTCTTCTGGGAACCAAAATGAAAGACAGACTCTCCAGCTCTGAGTCAGGGGACGATAAAAAGAGGAGATCCTATGCTAAAGCTGTTATCAAAGGAAGCTCTTCTGATGAGGAAACAAATTTCTGGTCCATAAAAGCTAAGAAAACACTAAAAGACCTCACAAACTTCTCTTTTGATTGGGAAAGAACAGTTGTCCTTACTAGAAGATATTTCCACAACGATTAGGAGAAAATAGTGGAAAAGTTAAACGAACAGCTTGACACCACTGTAAGTTACAAGCCTTTTCATGTTGATAAAGCGTTGATTTGTTTCAAAGACATTGAGCAAGCAAACTTGATATGTAAAAATAAGGGTTGGACTATAGTGGGACGCTTTTATGTTAAGTTCGAGGAATGGAACCAGAAAGATCACGCATCACCCAAAGTTGTTCCAAGTTATGGTGGATGGATTAAGGTGCGAGGAGTGCCCCTGCATGCTTGGAATTTAGAAAGTTTTGTTCAAATTGGAGATGTCTATGGTGGTTTCATGGAAGTAGCAAAAGAAACTAGGGAGCTCACTGATCTCATTGAAGCTTCTATTAGAGTTAAAGATAACTATTCGGGGTTCATTCTGACGTTCATCAAATTGATTGACAAAGAAGAACGTAGTTATATCATTCAAGTAATAGTCAAAACAGAAGGAAAATGGCATCTGAAAAGAAATCCTAGTATCCATGGTACTTTTACTAGAGAAGCAGCTAGAAGATTCGACGAATTTAACTTGAACAGTGAACAATACTTCTTCGAAGGTAATCTAGCTATCTCGCCGGAAAAAGCAGTGTCGATGGTGATCAGAAAGGAAGATTGGAAAAAGAAGGGAAACGGCCCTTTGCTTGAAAATAATAAAAAATTGGGCTCAATGATGGATTTTTTGAATTATGACGGTGACAGTGATTCAAGTGAGAAAAGAAAGATGGAGATAGAAGATGAAGAACTGTCAGTGATTAGCAAAAAATGAGGGAACTTTTTTTTATAAGGGAGAAAATTCAAAGTCAGCTGGACAAAAGAGAGGCAAAAGAAAAGTATCGTTCGACACACCCAAGTCCATGACTTTTATCTATGACCCAAAGAGTGCCCCACAGACCCATTTGAAGATAAATAGCCCACTTGAAAGCCCAAAGAAAAAATTATTGAAGAAGTTTGAAAAAGAGAGCAAAGGAAAAGGCAAAAAGATTTATAGAATAAAGAGCCCAAACTCAAAGCCCGTTACACAAAAGGAGAAAAAGACGAAAGAAAGTGGGCTAAAAATTCAGCCAAATGATGATGAAAATAGGCTCAAATCCATCAGCCTCACAGTGGACCTAGGACATCTATCTCCCTTCTCTGATGAGTTTCTATCCAGCCCAGATCAATTATCCATCTCACAATCGCCCACATCCCCCAACACATTCTGACCTCATAAAAGACAGTATCGAGCAGCTGCTAATTTCTGAGAATGAAGAAAAATCAGAAGAAGAAGATGGGGAAGAGAAAAACGATGAAACAAATTTCAAGGAAAAATTGATTGATTGGTTAAAGACCAATAACCTCAAACTAGCTCCGGTGGACTGGGATCACAACATTAATACTGCCTCAAATGTTCTTAAGGGAAGCTCTCCAGCAGGTGATTTTGAAAAGGGGAATACTATGTCTAAATGAAAATTGTAAGCTGGAATACTAGAGGGTTAAACTCTCCCTCCAAAAGAGTTCAAATAAAAAATCTTATTTCCCGTTATCTTCCTGACTTTGTGATTTTAGTTGAGACTAAACTGACTGATGTTACAAAAAAAATTGTTAAATCTCTGTGGAGCTCTATTAGTGTAAATTGGTGTTTTTTAAGTGCTAATGGCAATTCGGAGGGAATCATTATCATGTGGGATGATCTTAGATTCAATGTGTCTGATTTCATTGAAGGCGTTTTCTCATTATCCATAAAAATCAACATTCCTGATGGGCCTCCTTGTTCGGCCTGGTGGCTGTTGGCTATATATGGGCCTGCTGGTGGTAGAAACAGAAATTCCTTTTGGGCTGAACTTCTGGACCTCAAAAATATTTACTCTCCAAATTGGCTTTTAGCGGGAGACTTTAACGTTGTGAGATTCTCCTCTGAGACGTCCGTCCAAAATCCTAGACATTACAGTATGAGGAAATTTAACAACTTCATCTCCGAAAGCAATCTCATTGACCCGCCTCTCTCAAATGCAAAATATACCTGGTCTAACCTCAGAACCCAGCCGATTCTCTCCAGAATTGACAGATTTTTATATACAATGGGATGGGAAAATTTATTCTCTGCTCGCTATTCAAAAACCCTTTCCAGAGTTACCTCAGATCATTTCCCGATCATTCTTGAAACCTCCACGGTTAGTTGGGGTCCTCTGCCCTTCAGATTTATAAACGTGCACTTAAAGAGCCGTGGTTTAAAAACAACTTTAAAAGATGGTGGTATAATTTGAGACAGGATGGTCATCCAGGCTTTACTATCATGCAAAAGCTCAAAAAAATATCTTTCATTATAAAGGTTGAACAAAAAAAAATAACCGATATAATGAAGAAGAAAAGAGAGCTTGGGTCAAAGAATTCGACGACATTGACAGAATAGAAGCTGCAGGAAATCTGTTTGAAGAGCTTAGCCTCCGCAGAACAAAAATCAAAGCTGATATCCTCTCTTTTGACTCCAAAGAAGCTCAAATATGGCACCAAAAAAGCAAGGGGCTTTGGAACACTGATGGTGATGAAAATACTTCCTTCCTTCACAGAATATGCTCTGCTAGACAACGAAGGAGTATCATTTCAAATATTAATTTAGTTGATGGGATTCCTTGTACTACAAATGATAACATTGTCAAAGCCTTCCTAGACCATTTTGAAGACATTTACAATGGAAATGGTGAGGATAGCCCATGGCTTATCGAAAATCTCAATTGGTCCCCTATACCATTCTCCCAAGCTCAAAACTTATGCTCGATTTTCACAGAAGAGGAAATTCATTCAGCCCTTGCTGCTTTTTCAAACAATAAAAGCCCGGGTCCAGACGGCTTTACTATGGAATTCTTCAAAGCTACCTGGTATGACCTCAAGGATGATATTTGTAAAATTTTCAAGGATTTCCACATCAACTGTATCATCAATAAAGCAGTAAATATAACAAATATTGCCCTGATTGCCAAAAAAATATAAATGTGCGGTGTCAGCGGATTACAGACCTATTAGTCTAACAACTTCCATCTATAAGATCATTGCCAAAGTCATTGCTGAAAGACTAAAAGAAACACTTCCTTTAACGGTGGCAGAGAATCAAATGGCCTTTGTTAAAGGTAGACAAATTATTGATGCCATCTTAATTGCAAATGAAGCTATTGATTATTGGAGAGTCAAGAAAACTAAGGGCTTTGTGATCAAGTTGGATATTGAAAAGGCCTTTGATAAGCTTAATTGGAAATTCATAGACTTTATGCTTATGAAGAAGGGTTATCCCATAAAATGGAGAAGATGGATAAAAGCTTGCATCAGTAGTGTTCAGTATTCCATCATCATCAATGGCAGACCAAGAGGAAAAATACAACCATCCCGTGGTATTCGTCAAGGAGATCCAATCTCCCCTTTTATTTTTGTCCTTGCAATGGACTATATAAGCAGGCTGTTGGATTCAGTGGGTGAAAACATCAAAGGGGTGAGAATGAAAGACAACCTAAACCTTACTCACTTGCTTTTTGCTGATGATATACTGCTCTTTGTTGAAGATGATGAGACCTCCCTCCTAAACTTAAAAAACATCATCAGTCTTTTCTAGCTAGCTTCAGGATTGAATATCAATCTGAATAAATCCACCATATCCCTTATAAATGTTGATGCTGCCAGAACTGATCAGATAGCTTCTCAATGGGGAATCTCCACAAAAATTTTCCCAATCAATTATCTTGGAGTGCCTCTTGGAGGAAAACCAATAACCAAGGTTTTCTGGAATAACATTGATGAGAAAATCAACAAAAAAAACTTGCCAGCTGGAAATACTCTATGCTCTCCAAAGGTGGGAAAATTACTTTGATCAAATCTACTTTGGCCAGCCTTCCTACATATTAATTATCTGTATTCAAAGCCCCTGCATCAATATACAAAAGCATTGAGAAATCTTGGAGAAATTTCTTCTGGAATAGCCCCACTGATTCCCACAAACTACACTTGGTTAGATGGGCAAAAATTACCTCGCCAAAAGAGAAAGGGGGGCTGGGCATTAGCCGTATGAAAGATACAAATTTTTCTCTTCTAACAAAATGGTTATGGAGATACATTCATTAGCACTCCCCCTTGTGGAAGAAAAACATCAATGCAAAATACAACAGCAAAACTCAAGGAGATATTTCTTGTGTTAACAACCACAGTAGCAGTCGTTTCCCATGGCTCTCTATCTGCAAAGGCCTGACTTGGTTTCAACGGCAGGTTTCCTGGAATATTAAAAATGGAAGAAACTTCTCTTTTTGGCACAGCCAATGGCATCAAAATAATCCTCTATCTTTACACTACCCCAGATTATATGCTCTCTCTACAATTCAGGACAGCTCCATTAATGACATGTGGAACACTACTCTGATGGATTGGGATCTAAAACCAAGAAGGCAGTTGAGGGATTGGGAATATCCTCTATGGGCCGAGCTAAAAAACTCTCTAAATGCCAATTTTTGCAAAAATGGCAGAGACACTTCTACTTGGAATCTCAGCTCTGATGGTTTTTACTCTGTTGCTTCAGTAAAGAAAGCTATACACCAATCTGACCAAGGTGTTTTAGCTATCCCAAATCATAACACCTTCACAAATCTTTGGAAATCCACCATTCCAAAAAAAATGCAAATTCTTCATCTGGTCCCTACTTTATGATAGTGTTAATACAGCTGACCAACTTACTAAGAGAATTCCAAATCTATGTTCTAAACCAAACTGGTGTGCGATGTGTAAAAGAAATGAAGAAGACATGATCCATCTCTTCAGTTTGTGCCCCACAGCAAATTCCATCTGGAGCTTAATATCTTCCCTCCTAAACAACAATGTCACTTGCCTCAGCCTCAAGGATCTCTGTATTACTATGTGCAGCTGGAAACAGAAGAGCAAAAAGAACATCATACTCTTCAACACCTATGCCTCTGCCCTTTGGAATATATGGTTGGAGAGGAATGCCCGTATTTTCAATGACAAAGAAAAAACAGTTGCGGACTTATGGGAAGACATAAAAGCTCTCGCAGGACTATGGACCAGCAGGACTATTTTGTTTTTCAATTATCAAGCTACATCTTTAGCTCTAAATCTTCATGCATTTACCCTAGCTTTCAGTTTATTATCTTTGTTTTCTCAAGGGCTGTTCTCAAGCCCTTTGTTTTTCGCTTTTGGGTTTTCCTGCTTCCCTGTACTTTTTCTTGATATATTATTAATGAAGCGGGAATGATGATGGTGCTAAGGGGGTGTCCACCTAGTGGAGATGCTTGGATGCACCTACTGATCCATCGTTTCTTGTTCAAAAAAAACAACATATTGTTTAAGATACATGTATTGACCTTGGATTTTAGTTTATTGGATTATGAGTTACGCCAAATAAAGAATATTTATTTATAAATAAAATAAGACTTAGTTTATTTATAAAGTTTGTTTGCATAATTATAGACCACCGAGATTTAGGATATAAATCTCAACAAGGGGGCACATGCACTACTAGCCCTGCATAGGTCCACCCTACTTACATACCGTATCAATTTTCAAAAGCCTAATCACATCATTTTATCTCCATTTTTTCTCCTCTAAGATCACTTAGCTTGTATTAATGGCTATAGATGATACACATAAAATTTTCACTTCTTATACCAAATTTTACTCTACATGAATTTGATTGAGACTCATTGTATTTCAAACTGATATACGTAAACTCATCAATTCTTTAATCGAAAGGAAAAGATAAATTAGTACATGAAGGAATTATGAAAAATAATGTGACCATAGATCAGCACAGGAATCAAGATAGGACCAATGTCCATACACAATATATATATCAAATGTCTAAAAGTCTGACAAATCGTTTCTTTTCATCTTAAAATCACTTTTTTTTGCATTGATATAGATCATACACATAAAGTTTCCACTTCTTATCCTAGCTTTTAAGATACATAAAATTGATCAGGAATCTCGTTGCATTCAAATTGTTATAGGGATCGTTGTAACCTTGTGCGTGACAAGTTTTTATTTTATAATGCAATAGGATAATCTAAAGTTTCATAATCTCTCCTTTTAAATGAGATCTTGGTAACCCTAATAAGAAATTATTTTTGCTTTAAAAGCTCTTTACTTTTTTTCATTATTTATACATTATTCATGAAATTGATTAGTAATAAAGTTCATAATAAAGGTTACAAAGAGCTGAACACAAAGTTAATTTGGTAATTCAATTGGGTTCAATACCACACTTACGTTTAGGGCATTATTGTGCCTGAGGGAAGATAGTTTGATCGACTAATATAAAAGTCAAGATATTACAACAATATACTTATCTATAAATTGACAATATCTATCATGGTATTCGAATAACTTAACTTAACATAGCATATGATCGTATAGAAAAGCAAATCGTGAAGAGAACTATAGCACATGTTTTTTCAAATAAAGGAAAAATAAATAAATTGTAGAGTGTGTAATGTTAGATTTATTTTAAATATAATATTATTATTAATGTGACTCAATTACATTATATGTTATTTATCTCTTTCGAACCTATTAGTTTATTAAGCTCATTGGGTTAAAAGATGATGCACTAATTAAACACTATGATAGGTAGTGTCTATAAATAGAATCTTATGATTGGTCTTCTCATCTCATTAACTAGTTTATTCTTTCCATCAAAAAACTTAAAATTAAGTTCTAAAGGAAGTCCAAGTGAGAGAAACATAATTACTCAAGAAGATTATTCATTGATTAAGGTATGTTGTTTTTTTACTAAATTTAATTTGTAAAATCATATAGTTCAAAGGTCTTGACACTTATTGTTATATACAATGTTAGAGTTTTATTTTATAATCGTGAAACTAAAGTTTACATGGATATCTTGTAAAACAACTATAGATAAGACTATGCAAAAACAACTCACATAGAAAACAAATCATCCAAACTTAAACAGATATAAACCGTACCAATTCTCTAACCATTGTAAAAGATTAAATAGAAATGAAAAAAAAGCAATAATATGAACACACATATTAAAGTGAAAAAACTCCAAACCAAAGTTCACATGTCGGAAAAATTAATGTTTATCTCTCTTTGTCAATTCCTATTATAAGAGCACTCTCTCAAAGTTGCACTTATACTACTTAGACATTCCAATCTCATAATACAAATGGAAAGTAAAAGTTAGTATACCCAAGCTTAAAGTGGTTTTAACCCTAGGACAAATTTGAAACCAAATCCATTAAAATCCTTTTATAGAACTTTGAGTATGTGACTTCCTTGAATTTTTTCATCGTGGAAACAATGGCATTTGTTTTCTTTTTCTTTTTTTTTTTTTCTTGTCAAAATTAACACACCCTTGTCCTTCAACCGAATGAGAGAACGGATGAACGAACAATGCATGCATACATTTCCCAGACGATGGAACAGGACCATATAGCTTACAACACAAGATCAATTTCCCAAAACCCTAACAAAACTCTTCCACATTTTCTTAGAAGAAACTCAAACTTTTATGTATTGGTGTGTATATATAGATTACACCCACATGAATTATGTATGAAATTGAGGAGCCCCATATAGAATTTGTGGGAGTAGCTAGGCCTCAGCTTTATACAATAAATATTAGTGATGATTTGGAGCAGTCCCTCTCAAATTTTGTTTTCATTTTTCCATATATAATTAATTAAGTTTCTTCTCTCTCACTGACCCTTTCTTCCTTCCTTTCTTTCTTTCTTTCTTTCTTATGGCTTTTGTATTTCTTTTTTCAATTTTTTTATATTTGTTTGTTGAAAACAAAAGGTGTTTCATACATAAAGAGAACTTTTTTTAATTAGCAGGCTGCAACTGTCATTTTCCTTCTTTATTTCTGAATCCCACAAGGGGATTGAAAAATAGCTTTCATCCTCTTATTTTTATATCTATCACTCCACTTTCTTTCGATCTAAATAATAATGCTATCGCTTACTTTTTTCTTCTTTACTCACCTATTGATCTAAATATTTATGCTAAAATGAATTACATATTATATCAACACTCTAATATTTTCTTTGATTTGTGGGTACGTTTAAAATATATTGAAAATTCAATGATAAAAATTGATATTAACTAAGAAAAAAAGAATATTACCGAAGTTTGAACGAAGGACGTCTTCATGACGTAATAATATAGGGTCCTATATCAAAACAAATTTACAAAAGAAAATTGTTATAAGTTGAAAACTTGAAGCACCCAATTTCATGAAATTTAAACTTTTGTTTTCCCTTTTTTCTAGAAAAAAGTGTTAATTATCAAGAAGACATTGTTTAATTAGAAGTGCCACTACTGTCATTATCGTCTTTATTTTTGAAACCCATAAAGGGATTGAAAAAGAGGTTCCATTCCCATCTCTCTTTCCTTACCTTTCTTTTGGATTTAAATAATAATACTTCCTTTCTTCTTCTATTTTGGTTCTGTATTCTTTTTTTCATTATTTAGCTTAGTTTATCTACTCTCGTAATGTTCAGTTTTTTGTCTCTGTACCTTTTGCTATGGATGAATTCTAGAGTCGAAGGTAAAAACGACATTATAAAGAAAATAGAACATTCTGCCAACGAAGTTATATCAAATAGACAAACAAAGGGGCTGAGAGAAAAATGAAAAGTGCTCAAGAAAAATGGTCAATTGAACTTTGAACCAAAAATATAACTCCGTTAAGAATGAGGCCAAGGCCAACCCCCAAGACAGCAGACACCCCCAAGTTAGTGAAAGGTCGAAAAAAGCACTAAATGTATAAAGTGTTTTCAGCATATATTAATTTGGCGAATAATTTTTTTTTTTTTTCTTATATAGTGTAGTTTTATGTAGCAAACACTTATAATAGGTTTACAATTGTCTCTATTTAATTTAAAAAATCGACCTAGTTTAAAAGCTTAATGAACGTCGATGGAATCGTTAGGTATAGATTCGGACGAGATCATTCATATAGTACCGAAACCTCCAAACAATTTTGTATAATATATTTTTTGTTGATCCATAATTAATTCAATATTGGACATACTTGTATATAACATTTTATTCTCTTCTTCTATATTTTTTTTTCCCTGCTCCAGTCTTTTTTTCTCTTAAACAAAGAAAAGAGGAAGAATAAAGAGGCCAAGTAGTCGGTGGATTTTTTAATTAGAAGACTTTGGACTTTAATTAAATTTGAGTGAAGTATGAATTTGGAGCGGGTAATTGCAATAGATATAGTTTTCCGTATAATAATTAATTATATAACAATATATTTTAATAAGAAAGAAAAGGTAAAATAGTAAAATTTATTCAACGATAGTAGTCTATACTTAATTGACTTCTATTAAAAGTATAGGATAATTGATCGTTGATAAACTATGATAGATGAATTTAAATTTAGTTATATATCGATTAATTTTTTTTGCAAATGTATATGCTAATCCATTTAACATAATTTGTAATTTGCATCCTATTTTTAATAATCAAAATTATAGTGCTAAGTTTATCGTAATAAAGAGTGTATTACGATTTCATTTGATAATTATTTGATTTTAATTTTTAATTTTAGAAAAGATACTAAATCAGAATTTATAAGCAAATGGTAAAAATAATAACTGAATTTTAAGAGTAATTTTAAAAAGAGATAAAAACAAACAATCTTTTAAATTATATTATTCCTATTTTTAAAAAATTGATTAAGAATTTAATTCGGGTAAAGAGAGAGTAATTAAACTTAATTTTCAAAAACAAAATACTTAAAACAAATATTTAGGTCGATAATCATTTTAACTTTTTTTTTTTAATTTTGTTTATTGTAAGTAAATATAATATATATTTGGTAGATAATTTAAAAAAAAAAAACAAAATGTATATCTTTTACATTTTCAAATTTCCTTCATTATTTTAAAAGTAATTTTCTTTTTAAGAGACAAAAAAAATGAATTTAGTTATAAAAAAAACACACTTATTTTTTAAAAATTAATTTTCAAAAATAAAAAACAGATAACAAATGAATACCAAACCTATTGAAAGAAATTAATAAACGAGATTAGAAGTAATTTGTATTCTCACCAAGAAATGTGTTGAACTAAAAAATTAAAAAAACATAAAAATAAGTAAAAAAAAATATAAATAAAGATAAACGATTTTAATATAAAAAGAAGAAAAGAAAAAAAAAGGAAAAAGAATGATTTAAAAATTTTGTTTAGTGAATTTATTGATTTAATTATAAATATAAATAAGAATGATGATTATAAGAGATGGGGACATGATGGTCGGAGATGGGAAGCAAAATCATGAAGGCATGACTCCCACCATCACCATTTTATGCAATTATAATCCCATCACACTCCCTCCCTCCAATTTCCCAATTTACAAACAATTCCAGGACCAAAGTGAAATTTTAAATAAAGTCTATGTGGTCCTCCAATCTTTTTATACTTTCCATTTCCCCCCTAACATGCGGTGAAATCCAACGCAATCCTCATCATTAATTCCCTTTTTCTTAACTCACTCCTAATTATACTATTAAACATTTCTAACTAACAATTTCCATATCAACCTACATTCAAATTCCAACATTTTTATTATATATTATATAAGTAATCATCCAAATTTTATTCATATATATATTACATTGAATGAAAGATATATATACACCTAACCATATATTCATATATTTACAATTTAAAATATATATATATATATATATATATATATATATATATAGAGAGAGAGAGAGAGAGAGAGAGAGAGATTGTAGAAACCTACTTCCTTGAAGTATGTTAGTAAATGTAGTAAACTAAATACACTTTCGAACTTTTGTGAGGGTTAAAGTTAAATTTTAAAAATATAAAAAAGAATAGGAATACAATTGTTAGAATTTTTACCATTAAGAAAAATAGAAAGAGTCCAAATATGAATAAAGACATATATCCATGGACATATATGCATATCTCAAGGAGGTTCTTCCACCCACATTCAAAATAGGAAACCCTACCACCAAATTAGGGGGAAAGAAAAGAAAAGAAAAGAAAAGAAAAGAAAAGGAATCCTAAGCCTAAAGCAAACAATCTCTATCACAAACCAAAAATGATACATTATTATTTATAGTTCACTTGAAGACATTAAAAATGGGGTACATTGTAGGACCCACTTGATCCTCACAAATTGCTAAGTCAAATTAACAAATACACTCTCTTCCCTTTCTTTTCTCTCTTTTTCCCCTTATTGCACAAAATAATATGATGATTGGATCTCATTCTCATCTCTTTTTCGTCTCCCTCCACATTGCACCATTGGCTATGCCCTGCCATCTCCCTTCTAGTTTTATATTATATTAATTTACGCTCATTAACTTTAATTTTCTATCTATACATGAATACTTAGCTTTAGTTTAATGGTTCATCTTCAGTAAACGTATTAATTTGTACTTTTTATCGTAAATTAAACTTTGAAATTTTCATAACCGAATCAATTTACCATTCATTAGAACTTTCTTTAAGAATTTCCATTTTATAAAATATGACATTAGAAGAAATCTACGCACGTTTGACAATTGATGTTTGAATTATTTTCAAATGTAACGACAAACAAGAGTCCAAGTATTTCTACGTGGAAAAAATATGTGTTGGAAACATTAGGAAAGTTATCCAAATACATCCTAAATTAGTTTATCGGTAAAATTTTATAAGTTCAATATATATAAATTAGAGTTTTCATACAAATATTAGAAAGGGGGTAAATTGACACATTTATAAAATTTTAGAGTTTAAGTTGATACAATTAATAATTCAAGATTTTAATTGCCACGACAAACCCTCGAAAACTTAGGAATATAAATTTATAGCTCCCTCTTCTTAATTATTTTTTTAACTTCTTCTCTCAAATTGATTAAAACTTATATCTATTTACAATTGTCCCTTTCTTGATGACTTAGCAAATAAGATATCAATTATTATTAAAAGTCGAAGGTTGAATTCTTTTTCTAAAAGTTGTTAGAATTGAAAAATAAAATAAATTTATTTTAAACGACAAATTGTAGTTGAAAATATTTATAAATTAAATATAGCAAAATATTGCAATCGATCTAGAATAAACTATATGTTATATGTACTCCATGATAAATAGATCTACGTCTATTATAATACAAATAGATACAGATGATAGACTACTACGATCTATTACAGGTAAATCAACGATATTTTGTTATATTCTTAAATATTTTAGTTTATTTTGCTATAATTGAAAAGTAGAAAAAAAAAATAAATGTACATTAATTTCTAAATACATTTTGAATAAAGGATGCTTTTTATGAGGTGTGTCATTTAAGTTATGTCTATGTCTTTAGAGTACATGTGTTGGATGATAAGTTTGGTCCATATATCTAACAACATTTTTATTTTTATTCATTAGAGAATTTTTGTCGGTTTCAAATTATTGTCATGGAAATTAAATTTCTTAAGTTATCATGTTGATGAGATAATATCTTGAATTTTGTAGCAAATCTACCATACTTAAAATAGTATATCATGAAAATAGTAGTTAAAATTAAATATAAGTATGAATATAGTAAAATTTGAAAAAGTAGAGTGCAAGTCAATTATATTCGTACCATATTTTATTAGTTCTAGTGATGTGAATATTCTTTTTTTATTATTATTATTTTTAATCTATTTTAGTAGGATTATTGAAAAACAGCGGAAGTAAATTTAGTATCATCTAATTACTTGTCATTTTTATTAGGTTTGCAATATGTTAAAAAGAGATGCTATGAACTATTTTTTTCTAAACTTTTTTGTTATCTAATGCAATTTTTCTATAATAAATTAGATTGTGACTTTCTTTTTTAAATTTGAAATTTTGATCTCTCCATCTCACGATTATACTAAAAAAAATTTAAAATAAAACTTGGCGATGAATTCATAACTTAATGCTAGGAGTTCAAGTTCATAAATGGTATTAAAAGTTTATCTTATAGTCATTCTTCAAACTTAAAAGAGCTTTTGTGTAGATCAGTAAATTTAATTGGTTAAGTCCACTACTTCACATAAAAAAAAAAAAGAACATTGAGAGTCAAATCAATAAAATATTTAGACAAATATTTTGAAAATCTTGACCATACTAAGTCTAATCCATCATCAACAAATCATTTATAATTTAAGAGTAAAAGTTAAGTTTAGATGAGAGGGGTGAGCATGCATGGGAACAATGATCATACCAAAGAGAGGTTGTCTACACATTCCACATCGCCCCCTCTTCTTTTTTATATTTACACATCAATCCTTCCAACCACATAATTTTCTCCCCAAAATTACATACCCTAAGTTTTTCTTTTTCTTTATATATATACTTTTGACTACCAGTTTATTTCATACTGTATTTTTATTTTTCTTCATTATTTAGTCTTTATATTTTATATACATATATTTTTTTTATAAACCATTGATTAATCTAAAAACTTAAATTAATATAAGTGAGAGTAAATTTACTATTATATCATATTTTGTATTAAAATAAGATGGAGCTCTATCTTAAAGATTAATTAAATTGACAACGAAAAAAATATTTCATCTATTTAATAATGCAGTAAAGTTTTCTTTTTTCAATATCTCATTTTCAATATATAAAATTTTATCTTAAACCTAAACAACTCATTTATTTAAAAAAAAAATTGCAGTTTTTTACCCTTATAATTTAACTTTTTAATCAATTTCATTTTTAAAAGTCTGTAAGTAATAAATGACTTTTTTTGGTTGAAAAATATTATAGCAAACTACAAGCTAACACAAACCCAATATAAAAGCCTACTCACACACCCAAATAGATATTGTTAATGAATCTATGACACCTTCTCCTTCGAAAAGAATATGACATTATGCTATGTAATTCGTTTGCTTAAATATCAGGCGGACGAAAATAAAAAAATTTCCACAAATAAACTAAAATTGAAAGTATGAATATTAAAATAAGTAATAGGTAAAAGTATACATAGAGATTAGTTAAAATAATATATTTAAATCTATTATTAAACAAAGCCACCACCTTTTTAGTTTAGGTTTTCCTTATTTAATTAACAATGAAAAGAACAAACAACATTTTGCCGACAAACCTATCACCATAACACG
The DNA here is from genome assembly GCF_025177605.1 of Cucumis melo. NCBI lineage: Eukaryota > Viridiplantae > Streptophyta > Magnoliopsida > Cucurbitales > Cucurbitaceae > Cucumis > Cucumis melo. The sequence goes on from NC_066868.1 coordinate 2,391,745, forward strand.
ACACATACATTGTTCATGCATGTTTTTTTTTTTTAAATCGTAGGCTGTTTTTCTTTTCTCTTTTTTCTTTTTTCCTTTTTCTTTGTGTTCTTTTTTTTTTTTTTTTTTTTTTTGTGTGTGTGTATGTAGTGAACCACGTGGATGTTTTTTTTGCATCAAAGTTCGTAGAGAGATCTGATAAAAAGTTTTGATTGCTTAGATGAAATTTCATGCTTGGTTAAAGCCTGTTCTCTTTGGTGAAACACAAAAGAAAGAAAATAAAAGTAACTTCTATAACTGTAGAGAGAAAATCAAAATAGAAAAGAAGAAGAGAAGAACAAATGTGATTCAAGAATAATGTATAACTTTTATAAAATCTAGAGGTTGATTACAAATTCAAGTCATATTTCAAGGACAAAATGTTACTTTTTTAAATTTCTATAATCAAATACAAATTAAACTTAAGAAAAGTAAAAAAGAATTAGGTATGAATTCATTTAAATTTTTAGATCAATTGGTGATTTAAGACAATATCAAATCAGGTAATTCAAGATCTTGTAGTTTAAGCTTCTACCATGTTATTTTCTTTTCATTTAATATTGATTTTCACTCGTCGAATCTTATGTGCATATTTCACATAATGTTGTTAGATGACATCTAATTAAATTACCATTATCATTCATTAGTTTAGGTGTCTTAATCAATAATCAATTTAAAAATTGTAGATAATATATGTGAGAGTACCCTACTACTTTTCAAATCTTTCAAATCCCATACGATTATCTATATTAATACAAAAAAACTCAGTCAAGCTTTGTGTGTCCATAGCAAGTGTTCCTCCTAAAACAAATAAAATTAAAATTGGATGGTAAATAAATACTAAACAACATGGTTGCAAGTCTTTGTTGATTGGTTAATAGTACTATTGACTTTAGAAATTTGACAGAAATATTTTGTTGTTTAGATTATATATATATCTTCTCTCACTCTTTTTCTAGATAGCGTAACCCATAAAAGTTTCTAACTGTCATTTATTATTAGCAAGATTTACTAACAAAAATAGTACCAACAATATCCAAATTTCTTGGTACGTCACTGCAATGTAACTATTTGTTAATGATTATATAATAGGACTTTGGTAATTTAGGGGATCCCACGGAAAAACTCAAAAATTCAAATTGATGATTGAAGATAAATTTAATATCGTATTAGTTAAACACTCTCTTGAAGACACTCAACAAAAGAAAATCAATATTATTTGAAAAAGGAATGACGATGCAAGGTTTTGAATATACAAACCTCTTATATTATTTATATTTTAATATCATGTTAAATCATTAATTAAAAAATTTAAGCTTCGAGTAAAGATAAATTTTATAATACCGTCTTTTATGTTTTTATGTAACAATGTAGAAAATTGTCAGTCACATCGTGATCGATTAATTTCATGGATGTGCATTGGAGGAGAGAGAGAAATAAGGAATACATTTAGGAAGTGTATATTTGTTGCATTGGATCCTTCGCCGAAGTGCACAAATTAAAAGGTCACTTTTTCTTTTATATCTTTTATAATTTATTTAATTAATGTGTGTCTTTTGAAATTCTCTCTCACTCTCTCTCTATTTGGAAACACCTTGAGAGCTAAAATCCAAAGCAATTGAAAATCACAGGACAAAGAGCAAAAACATGTAGTGGCTTTGATAATTATATATCCTTTCTTTCAAATCTCATTTTTTTTCTTCTTTTTTTTTTCTTTTTGCCTCTATTATATATCATCACATCCAAAATTTTCTTTTCCTCAACATCTCCTCTCTCTATATCTCTCAATTTTTTTTTAAAATTAAAAAGAAAAATCCATGCACTTATAATTATTATTTGAATTGAAAATGGGACTCTTCGACTTCAATTCAAGTATTTTGCTCTCTGAAAATGATGTGAACTCCATGGAATTCACTTTTCTTTTGAGATATGTCAATTCCAAAGAAGATGATCAAGAAGAAGATCGACAAGAGGAGACATTAAATGGAAGAAGCAACTCAGTCGTTCAAGATGATGATAATGGGTTCAAAACTCCAACATCTTTGGAGCATAAAATTCCCACAAGTATTCAGTGCCCGATGGCGCCGAGGAAACCAAAACCTCGACGGTTGACGAAGCGGAAGGCCGTGGAACGACACCGGTTGTTGCTGGATCTGTCCTCTGAGATTCAGTCTTTGTTTCCAGCTGAGTTTCTTGTAGGCCTTGGTGGTAAGATCAAGAGGGTTAGACAATAAAAGAAACTTAAAAACTTTGATCCATAACTTTTACAAAAAAGAATGTACTACTATTTTCTTTTCTCTTGGGTTTTCTTAGTTCTTAAAATTGATATTGTAGAAATTAATATCTGTGGTTAGATATCATCTTTCCTCCGGCTGACTTTCTATCTTCTCCGGCGGCCGCGAGGTGCAACTTTGTTAGCTTAAAATTATCTGAATCTTTAACATAATATCATAACAAAATTTATGAATCTCTCTCTATTTTCTTTTTTTCTTTTGGTTTTTTTTTTTTTGAAATAGTTAATTAATTTGTTGTTTACTCAACTACGTAGTCGGATTCATCGTTCATAAATATAGCTAGACGACTTAGAAATTGAAATATCAACATTTAAGTGATGATAATATAATAAAAATGCTGATAATCGTTTTGCTTTATGCTTTTTGAAAATTAATTGTACATACATTAATTCGTATCTTAAATTTTTTTTCTTTTTTTTGGAGAAAATCGAAAATATTGAGCATAATTTTCAAAAGAAAAAAGAATGAATATTTATGAAATAGGAGTCTTAGTAAGTATGTTATATAAGAAGTTATATAAATAGAATAGAAAATATTAAAATGAGAGTGTAATTTGAAAGGGGTAAGGTATTAGAAATATATAAACACATAGGATTCTCTCATGTGTTCCATAAATGGCGTTTTTTGATTGTCTTTGTTCATGATGTATTTAATTGGGTCCCTTTCAAATAACTACAGTTGACTTTTATCAAATATGTAACTGTGGTTTGGTTTGATTTCTTTTATGTCATTTTGACCAACATATACCAAATAATAGACATTTATTGATATTATATCTATTTTTTTCAAAAAAAAAAAAAAAAAAAAAGAAATATTTTTGTTCTGACCATTTTTATTAAGCATTCCATAATAATATTTGGCATAGGAATGAATGACCTTTGAGATGGGGAAGAGGGAAAGAGCATAGGAGGAGAAGGATGTTGTTCTTTTTTATTTATTTATTTATTTTTGAGATCATATGAAATTATTAAAAGGAATTACAACTTTGGAAAAGGTTATTATTGTTTAATTTAAAATGAAAAAATGAAAAAAAAAAAAAAAAAAAAATCTCACGCCTTTCCTCGAAAATAGATAATCCTAAAGCTAAGATGCCTTTTTATGTTTGCAACTTCCCAAAAGTATAATCATTCCACTCTCAATTCCAATGTAACCAACTCTCATTCCCCATTTCTATTTTTACTTTTTCTTTTCCTTTTACCATCTTTAACCCATCATTTATTATGGGGTTAAATACTTTATTAGTTTCATGTTTTTAATTCTTTATTATTTTTTCAAATCGTTAATCCTTGAAAATCTATTTTTTCTTAGGTTTTTTACTATTTGTATAGATAATTGTTTGAATGTTTCCATTCTTCTTTCTCTAGGAAATTGGAATAATTTTTATAAACTATTTACATTTTATAGCAAATAAAAATTTACTACATTTAATTTTGTCATTAAGGTAAATAGTTTGGCAATTCTTTTTTTTATCAATATTTGATATATATTTTTTTTTTTTGAAGTTTAATAAGTTAAGAATGTTTTTATATTTAATGCATCAAATATAATAAATATGAATTCCATCGATTAATATATGAATATTTATTTGAATGTTTCAATTTTTCTTTCCACTAAAATTGATCCCTAATTGTCTGTCTACTACAGGGGACACTCGCATACATAAAGTTTATAAAAATTATTTTATCTCTCTCAATAAAAAAACAATAATTAATAAATTAGACTTACATTTTGTACATTCAACTACAATCGATGCTCTAATGAATTATTCGTTCACAATCCAATTATAAAAGCTAAAATCTCTGTTAGCTATCAGAGACTTACTTATCTATTTGTCCTACTCTTATTAATGAGAGCAACTAATTTTCTCTCATCAAATTATGTTTCCAATTAATTATTTAGTACCCAAAATGATAGGTTTATTTAATTAAAAATTAGAACTTTTCATTTAGTTCTATACGAATCAAATCTCGTGAGTAATATATATCAATAATCTCACTAGGATTGGACACTCAATTTTATTTGTATACTACTGTTTGAATGCTGTAGTAAGTACCCAAAATTGAGTATAATAGTTTAAATCTCATTTAAATGGATAGAAGATAATTTTAGAACATTTACAAAAGATTAGGAATAATATTGTAATTTTGAATTTGGTGAAATTACATTTTCAAACAATAGAAATGGTTGGATTGGAACATATAATTAGAGATGAAACAAGTCACATTAATTATATATTTTGTTGAAATATAAAGTTGGGGAAGAAGACGAAGAACATAGAAATGAAAGGCCATGCCATCTTGTCGTACCAATATTTAAATTTTGCATCAATCAAAATTGGAAACTCTGACCATATAAGTTCCTATATTTTACCATTTTCAATGATTTAATCTTTCAATTTCAAGAATAAGACGATGCATAATAAAAAAATAATTATTAGGGAAAGTACTTACGGTAGGGATTGAATTTATTAGTTATTAAACTTTAGGGATTAAAGAATAACAATTTAAAAAATTTATAGACTAAATCTTACTATCTAAGTTCATATCTAAATTTTACTTTCGTCAAAAGCAAAATATGTATTTTTTTTTTTTTTTTTACTTGCTTTGATTTAGAAATAACTAAAATCAAAATTGATTTTTGATTCTATACCATAAATATCAATTTTTATAAAACCTTTAGAATCGACAAAATTGATTTGAATAACTTCAAAACTATTCAAAGACTCGTTATTAAAAGATTAGATATTCGAATATGTACAGTAATTATGTGTAGTCACTCCATATGGGTTTATTTATGACATAATAAGAAAATAAAAATTTAGTCCTCATTGGGAGTATTTCAATTTTCTTCTATCCATTGTTATCTATATTTCACCCATGGTTTAAATAAAAAGTCAAAATTTAGATATTAAAAATAAAAAATAGATTTCAGAAATTTTGTTTATATTTTCGAACATCGGCTAAGAATTCAATTTAAGAAAAATAAAAATCAATATAATAAATGAAAAGGGAATATTTTTGAAAAAAAAAACAGAAAATATAAATTTCTTGTCTTGAGATAATTTTAGGGTAATTATAATGAATAGTAATTTTTAAATAATTATTAAGAAAATTTTCATAAATATAACAAACTCCCAACAAAACTCATGAAGTTACCATTTTCTAAATATTATAGGTTTGACCTTTTGTCAATCTTCTTGTCTTCACTTTGATTTCTTTATCTGGTATTTCTTTCTTTTTTTTTTAGGATTTCTTTCCATCGTTTTTCTTCTTTTCCTCTTCATTTTTTTCTGCTGGTATTTCTTTCGATTATCTTTCTTCTTTTCCTCCTCTTTTTTTACATCGATTAGATTATGATAATCAAATATAAAAGATCGTGTATAAAAAATCTCGAAAAAAATCGTTTAGATTGGAGTAGCCAAATATAAACGATCGTGCGATTCTTTAGACAAATCTAAATAAAAAAAATCGTTTAGCCAAATCTAAAGCGTGTAACAAAAAATCTTGAAAAAAATCATTTAGCAAAATCTAAATGATCGTGTACCAAATTTTGAAAAAAAAAATCCAACGATTTGGGATAGCCAAATCTAAATGATCGTGTACTAAAACAATTAAAACAAAATCGTACCAAAAAATCTTAAAATAAACGATCGTGTAAACAAATCTAAATGATCGTGTATCAAATAATCTTGAAAAATTTTGTTTAGTCAAAATCTAAACGATCGTCAAATTTTGAAAAAAAAAATCAAACCATTCAGCGTAGTCAAATTTAAACGATCGTGTAACTTAATAACGATCGTGTAACCAAATTAAATGATAAAATTGAAAAAATAATTTGGCTATTCAAATGTAGATGACCAAATTTAGACGATCGTGTACCAAACAATAACCAAATTTAAACGATTGTATACAAAATATATTACCGCGTGGTTTATGGAGAATTTTTTGTATTTTTCATTGTGTGCCTATATGCTTTTTTTGTTTTCAAAATTATTTTATAGGATGTAAATATTTTGCTGATTTGTTATATTTTTTAAAAGATCCCTAATTATTAAGTATGTAGCAATATTTTAAAAAATTACAAATATAACAAAGTCTATCGATAATAGACTTCTATCGTTGATAAAATCTTGTGATTTATCGGTGATAGACCAACATTTGCTGCATGGTCTATTAATATGGTTTACCATATTCTTATTATTGATAGATTTTAACAGATTTTGTTATATTTATAATAATTTAAAAATATTATTATATACCTAATTATCTAGATTATAATTACTGTATTGGTAACTATTTATTCAAGTAATTGGCAGAGGATACACAAAGATAGATATTGGCCATCGTCCGGATTATAGGCAAAGGCTGATGGAGTAGTTGGATTGGAGGTAAGCCCAAACAAAGTCTCGGCCCATTTATATGGTCGTTTTATGTTAAATGCCCAAAACTTTTCAATTTTACATAAATGGCAATTTCTTTCTTTAGTAAATAAATATATAGCTAATATTTGTAATACTACCAAAAATAAAAATGTTTAGCCCTTAATTTTTTGGTTTTATAAATATGACAATCTATTTCAAATTAGATTTCTTTTTCTTTGTTATTTTTAGATTATAGACATATGTTCAAATAATATATTACCTGATATCCTATTTGCAAAAACACAAAATAAGTATATAAACATTGGAACAATTGAAAACCAGAGGCTTTTGATCTTTCTGTAGTGTTTGAAGTCCATAATTTTCTTAAACCTTTTTATTATATGAAACAACTGTACTTTTAATATTTTTTTTTATAAAAAAACTCAATAGTTTATGGGATTAAACATGATGGCAAAGAATCAAGACGATTGAAGTTATAATTTGTCCCTACTTGAACATGAATGATAGACATTTAGAACTTGTTAGTCGTAAACTCATTAATTTAATTAGATGGATTGGAATGAGATTGTGTATTGTTTGTAAGAATTATATATATATATATATATATATATATATAGAGAGAGAGAGAGAGAGAGAGAGAGAGAGAGAGAGAGAGAGAAGGAGAGAATAGAGAGAATTAATGAGATTGAGAAGATAAAGAGGCTTTTAAGAGAAGAGCGGGGTTAGGTGAGGTGGAGGTGGCGTGGCGGCGGATCACATGCACTACCCTTTTCATGGGTCCCACTCCGAGACGACGGTGGATATAAAAATTGCTGCTACACCTTTGATACGATGTCGTTTTCTAACGCTTCTAATACACGTCGACCATGTGCCGCAGTTTCCGTTCCACTGCGGGACCCACGTTTTTTTTTTTAATTTATTTTTGAATTTTGATTTATTAATTTCCACAATCTGACTATTTTCTTTTTATTTGAAAAAATAATTCTGTGGCCCCCACCACCTCCTCCTCCTCTCTCTCTTCTTTCCTTATCATCCCGTGAACGCTTTGGTTGGACGTTTTACCATTTTCTTTTCTTTTCTTTTCTTTTCTTTTCTTTTCTTTTCTTTTCTTTTCAAAATCAATTTATTCTCCTTCTCCTTCTTCTTCTTCTTCTTCTTCTTCTTCTTCTTCTTCTTCTTATTTTATTTAGCGTTTGACGTATTTGTTTATTATCCATATTTTAAATCTTCTTTCAATTTAAGCTTTCTTATACGTTGAGCTTCATTCAAATGTTTCCACTTCTTTTGTTTTAGAAAAAAAAAAAAAAAAAAGATGTATAAGATTGTTTGAAATTTTTTTTACTGTGGCGTTTGATGTTGGTGTACAATTGCAAGTCAATTTTCTACTCAATTTAGAGGGGTTAGAGAGTATTGTTTGAGAGTTAAAAGAAAAAATGGGTTCAACGCTTGAGATTACGAACTTTGCCATGAAAATGAGTGTACCACGAGTTGTCGTTTACAGTTTTTCTTCCACTTTTTAAATTATTAGCAACATATCGTTTTGACTTACTTTTAAGTAGAGTTTTTTGTTTCTATTGTAATATTCAGTGGTTGAACCCTTGTTCTTAGAGGTTTGTTTGGATGTTTATTATTATTATTTTCTTTCATTTAATTAAATTACTCTCTCTATATGTATATTACAGCCATTATTCCTTGCTTCTTGGGCTTTATATATATACACTCCATCTCTTCATCAAAGATAATTAGTTGTGCACTTGAATTTAAATCTTACCCTAAGAGAGTAAAGGTTGGAGTAGGACGTAAGTTCCACGACCGTCAGAAAAACTTTTATGACCCTTCACGATTTTCGATCTTTCTTTCCTTTCACAAAAATTTACTAGTAGCCTCAACAAAATCTAAGATTTCTTTTATGTACATCAAGATTGGTTTCATGTGTTCGTAGAATGAGAGAAGAGACAAGATGAGTTTGGGTGTCTTATCTTCATCATCATCTATCTTTGCTCTAATGACCTTTTGCTCATAAAAGATGTCTTTAAGAGTACATAAATAATCTGAGATTTTCATACATTCCACTATTCGTAGAGTGCGAAATTTAAGATACTATTTGTCTGATACATTGTTTCAAGTTTTTTGTCAAAATTCCATGCATATTTGTGAAATCAATCTTAGCCAAAATTTACCGAATTTCACTTGCACCTCTCAAATCAATTTCCTCCCAATGTTCATCACTCATTTTGGATTTCTTAAAACCTTTCGTGGAATGCTCATTGGACTCTTCTAAACTCCTTTGAATACCACTATCTAGTCTTTCATTCAAGGACTTTGTGTGACCCAAATTGTATCGACACATCCTTGGCTTGTACTTTGCCATAAGTTTGAAGGACCCTTCCATCAAATTTCTCAATATCAAAAATCAGTGGACTCATAAGTTTGGCATATCTATTTCACTTCCTAGCAAAATAACAAATTGTAAAACACCTCACATTATTCACAATAAGTTTCAAGAATTCTTTTATTATGTGAAAGTTCAAACAATGTTGCAATCGGAAAGTATACTTAAAAATTCAAGAATCAATTGAACCTAAAACTTTGATACCACTTATTAAGAAAAGACCCACCACTTCTACCACAATAATAAGTAGAAAAATAATAAAGAAATTAAAAGAGAACAATAAAACTAGGAACGACACAATAATTAGCATGAAAAACTTCAAATTGAAGGAAAAAAAAAAAAAAACTCAACTAGAAAATTTTACTATATACGAAAAAATTGTTACAATCACATAAAAAATCTCTTCCCGACTCTAATTACAAATTAAAATCATTATCTCAAAACTTTTAACTACTCACATCCTTTAATCTAACTCTCAAACTAGAAATATAAAAGAAAATTTAATTATAGTTAGCACACCTAAACTTAAAGTGTTTCTAACCGTGATAATTTGAATCCGAAAGCATAATTTTTTTTATAATGCTTATTGCTTGGAGTTTTATCAATTTATTCAAACTTTTTGATGGTGGGTCAACTGCTCTTCTAATATTTTGTCAAAATCCAAACGATTGTTACGATAGAAGAGACTAAAAAAGGTTTGCTAGTGCCCTTATTTGCCATTAGAAAATATTTCATGAGATTGATTTTTACATATTGTTAGGAGATTTAAATTGAGGTGTGGAGATGAAGTTAATGTCACCAACTACTTCTTAGCTTTATATTTTTTTGCATTTTAAAAGTAGCCTATTAACTAATTAATTCATGACTTTATTTAATGCACGAAATCACTTAAAAGGCACATTCTCTAATCATTTTTTAAACTTTAAAGTTATATTAATTAACCTTTAGACTAATAATTTTATTTTATTATTTGGTGCGTTTGCTATATTTTAAAAACATTTTCTACAACTTCCCATTCAAAATAATATCCCTAATTTTAAATATTTTTTACAAACTCGGCTGAAAAAAATGTTTTACATATTATGTTCAAGTTAATTTTAAGATATTATTTTAATATTTTTGAAAAAAGAAACATATTATTGTAAATATATGATAAATAGATATTCATATTTAGTGTTTATAGGGAAGGATTAGATTTTTAAATTTCATTCTTTCGTCTCGTCAAATTCTAATTTCACGAAAATTTATAGATTGAAACTTTTAAATGGCAATTTATATATACATAAGTGGGGGCCACTTTTTTATTTTAATGAAAGAATATTGTTCATTTAACCAAATTAATATATGATATTTTGATCAATATGTCTTTCTCTTTGTCATTTTCTTCTTCTTATTATTGTTGTTATTATCGGTAACAAAAGAATGTTTAAATCTTTTTTTTTTTCTTTTTCTTTTTCCCTTTAAACTTTCAACATTATTAATTCTAAGAATCATTTTAGTCTCATAATATATATACATCAAAATATTTAAATTTTCATCCACGAATTTTTTTATGATTTCCCCTTAAATTAAAAGGTATATTTTAATTAAGGTGTGAACTTTAGAAACAACCCCTTTTTTTTTTCTTTTTTCTTTTTTCTTTTCATTTAATTAGAGGTTAAAAATAGTTTTTTCCTCCTCTACACTTAGGGTCGTTTAGGGCGGAGTGAGTTATTATAATTTGTGGTTATTATGGTCTGTGTTTGGGGTGCAGATTTATAGTCTGAGTTATTATAATTAATGTTTGAGATGCTGATTATTATAGTCTGTGTTATTATAATTTTTGTTTGGGTGTAGATTGTTATAATCTGGGGAATATCAAAAGTGTTTTTTTACTATTTTTTTGCAATACATTTTTTTTCAAAATTATATTATTCAATCTCATTAATTATGTAGTTCGTTTAATAAATTTAACTATAATCTTCATAATGTAATTTTCTTATTTGTTTAGGTGATCGTATTTGAAATTATGTTACAAAGACATCCCTACAAATCGTTGACAAATTTTAAAGGAGATTTAATGCCACAAAATTAAATTCCTCCACGATATGTTCTTAGTGAAATATAAATATATAAAGTTTCATAATATTTGTAATTAAAAACTTAGATCAATACAAACCAAGATTATGAGTTCACAAAATAAAAGTACAAAGTCATAAAATCGTTAATTGGTCAAACATTATTTTTCAAAAGAACATTGCAATACTCCAATTTAAAGTTTTGTTGGAATCGGCAAGAATCCCTCAATGCCCTTCACACTACGGAATAGGATTTACATAAGCTTTATCCTATCTCGGCTTGTAGTTCAGGGATATCTTGCAGCTGTTTCACGACTTTAGCACGCAATTCGACATCCGTTGCACGATCTGTAATTGCCTTTAATTGATCATTTCCAAATTCCATTGCACTCCTGATCACCTCTACCATTTCATAATGTTGGCTACCTCGTTTCCTCTTACTTCCACTTGAACAATTTCTTCTCTCACTTGTTTGACCTGCAGGTGTTCCAAACATCTCATCTGGTGGCATATGCACTCCTTGGCTATACATCGTCGGGATGTCTTCACGATGTGAATCATCGAGGGAAACACCGTCATTAAACATGTTCGGCACATTAGATCCTACATCAGCAAAAGGTCTCTGAACATGCTCTTGTTGCCTGATCTTTGCCGAAGACATAGGATAGATCATCATAATATGAAAATGATTTGTGTAGGAAAGCCTTTCGCTGTAGGATGACTATGTAGAAATGTAATTTAGACAGATGAGTTCATGATTGTGATAATAAAAAGTACATTCAATTGTATTGTGGAATTAATACCTTTACCCAACTATCAAACAACTCATGTTCTGCGATGATGCATTGGAATTATTCATTCCATCTAAAGCCACTACACGATGGTCCCATCATTTCTACAATTGATTGGTAGGTTATTTTAACAGATTTCACAAGAAAATCTATCATAGGCGATCCTTGGATATAAGTGTCAGGCAACTTCTTTGCCATCATCCGTTGTAATTGGGCCAAGTACCCAGGTCAAAATGTTCCATTATTGGACCTCCATCCACGAGTTGAAACTAATTCGACCAAGCACTCAGCCAGTTCTGCTTCTTCCTCTTTAGTCCATGTGTGTTTCGATGCTCGTGACGAACTTTCCATTCTATTGTATATATTAGCAGCATTTAATAAAGTGAAAGAAGAGGTGTTAGTGTTCAACATAATTAATCATAGACAATCAAAATTACATAATAGTAAACATCACAAGTATGACATAAATTAAGACCGTCCCTAGTGCATACGTTTCACAACACATTAACAGTTCAGAACAAATGACAAAATAATTTCAAGTGATGATAGTAATTAGAAGAGTATTAAGGCACTACTAGTCACGTAACTCTCAATCACTGAATATCGTATGAGCCAATTGATCCCTCCACTCATTTCATTCGTTTGAAGCCTCAATGTAATTAATCTCGTCACCTCCAGTTGTAGCGTACGTTGAATTACCCTCATCTAAATCATTGGTTATTTCACTGTTAGTCATCTCTCTATTGATAAGATTGTATAGCAAACAACACGCCATGATTGTTCGACATTGTACATCGACTAGGTAGTATGACTTTCCTCTTAAAATTGCCCAACGACCCTTCAACAACCTAAATGCTCTTTCGATGACATTCCGCGTCGACGAATGTTTCATATTGAAGAACTCTCGAGCTATTGTTGGTGCATTACCTCCTCCATGCCATTCTGAAAGATGATATCTTTCTCCTCTATATGGGGCTAAGAAACCCTATGCATTTTGGTACCCAACATCAAAGAGATAATAATACCCTGTTTATAATTCGACTATTTGAATTCTCATCATATGAATATAAATAGTATGAAGAGATAAAAGGTTTAGCTATTTACCCTTCGGAACCTTTAGTAAACATAATATAAATCCCATCATTGCTAGAACGATCCATTTTAAGCAAATAATGGGATTTTTTTGGAGCGACAGAAGTTTTGAGAATTCAAGAGAAGGTCACGGCGAGATGAGCCTGAAAGAACGGAGCTCTGTAGGATTTAAACCTACAAGGTATGCATAAAAGTATTTGCCGCAAGGATAAATGCCGGATGAAAAGAAACTTTTACGTCCGATTTTGAACTCACTCGACTCAGTCCGTCTTCATATTGCATCTTTAAGAATTCTAGAATCATCGGCCGATCCTTCCCACCCAGATAAAACAAACACGAAATCACCTTTTGTATCGCAAACAACAAGTACATTTGTCGCAACTTGACCCTTCCGTGTCTTATACCTTGGACGATCAGTTGCAGTAACATTCACCTTAATGTATGTGTCATCTAACGCACCAAGACAATTCTACGGTATAATAAAATTATATTTAGTCGTACGCATATTGTTTGGAAGGTCCAACTAACATCCTGACAATTGGTATTTACCTCAAACCATTTCCATCACGAGTTCGTGCACGAGTTTGTTACTGGCTGAGGTTTTTTCAACAATTTTTCGTGTAACCATAAAACAGCTAACAAGACGAGGTTGAAATGTCTAGAAACAGTCTCACTAGACCATACAAATTTCCTTTATATCATTCTATTCTTCATGTCATGAGCTACTATATGCAGAAACACGACAACCATTTCCTCTACATCTATAACTTCTGTTCTGACTAATCCAGCAGTCATCCTTAGTAAATGACATAAAATGGCTAAACACCTTCTATCCATTCGCGTACTTTGACGACAGCAAAGATCTGACTCATGGATTAGTCGAAAATATGTTAATTGTCTAATATGATGTCTACTATCAAATGATGTATGTTCTATCCTCTTACGATCTCATTCAGTAATAATTCTAGTGTTAGAAGTAACTGACGTTGGAAAGTTGTAAATACTGTAAGTATCGTAACTAGTTCTTGTGGATCCATTATGTGATGACAATTGATGACCTAAATAATTCCCAACGTTTGTTTAGAGTTAAAACACTGTAGGTTTTAGTTAAAATTTGGAGAAAAAATTTATTACCAACTAGATAAATAAAAAAACATGAAGAAATAGAAAACGAAGATAAAGTTAAATTATTAACGTGATTGAATTATTAAAGAAAAATTTGTTTTAAAAAAATAGTTTTTCTATGGTTTAATTTTAGTGATGGTTTTAAATTCAAGACAAATAATTTAAACCATTTTAAAATCAATACAAAATACAAACCAACAAAGTTTGTGTTTTAATTTTAAATTTTAAATTATTTAAAGTTTAGATCTGGGTTAAATCCATTAATATATATAGTGATGTAATTAAAGAGAAATAACATCCATTCCCTCTTTGACTCTCTTTGCAACATTTGAAAATTTTATGTCATATGCATAAGTCACTTAAACATGTAATCATAGTTCTCAAACCAAACAATTTTTAATAATGGATCACCGTAAAATTTTATCCCATCTAAAACAGTCAATAAGCTAATGAACAGCTAACCTTATGAAATTATTGAAAAAGATGAACATTGAATTAGGAATAATAATGGGGCAGAAAAATAGATAACACACCAACGTCGAATCTAGTTTTGAACTTTATTCTTGGATAAAATTAAACCATAGAAAAACCATAAAAATCATATTCCTATCACCCTCCCTTTTTAGACCCTTCCACTTTTTTGGATTACCACTATACTTTTCTATATAGTTGAATTTGCAAAACATATTTAAGACATGGTAAAGTTGCATAAAATTTACTAATATGTTTGCAAAACATGGACAATAATTAATACATTTGTGCATACACAATTTTATTTAATTGCTACAATGCATAATGAATAAGTTTAATAATTAAAGTCAATAAATATCAAGATAAAATGAATATAAAGTTGAAAAGTAGCAGTCATAATGAATATGTTATGGTGTAATTACATGTCTTCCAACAAGATTGAGCCATATCAAAAATTACTATTATAAGATGCTATTTACAAACCAGTAATGGTGAAAAACTACTCCAACCATCTAAGTTATTGGTGTACGAACCTTGACTAATGGACTCTTGCTCTTCACTAACCTGAAAAAACATCACATAGACAAATGTTAGCGACGAAATTCATTCAAAAAATTGCAATACACATTAATGATATTACAAAAGTAGAAGGAATGATGACATATCACTATTGGTTAACCTGACATACACCTGTATAAGGTTTAAAAATAGAAGGGTAAGAAAAGTTTAAATAAATGTAGGACAATAGATATAAGGTAAAAAAGTTTAATTGGACAAGCCTCAGAGGTAAGAAATTCAAGTTCAACTATATATAATGAAACATGCCAGCATTTTGGATATGAATCACGTGGAAATGAAACATGCAAAACAAAGAGAAATATATTTTGCATACAAACAGAACAAACAGGAAATATAGTACACAACTACAAAAGAACTGGTCTAGCCTTATTCAGTGCCAAGCAATAAAGAAACAAAGACCAAATGCATAACAGAGAATGACAAAAAAGTTCCAATGTAATTATGTTCATACGTCTAAACAATCGAAGAGCAAACATAAGTGGAAAATAAGAAGTCTACCACGGAATGATCATGAAACAGATATGGGATGAGGTTGAAGAATGCTCGAGTTAAATTGAGACCATTTATAATGGTTGGGTGAAGAAGTCCATGATTTTAACCCAAAACTACCAAATAAAGAGTACATAACATTATAAAATGTTGACTCATGAAATACATGGGTAGATGTTGAAAAACTTTTTTAGAGCAATAGTGACTACCAAATACACCCTATATAACAAAGTAATGAAGTAGGAAGTACGTGGGCAATGTTGTCTTTATTTCATTTTTCAGAGAGCCAAAACAGTATAAAAAAATCCATGAAAACAAGGGATATATCCTAACCAGAACCTAAACAGTAGTGAATATATGAATCTAAAAAACAAGGGATATGACAATGATGTAAAAGCAACATAAATCACATTGATCAAAATTGATCGCAAAATATAGAGAGCAATACAGAAATCACATTGGTCACAAAATACAGAGAGCAAAAGAAATCAACCTCAGCCTCAGATGGTCACATATTAGAAAAAATAGAAATCAATCGGCTTCAACGCATGGAGTACATGGAGTAAAAAATTTACAGTAGAAAATCAAGAATCACAATGCTCGAAAAATACACAAAGCAACATAAATCATATGAAAATTCATATGGTAATAGATCACAAAAATTGAATCACACACCAATTGAAAAAGAAAACTCAAGAAATACAAAGAACAATATAAATTTATGAAACAAAGAAAGGGACCTCATCATCGACTTCAAGAAAAGAATCACAAAATTTCATGAATAGATCAGGAAAAACAAAGGGACCTCATCATCGGTTTTTATAAAATAACAAAGAAGGGATACAAACCGTGAAGGGATGAGAAATCTTCATCCCTACCATGCGCAATTTGAACCCTAACCTTGCTCATATCCTCGCAAAAACCCTACCAAGCTCCAAAAAAAAAAATTCACAAACCCTAACAACCAAGTTTTGTTGGTACCGTGAATGATGGCCAAAAAGAAAATGTTTTGGGAGATTGGAGCGGCAAAGGGGAAGAATAAGCGACAAGGAGAAGAATGTGTGACAAGGAGAAGAACGGAAGAAGGGAGAAGAAGGGGAAACGAAGTTGATCGTGGAGAAGGGAGATGAAGTGGATTGTGAAAGAAGGCAGACGAAGTGGGGAGTTGAGAGGGAGTGGATAACAGTACGCATGAGCTAGGGAGAGGAGAATAGTGAAGGAATATTAGGGTTATTTCATACCTCGTGGGCCAAACGATTATAGCCCACTCCACTTCACCTCACTCACCGGGCCAAATAGGCCCTTAGTTTATAATTATTTGAAAATTAGTTTTTATTTATTTTTTTGGACAATTTTACTCATTTTTCTTGATTTCTTACAATGATTTTTATCTTTTATAAGTAAATGAATTGAATCCCAAGTCAAATTACAAATACAATAATAGTTTTCATTTATGTTTTCTCTTTTGAAATTTTAGATCCTGTGCATTTATTTGCTAAATGATTTGAGATAACAACTCTTTCCGGTGTTTATATACTATTTTTTATAACTTTGGTAAATTTGAAATATATTGTATAGTTATTGTTCACACGAGATTTTTTAAGAAATTTGATTCGTGGGGTTGAACTTGTGTTGATGTTGTATTTGCGTTGATTTGATGCGATGTGGTTCGATCTCTAGAATTTGATCCTCTGATTCTCTATCGGCTGGATGCTTACGCTTGATTTGAGGAAGCGAAGCACGTGATATTCTTGAAGTTGGAGTCTTGGAAGAAATCTTGTATCTTCAAAGGAGCTTCAATCTTTGAAGGTGTTCTTGAAGTTAGAGACTTGGAAGAAAGCTTGTATCTTCAAAGGAGCTTCAATCTTCGAAAGTGTTCTTGGAGTCTTGGAAGAAAGGTTATATCTTCAAAGGAGCTTCATAGTTGAGAAGTCTTCTATCTCTTGGGAGAATTCTCTCTAGACCTTCTGAAGTTAAAAATTTGCCTCTCCACAAATGAAGAGAACTCCTCTATTTATAGAGTTCCCTGGTGGGTTTTTATGGACTTGAGCCTGTTCTGGTCCATGGACCATACCCATGGACTCAATCACATGGATTTGAGTCATATTTTATTATAGGCTAAATTAAGCTTATTTTTTGGCTCAATTGAATTTTAGCCTAACTAAATAATATTTAATTGAACCAAAATAATTAATTTGATCCAATTGCCATAATAAAAACACCTGACATCATTAGAATTGTCCAATTTGTCTTTAAATTTAATTTGGGACACATGTCAATTTTTAGTTAATCTCAAATACAATTGTTTTAGTAAATGATGTGGCAATTTGTGATTGGTTCCAAAATTTCTTATTCAACAATTATTTATGAGAGTATTGTATTTAGTCGATTGATAATCAAATATTAAAATGAAAATGACACATTTAATTACGTTGATTTGTTGAGCATTTGTGTAAATGAATTAATTGAAACAAGGGCTTTAAAACTAATAATATTATTATTATTATTGTAAAAACTATTTTATGCATGATTTACTGTGCTAATATATTTGTTGTAGGTTATATTAGTAATGATGTCAATGACTGTAGTATACAACAATAACAATTATGAAACATCATCTACCCAAAAAAGATTGGATTAGAATTAATTCGCTCTAAAACTGTTATCCAATATGCGTAACATAATGTCGATAATAAATTAATATTATATCAAATTGTCATCGTAAATTATCTATGATGATATGAGTACGATGCGGTTTCCAACCAGCATCATATTAAACTGCCGTCTTACATGCATGATGACATAAGATTTGATATCAATTAATAACCACCATTATGGCACATGAGTAACCGTCATTGTATCTATACGATGTTAGAGAGAACTCCCACAAAAGATAATCCAATATCATATCCTACGATAAGAAGTTATGTGATAATGGTTTATGTAATTTGTAATCACATATGACGTATATGTCCACAGGTCAAAATTAGCTTATAGCTAAACTCAAAATTGTTCTAATAGTTGGTAGAAAGTAAATAACACAAAATGAATAAATCATACTTTCAATTTTGTCATAATTTGTTCCTGAATTTTAGTATGTAATAATTTACTTCACTGTACTTTTAAATCTATAACAATTTAATTCTTATAATAATGATTAGATATCAATTTATATTATTGTACATTACCAATTTTGTAATTTTGTAGCTTGTAAGTATATGTTAGGTTCCTAATTAGTTATAACCAGCTTACAAATATTAAAATTTTATTAACGATTAACACTAAATTTTCGGTACACACAAACTAATCGTTATAACGTTTAAAGTAAATGGATTAAATCGTTAACATACAAAAAAAACACTAGTAAGAAAAATTTATGAATGAGATGAAAATTGAGGAAGACAATTAAATTAAAAGTTTTATCTTAATATATATAAACATTTTATAAATATAATTACCGAAGAGAAGACCATAAAAATATAATTAAACTTAACAAAGTTATAATAATAATAAAGAAAAGAGACATTATTTTGATAATTATATCTTAAAAAGAAATACATACAAGAGTGGGCCCACCATCACCATCCTTCGATTCGGGCATTCGATTAGACGTCGTCCATATACATAACGGACGTGAGAGTGGTGGCGGGTGATGGGAGGCGGCTTAAGACGGATGGCAAGCCGAGCCGAAAAGTTATTCAGCTTACCCTATCTCCACTATGATCTGGGCACGTGTCGATGTTGGATTGACCTAATTCAAAGGTCAATTTCCCTCTACCCGCCATGTCGGCCCAGTTTTCTCAACCGGTGTGGTCCGCTGTAAGGAACTAACCCCATCTTCGATCATTTTCTTGTCCCACAAAATCTTTAATCTTTAGGTTACAATTATTTTCTAAATAAATAGATGTAAATTAGTGTATAAATAAGGTCGTGATTTTTTTAATACAAGTTAACATGTGTGTTATTCATAATATATTTATATTAGTGATAATATGATTTTTGAAACATTCTATAATATATTAGAAATATCGATGATTTCCAACCTATAAAATGTGGAAATGTCGATGAAAATATGATATTTTGACAAATTTTTAATTTTACTTGTTTTATCCTAATTAAACAAAATTGCTAAATTTAAAAGGAAAAAACTCATGAATTTTGTATTTTCTGTGGAGAAAAAAATACTTCCGAACATTAATTCAATAGTTTAAAAAATACTAAACTTTCGGCGGTTATTCAAAACTACCATTATTGTTACTTAAATAAACATAATTCCGACATGGTTTTAACCTAACTTACTCCTATATGATATGGAAATTTTCAAAGCATTGACTAGGGTTTAGCATTTAACCCAACTTTTTATCGATTAATTTTTTTAGAAAATAAGAATCTAAAACCCACGATTTAGAGTTTTTTAAAAAACAAAACAACCTCACGTTTTCTTTGCTAAATTTCCTTGAAGAATAAGGGGCTTTTACAAAAATAACAAAAAAATTATGAAAATAGAGCCCATGTCACTACATTTTCTAAACTGCAAAAATAGCAAATTTAAAAGCGGATAACCCTCTGATAGCCCTCCGATAGCCCTATGATAGCTATCATATTTGTCATATTCGCAATATGCAAAAAAGATGTGATATGGTCTGTTTTTTTTCCAAATTTTTTTGTCATCTTATACAATTTCCTAAAGAATAATTTCTGAAAAAAGCATTGATGGAGATTTTATCAATTAGTTAAAGAGTTGTTAATGATGATATCGTTGGTAATAAAAGTCTACTATTGAATAAGGATACAGTTTAACACTTACAAGAGCTACTAGTGATAAAGTCTATTAATGATAGATTTTGCTATATTCGCAATTCTTTAAAAATATTGATTTATACTTAATTATTTGTCTTAAAAGTGATACCCACTGCAATTACTTTTTCTTTTTTTAATATTCCAGAACTATCATCAAATAGTAAAAAGTATAAAAGAAAAAAAAAAAAGAAATTCTTTGTATATACTTCGAACCATTGTTGGTCATATTCCTCTTTAATTTATGGAGAAATTGAAGAGGATATACAGGATTTTGTCGGGCCTGCAATTCTTTTTTTATCTTAATAAAAATTATTTGAGTGACCATAGGATAAACGTGTAAAATCACGCTAAAATTAGATGGATCATTTATACATGTAAATCTTGAAATCTAGTGAACAAACTAAATTGAAACAAGAATAAAATATCAAAAGTAAATTGTAATATTTCTCTAAAGTAAGTTTAGCTTAGCGGTAATTTGATATGATATACTAAAAAATATTATCTTTTTAATTATTAATTAAATAGCTAATTTGTATCTAAAAAATTATGTCTAAATTGTAATGTCTCAAGACTAAAATTCGAACTAGGATTTGAAATTTGGATTTAGCACCTGATGGGAAATACCACTAACATGGCAAGATCATCCTCACATCTTGATTTACTTTTAGAAATGAAAATCATCCCTCTAAACTAACACTACTCTTTTCAATATGTTATGTCATCATTCACGTGTTTTCTAATAAAATATCCAAGAGTTCACTCATGATAAAATTAATCCAAGCTAAAGATGGTTTATGATTGATTTTGGAGTTTTTATAATTTAGCAATTAAAAAGATAGATGCTTATTATTATTATTATTTTTTTTGTATGGGTAATAGTTACTAATTTTTTAAGCCTTTCTATATATATCATAATTTCATATACTCATACTTCGTTTCGTTCAAATATGTCGTTGATAATTTCTTTTGTATAGTCTTCCTAGAATATGGGATTACATGCACACTAGTTTTCACTTTGATTTGTCTCTTAACCACATTTGATGAAAAAATGATTTGGTTTGATACATCTTATAAGTCTCCATGTCATTAGATATTAATTAAATTCATATTTTAAATCCTAGTCAGCGAGACATTACGTAAATGATGAATTAATTTTCTTCGGAGAATCTCTCGATAAATAAAAGGTTTCTTAAACCTCACTCCTAGTATATAAACAAAACACTTTTGCTTATCAAATTATCTAATGTATTCGAACACCTAGTGTCAAAATGTTCAAACGTATTAAACTATCTAAGTCATTAAACAATAAATTTAAACTTTAAATAACATATATAAATAATAATAGATTAAAACAATTTAGGAAAATATCAAGTTATCCCTCGAAGGTTGTATCGATTAAAATCTTAAATTTTCATAAATGTATGATTTACATTAGTATTATGTGAAATAACAGTTTAAGTAAATCAAAATTCTAAGCTTTTCATAAGTAAATAAATTTAGACTTCTCATTATAATTATCTTTAAACATCACTATTCTATCGATAATTCTCCTATATTTGTAGACTTCTTTAAATGTCAGTTTTAAGAAACGAATAATACAATTGTAGAAGTTTAGAGTGAATTTTATAAAGATATTATAAACATTAATGGGAATGATCCCATAGTCTTAGAGATGAATTGGTTATTAAGTTGTCATCAAACAATAGTGTGACATGTGGACAATCTACATATTTTTCTTCTAAGTTTCTTTTCCTTTTTTTTTTTTGTTTTTTTAAATTTTAAATAAACGTGTTGATGCCACTAAACAAACATGAACCCATTTCTAAATTAAAAACAAACCATTTCCTCTCTTCTTGTCATTAAATTTTTCTATTAACTTTAGGGGATGCCATTGCTGTCAGTCACATCTTTTTATTTTTCTAATTTTCTTTTCTTTCATATAAGATTTATAACACTCAATATTCTTTGGTATATCCTTCTTTTCATACAATTCTTTTCCTTTTATTTTTAAAATTAATTATTACATCTTAAAATGATTCTTCCATTAAAAAAAAAAAATCCTATCCCATTCTTAAAACACATACCTTTACTTTATACATTTGGTAGGATATTAACCCTGTATTATTAAATGTAACGATCCAATTTTCAATATTTCGGAATTAAGGTTGTTACTTCAAAATTTATAAAATTAAAATTGAAAATATTAAATTTTATTTTAAAATAAGATTGACGACACAAAAGAAAACAATGAAAAAAGTTAATAAATAAGTACATAGAACTTTTGTTCGAGTACCCCTGAAAAATTATATAAAAAAGTAACAATAAAATAAAATAATCCTAACATATAGTTTCCTACCAAAACATTTAAAATAATTTGAAAACAAATATGAACAGAAGCAATCTTCTAATCCCAAATGGCACGATCATGATCCCACTCGTCATTTGCTCTTGCCTTACCTAAAAAACATGAAATAAGAAAAGATGAGTACAAAAATACTCACATAAGCATAATGTAGAGATAACATGGATGTACAAATAACATAACATAAGTAGTGGCCCTGAAGGAACACATAACAGAAGAGTTGATAGTCACCGCTAATCTTAGCATGCATTCAACAATTAATAGGTTTTAGCATAATATCATAGTCCAAAGTTTCTCGGTGTATACATAAATTATTCCATCATACAATAGCATGCTTATAATGGTACAATAACTAGAAAAGACAATTATTTACTTTTGAGTGTCCAACTCAAAAGGATCCAGTAAAAGAATCATTTATCCAAAATAATTCTCAAATCCGACTTAGACATAACGAATTTAGTTAATAATTTTATCCAATAAAATTAATCAATTACAATCCAACTTTAGTTTTTCAGTTTGCTTACCAAAATGGAAGTTGAAGACTAATTTTTAACTTGGACAGAGGGAAGTCCATATATCCAAGAAGTCTCCAATTAGCTTCATTAAAAAAAAAACCAAAATTAATTCAAAAAATAACCTAACTTTAGAACCTTAATTAGTAGTTCAAAACCCGTCTACAGGTCTCGTAGGATTAGAGGCATACATATTCAAATAAATACATATATATATGTTTATTATATATTTTGGTGAGAGATTGATTGATTTGATCAAAGGGAGAGAGAGATCAATTTGTTATTAAAAATAAATATAAAATAGTATAAAACGTAGATGTCTCATAGAGTTAGAGATATCCGACAAATTTAGTACCTGACTTGTGCAAGCTTTATAGAATAAAGTCTATAGACAAGAAGATCTGATCTCTACTAAGTAATTATAGCGATCGACTTAAACAAGATCTGGTGCCCCAACAAACTTTTTTTTTTTTTTTGAAAAGAAAAGGGGAAATGAAATTGATTGGATAATGCTATCAAAGGAGTGGGACAATGCAATGTTGACCATTGTTGGGAAAGGCAGAAGCATGAACCAACCATATGATTCTCATTTGCTTTTCTATGCATTTTTCAATTTCCATACCAATGGGAGAGGATAGGGCTTTTGATTACGCGTATTCATGGCTGTGTCCAGCTCAATTATTATCATATATATTTATATAGTCCTTTCTTTTAATGATAAAGATAATACATTATATATATATATATATATAAAATAATTAATTTAATAATGATAAAAGATAATACAATATATATATATATATATATATATATATATATAAGAATATATTAAGAACTTTATTTATTGTTAGGTTGATGTTTCCACAACTAACACGTAATAACAACACACCTTTCTTTTCAAGCACTATCATTATCAATTATTCCCTTTAATTGGCATATAATAATCTTTCAAAATATAATATACTATATATATATATAATTCAAATAAACAAACATTACATCAACTCTTTCTTCCCTTCTTCATTTTAATTTTGACTATGATTCAAATTAAAAGCTTTTCATTATTTTTTCTTCTTTTTGTTACTAAATAAATTGCTTTAAATTTTTGCTTGTTTCTTTTTTTTTCTTCCAAAATTTGAAAATTTGTTTATTCGTTTTTCTTTTTAAATTAAGAATCTACTAAATTTTAATCGTAAATTTAGTATTTAAGTAAAATTTAATATAATATCTAGTATTTTTGTTGGTTGTTTTTTAATTTCGTCATATGTTTTAAAATCTAGCTAGTATTCTTTGTTCTACGATTTACTAAATTTATAATAATATTTATAAAGAGTCATACCATAGACTTCATAAAGACATATAATTCCAACATATTTTTAATTGTTCTAGTCGAAAAATAAGTTGCGGTTAGAGAAAGATTTGAAAAAGTGGACCTATGTAGCATACAAAAGTGGACTATTAATTCGATGCATGCTATAATATAAGACGATGATGGTGCACTACATATGGCAAATGACAAAAATGAGTAAGAGTACCAAAAATTATGAAGCATAATTTGAATCTTGAAATTTAATTTGTTAATTTTTTTAGGAATCAATCAACAACCAAACTTTGACTACATCAAGAGAAACAAGAGACCAACATCTCACTTGGAAGTAGAGAGAGAAGAGAAGTGAAAAGCTTTCTCTCCCAAATATTGAAATTTAATTTAGATTTAATTAAAAAAGTTTATTGTTGATGTCAAAATTTGGATAGTAAAAACACACATGACTTGCATATGACAACTAGAATGAATTTGTAGTTTGAAAAATAACATGATTTATAAGATGACAAGATATAGACACCGATGTGGTGCTTGTCACGCACACTCTGATACTTAATTTAGAAAGTGCATATGTATAGCAAGTAGAGATTTCAAGCAATAGAATAGATTTACTTCCTCATAGGTCATAATGATATACATCTTGTGGGATTTTAACTTGGGGTTTTACCGAGTTTCCTAGTCATATTAGGTAATATGTCATGTTAAATTGTATAGGGCATGCATTTGGCATATTCCTTCTTCAAATTCCATGGATCAACTCCAATCGCTCGTTGGCCTATGTTGAGATCGAGAAGGTTGGTTTGGGCTTTTTGACCCAAACCCATTATATCTCAAAACCTATGTAAGTCATGTAATACACCCCATCATCAAAACAAAGAAGGGTCGACCTTGACCTTATTCGTAGCTGAGGTTTGAAGTTGATTGGATTTCTTTGACTAAATGTTCGGTTAAGGTTTTTCATTCTCTTGACTTAATTGTTTGTCCATTATTATCGTTTTCTTAACTTGATATCTTTATCTTATTTGTTATGTCACTTCCACTATTTCGTCCAAAATATCATCATAACATCATAGCTAAATTATAAAGAATGCCCTCAATTTTAATGTTTCTATCAAAAATACCTTTAAACTTTTCAAAATTTCAAAAATGACCTTAAACTTTTGAAAATGGTTTAAACATACTCTTACCGTTAGTATTGAACCAAAATTGTTAAAGTTTTGTTTAAAAAATACTCTCGAACTATTGAAAAATTTCATAAATACCCTTAAATTTATAAAAAAAAATTGAAAAATATTTCAATTAATTCAATTTTTACATCAAATTTCTTAGCCCCTAATATAAAAACCAAAATTTTAAGTTAAATCTATAGTTTTAAATTTCCATCAATATGTGAATATTTTTATCCATATTTTTACATTTCCATAGATTCAATATTGATAGAAGGGGTGAGTCGATATTTCCATTACATCGTAAAAAAATATACGAATCACAAAAAATAAACATGAAAATTACACTAATATAAATAACAAGCATATTTAATTATTTGAAAATATTAAAATACTTATTTAATAATATATAATTATTTTTAAAATTTTTTGCTTTACAATTTTCTAGAAATATTCATCGAAATTGAAATTTCTATAAAATTAAGACTTTGATATATCAATCAACATCAATATTTTAAACCTTGGTTTAAACATAAAATTTTACGAAGTTTCAAAAAACAAATCTCCTTAAAACATACTAAAACAATAACTAGTCAAATAAAAAAAGAAATTCTCACACTAATAAATCTATCAGACTATTACTATATTAATAGTTCAATGCATTTTTTTTTTATTTAAGACTTAACTGTAAATTAATTACGACAATAACTATGAAATTGATTATATATTCGTGATCCATAATTGTGTGTGTTAATAGTCAAATAAATTTAAAACTATGATTTTAACTTAAAAGTTTAGGTTTGATTTTAGTTGGTGAAAAAATTGGTATAAAATTTAGATATTTCTTAACTTTTGTAAGCTCAAGGTTATTTTTTAAACTTTTCAATATTTCAAGAGTATTTTTGAAACAAAAGTTTAACGGTTTCCATCTCAAAACTAACATTAAGAGTATTTTGAACCATTTTTGAAGGTTGTGTATTTTTTAATTTTTGAAAGTTTAGGAATATTTTTGACAAAAACATCAAAGCTGAGAAGTATTTTTTAAATATAGTAAAATAAACTAAAATATTTATAACATATAGTAAATTTTGGATTCTATCAATGATACACAATGATAAACTTTTATCACTGTCTATCAATATGACCGATAGAAAGCATATTAATGTCTATCTATGCCTATTATTGATAAAATTTAAAATTTTGCTATATTTTGTTAAATTTGTCATTTTTTACGATTCTCTTTTTACATTTATGTCAATTTTTTTAATCTCCATTTTAATTTTACTATATTTTTTATTTTAAAAATATACATATTCTTATTTTAATTTTTATATTAAAAATACTTTTTATTCCTAATTTTTTTATAAAATTGTTATTTAGTCCTTGAAATTTGATTTATAACAATTTAGTCATTGTATTTTGGTTTATAACAATTTTGCCTCCAACATAAACAAAATTTATCAAAAATTGATGTTAATATTTGATATTTTATGATGAAGACATTGTATTTTATAAAATTATTGAGTCTTTAGGTAGTTCATATATAGATTTATTTATACAAATTAAGAACCTAATTAACTTTTCACACTCAATTTTACATTCGGGACTAAATGGTTACATAATAAAATTTAGGAACTAAATTATTATTAAATAAAAAGTTAAGTTATTAAATAGTTGAAAGCTAAAGTTTAACGTATTTTTTTATGAAAAATATTTTTGGATAGAAAAAATTTGAAAATATTTACGAACTATAGCCAAAATAAAAAAACTAAAACATGCTAAAAAGAATTTGATAAAATTTTCTATTCTTTTATAAATAGTTTCAAATCATTTTTTTTTTGTTAGAAAATCACTTTTTTTTTTTTTACTTTCTTGTATAATTTAGCCAATAAAAAAAAGAAGCTAAGTAAAGACTAGAGTAGTTGTAGAGCCAAAGCCGAATGAGCCGACGAACAAAAACGACGTTACAACAAACGTCCAAGGTAACGGTAACAGCAAAGATTAAACGTCTAAAAAATCCAGCACAGCACAGCACTCACACACCCCTTTTTCTTTCTAAGCTCTCTCTCCCCCTCTCTCTCTCTCTCATTTCTCTTCTTCTTCTTCTTCTTCTTCTTCTTCTTCTTCTTCTTCTTCTTCTTCTTCTTCTTCTTCTTCTTCATCCTTCAGCCGCGCTTGAAAAACGTAAAAGCAAAATCCCCTTTTCACAGCTCTGTTTCTCATCATCACAATCACCACTTCTCTCCTTGTTCTCAGTAATGGAGACGTCTCTATCTTCCCATTCCTAGCACCATCTCTACTCAACCTAAGCTACTAAACAAACACCTTCAAATCCGGTGAGATTTCAATCAGATCTTTAGTTACCTGTTTTCAACTTCAGTTTCACGGCTTAGATCTGATTTTGGAGTGTTTTTGTTTTGTTTTAGCTATGGAGGAAGATAACAGTGGTCTTCTTATTCAGAGTTTGATCGATGTTGTTAATGAAATTGCTTGGATCTCGGATTTTAGGTATACTGTTAAGAAACAGTATTGTAATTTGTCTAGGAGATTGAAGCTTTTGATTCCAATGTTTGAAGAGATTAGAGATAGTAAAGACCGTATTACTGAAGATACTCTTAAGGCTCTTGTTTTGTTGAAAGAAGCTCTTGAATCTGCTAAGAAGTTGCTCAGATTTGGCAGCGAAGGGAGTAAGATTTTCTTGGTGAGTTCGTGTTATTGTCTTGAATCTTCATTTCTTAATCTTGTTAGTTCTTTGATTCAGAGTATTGCATTATTGAAGCTGCTTCTCGCAATTCTGTGTTTCTTGTGCTTTTCGCTTCTTCTTTTCTAGCGCCTAATTCGCGTGATCGAGAAAATCGAGTGAACATCCGCTTCCATTATTCCGGAATTGTATATTTGTTGGATTTAGTTTAACAGAATACTATGTATGTAGATGAATAACATATTCGATGCAAATTAGAAACATTCAAAACGCGGAAAAATATTGCTGTTATGTTCATTCCGGATTTTTGTGTTCGAGGAATGAAGAATTTCGAAGACTAGACTTTCAGTTTATGTTTTCTATTTTTGCATAATATTTACATCCTTATGAAAGGATAGTGATGTAAAATTCATCAAATTCCGTCTGAATTTACCATTTTATTATTTCCTCTTTCAGATGACATTTTCCAATAGATGTTTTTTTCTATAATTAAACTTTACTTGTATTTCTGTCTATAATTCAACTACGTCCATTTTAAATCCAATTTCAAATGAACAAGCTAAGCTTAATTGGTTTTATCCATAAGAATAATATGTCGTGGCATCCATGCAATTACTTCCCATTTCTAGTTAGATGTTGTATCAAACTTCATTAGCTTGTTTCCTTACAAAATGAAGGAGTATATCTGAAGCATTATAGATATTTGTTAGCATATCTACTTTTTAATCTAACTTCATTTCATTATCCATTCCAGGCTGTAGAGAGGGAGCAAATTATGAACAAATTTCACGAGGTAACTGCTCAGTTGGAACAAGCGTTGGAAGGAATAGCCTACGATAAACTAGATATATCCGATGAAGTTAAAGAGCAGGTAAAGGAAAAAAAAATTATATCTTCTACTTTGAATAGCCTACGATAAACTAGATATATCACGATACTTGCATGATAGGAGATAATGCTAGCTTAGTTTGATAGACTATCATTTCAAGATGTCATTCAACATATATATGTAATAAGCAAACATTTTGAAAACATCTGCAACATCTCCCTCTTGATTTCTTACAAGTGTTGTTCAATGAAAATATTATTTAAGTATATGTCTAACTTCTAAACTATTTGCTCAATTTTCATTATTGTCAACTTGATCAGCATAGTTCAACTTGTTAAGACATTGTAATCTCGACTAAAAGATTAGAGCTTCAAATCCCACCCCTCATATTGTTGAATGAAAAAGAAAGAAAGAAAAACTTTATTGTGGATTCAAACCCACATTTGATAATAGGGAGACACACATTAATATGTAACTTTTGAACTCTGCTCAAGTTGGCATCCTCTTTCTTAATAAAGGAAATGATGTTGCCGGAGGGCTGAGGGATACAAACTTGTGGGGAACCCCTTGATCAAGTCGGGATTGTTGTCTTTGTGTATTTAGGGTGCGTTTGGGGGAGAGAGAGTTATGGGGGAAAAGGATTATAACAATCCTAGGATTATGATAATATAATCCTAGTGTTATGATAATATGTGTTTGGGAGAAAGAATATAAAAGGTAGTATTATAATAGTATGTGTTTGGGGGAGGGATTATGATAGTAGTGTTACAATAATATGTGTTTGGAGGAAGGATTATGATTGTAGTAATTTAAAAAATAATAATATAATTTAGATTAAGTTATTTGGGTAGGGTAATGTAGGGTTGTAAGAAAGTAAAGATGGGATAAGATAGGGTTATTTAGGGATTATGATTATTTATCATATTCTTTGGGCCAAACACGGTTTGGCCCAATTTTCTAATTCTTTTCCCCCTAAAACCCCACTCAAAACACATCCTATAGTTTTCCTATTTTTTGTTGAAGTTTTCAATTAATATAATTATTGTCCTTTTCAATTAGAAGGACCAATGGATTTTTTGTTGTCTTACTGTGACTTTTGTGTTGAAGCCTAAAAAAAAAATCAGTATAAGAAAGAATAGTTAATAGTTCAGGAGTTGAACGTAACATAAAAATTGTTTTTGGTCAAAATGAAATATAACTATTGCAAAACTAGTGTAATTTATATGAGGTTAGAAAGAACATGTAAGAACTATGGTGATTAGATCTTCATTTGTTTATCTCAACTGGATATTAGATAAGGTGTAAAAGCTTGCAATTAATATTTTAAAATCATTATTTACACATCTACAATCCTGTATATAGGTTGAGCTTGTTCTTGCTCAATTCAGAAGGGCCAGAGGCAGGGCCGAAGCTCCTGACTCTGAACTGTCGGAAGATATCCTTGCCCTTAACAACATGACCAATGATTCTTCTATAGATCAAGACCGCCTGAGGAGACTGTCCGAAAAATTACAGTTAATAGGAATATCCGATCTTACACAAGAATCAATAGCTTTGCATGAGATGGTTGCTGCTACTGATGGTGATCCAGGTCAAAGCATTGAGAAGATGGCAGGGCTGCTAAAGAAAATAAAAGATTTTGTGCAAACGGAGAACCTTGAAACGGAAGCTCCTAGTAGAGACAAGAGTCCTCCAGCAAGTTGTAGTGGTCATGTATCCAATGATAAAAATAACAAGACCCCAATTATACCAGATGATTTTCGCTGCCCAATTTCCCTGGAGTTGATGAGAGATCCTGTCATTGTCTCAACTGGACAGGTACTATAGTAGTACCCTTTCTCATCGATAACAAGTAATTATGGCCTTTGCATTCATTTTGCCTTCATTTTACTAATTAGTGGGCTCTAGGGTCTAGTTATTCACATTACATCCTCATATTTTCAGATGTGAGTAGATTAGATTTAGGTAAAGAACAATATCAGATTGAGATAATTTAGGTGGCATAGCGTCCTGAAGTTGAGATCCTTGAGTTGGACTAGTGTTAGAACTTAGTTTCAGTTAAGATTAGGGGTGATCATAGGAACTCTGAAAACTGATCCGACCAACGAAAATTGACCGAACCAATGCTAGTCGGCTGGTTTAAGGAGCAAATTGGTCGGTGTCAGTTTTATCATAAGATTACATACCTTGTATGAGAAAGTGTCGCTCTGCTATTCATGCATATACTTTTTACTGCAATATACGACATATTAAGCGTTTATATATCTAATGCCTTAGAAGCCGCTACTCTAGTATTGTTTTTGTAATTAATGCAAAAACCAAAATTTTCTCTGCTGTAGACCTATGAACGTTCCTGCATTGAGAAGTGGCTTGAAGCAGGGCATGTGACATGTCCAAAGACACAACAGAACCTCTCAAGCACTACTCTTACTCCAAATTATGTGTTGCGTAGCCTTATAGCCCAATGGTGTGAAGCCAACGGTATTGAACCACCAAAACGACCCAGCAGTGCTCGAACATGTAGAAGCTCATCATCTTGCTCAGCTGCTGAACGCACAAAAATTGATATTCTTCTTTGCAAACTCGCATCTGGAAATCCGGAAGATCAACGATCTGCAGCCGGAGAGATTCGACTTCTTGCAAAACGGAATGCAGATAATCGTGTTGCTATTGCTGAGGCTGGTGCTATCCCTCTCCTTGTTGGCCTTCTCTCAACTCCGGACTCCCGTGTTCAAGAGCATGCTGTGACGGCACTTCTTAACCTCTCTATATGTGAGGACAACAAGGGAAGCATCATTTCCTCTGGGGCAGTTCCTGGTATCGTTCTCGTGCTAAAAAAGGGAAGCATGGAAGCACGGGAAAATGCAGCAGCCACTCTTTTCAGCCTTTCGGTTGTCGATGAAAACAAAGTTAGAATTGGCGCCTCCGGAGCCATCCCACCTCTCGTTACACTGCTTAGTGAAGGCACACAAAGAGGTAAGAAAGATGCTGCAACTGCACTTTTCAACTTATGCATCTACCAAGGAAACAAAGGAAAGGCAGTAAGAGCTGGTGTAGTTCCAACCTTAATGCAGCTTCTCACCGAGCCCGGAACCGGAATGGTAGATGAAGCCTTAGCTATCTTAGCTATACTCGCTAGCCACCCCGAAGGGAAAGCTGCCATCCGATCTGCAAAGGCAGTGCCGGTTTTGGTAGATGTGATTGGGACAGGATCCCCCAGAAACAGAGAAAATGCGGCTGCAGTTCTTGTACACCTCTGCTCGGGAGACGAGCAACACCTAGTAGAGGCCAGAGAACTTGGAGTGATTAGTTCATTGATAGATTTGGCACGCAATGGCACTGATAGAGGAAAACGAAAAGCTGCACAATTGCTTGAACGAATAAACCGACTTTTTGAGCATGCAGCAGCACATCCGGAAGAGGTTAGGGTGCTTCGGTTGCAAACGTCGGAATCTCAACCTCAAAGCCAGCCATCGCAATCAACCTCAACAACGGAAGTCGTTGGTAGCTGAGAGTGGGGAGTTTGATGTTTTGGTTTACATAGCTCCGTTTCTTTTGTTACCTTTTTCTTTTTTTTTTTTACATGTGTAATGAAAGAGGCAGCTTTTGCTTCACAAAGGGGAGGTGGAAGATCACTTCCCCTAATCTTGTAAGTTATTATCATAATTTATAATTGTATTTTATTTTTATTTTATTTTGTGGACAAAAACATAAAGAATCAAAAACCCAACCAATGAATGAATGAATGAATTATACATCCTCAAATTTTTGGAGAGGACAATTTCAAAATTTGAAACTAAATTTCTTGATCTTCATAGCGCATTAGATATTCCAACAATCATTGAACAACTGAAAAATATTTGCTAGCTAACGTTCATACCGAGTATTATGATGTTTTAATTAGTTGTAAATTTAATTAACAATCCATATTTTTTTGATATTGTATGTATGAATTGTGTTTTACCATATTTAAACTACTATATATATATATATATATATATATATATATATATATATATATATATATATATATATATATATATATATATAAAATTCAGTTTAAACATGTTTAGGTAGCGATTCAATCAATCTTCGGTCAAGTTTCCAATGTGATTTAGGTGTTAATTAATTCTTACAAATATAGTGTGTAAATGCTCAACTCTATTCATCAAATTTGTTTATTGTCTTTGTGTATTCGAGTAAATAGGAAACATTAATATATGATTACATAATTATATTCTATTAGTGCACATTGTGATTAAGTTCACGAGATTTTTGTATGGAGGATCTAATTGACTCTCTTCAAAACAACTGCCGCTAAACCCTTTACTCTCTTTTTTTCTAATTCTATCCCATTTTTTCATTAACACGACTAATACTTTTCTTTTGCAACCTAATTAGTTGGTAGAATCCGTATTTGTTTTAGACTTGTAGTTAAATTGGGATTAAGAAAAAAAAAAAGGTAGAAAGAAACAGGAGATCAATTTTCTAGTTTGATTTTGGTGAGTTGTTCAATCTAATTCAGCTCTCAACAGTACTATGATCTCAAAATCTTCCTCTCAAGTTTGAGTTTCCATTTTTTTTTTCCATTCTACTATTTATTTTTCAAAACTTTGGCCTTTCTATTTTTAGCTCATAAATCCATATCTTTCCCATCAAGGATATATATAATACCAAAAGGTTTCGGTGGAAAACTAAGGATAAGCCACAAAAATGAAAAAGTTTCTTTTCGATCCCTTTACTTTCAGAACTTAGAGCCATTGAAAAATGACTTTAGGAAGAAGAGAATAGAGTGGAGTATAAATCATGGAGTCTGTTGTTCATATAAATGTCTTAAAAATACAAAACTCAGTAAAAAAAATCTTCTAATAATAATTTATAACTATTGGTGACAACGATCGACATTTAGTACTCATGATATAGGTAATGATTACGTGTATCTCATTTACATCACATTTTAAAATTTTTTGATTGACTTATAGTTTAGATTAGTTTGGGTCCTCATGATATATACTATTTTCTAACATTGATAAGTGTAAAATAATATATGAATACGTGTGTGTATATAATAGACTTTTTATAACGAATAGACATATGCAAACGTTTCTATTTTGGATTGGGTTACAATTGTACCATATTTGACAATGATTTGTTATAATGGTTGGTTGGCAATGGTGGAAGGAGAGGAAGTGAAGAGATGGTGAGAGAGAGAGAGAGAGAGAGAGCAAAGAGGAGAAGGTCGGCAGCTGCTTTTACAGTGGTTTGCAGCTTTGGTTAATTATGGCTTTCACTATGAGTTTTGCCCCTTCCAATCTGCCACACACATGTGCATTCCTTAACCTAACTTATTCCTTTGTCTCTCTCCCATAATTCACTCCCAATAATCTATATATCCTCCCCTTCGTAAATATTTCAAAACATTCTTTTTATAATTTATGTTGATTTGAATTTTTTAGGTCTTGTTTGTAATCATTTTGTTTTTGTTTTTATTTTTGAAATTCAAATGTATTTTCTCTTTATGTCGTATCATGATTTGCATATTTATTAAATGCAAAGGTTAAATTCTTATCTTAATATATATATAAAAAAGTACCTTTTGAAAAATATATATTTTTTTGAGTTTTCAAAATTTTACTTGGTTTTTTAAAGCATTGGTAGAATATAATGTAGACAACAAAGGAAGAAAGTTGGAGTTGGAAGTAGTGTGTAAGCTTAATTCTCAAGAACATAAACAAAAAGTAAAATGGTTACCAAACGAGTTTTAATATCTAAAACCTAATTTTTGTTCGTATTTACGTTATTTTTGTTATTTATTATTTTGGCTCTACGAGGTAGATGAGTGAGATATATATGTTCTTTTAACTCTATTAGCTATATACATACCGTTAGAAAAATAGCATAATTTTGTGTGTTCCATTTTCTGTTGCTTATATATATATATATATTTTGTATATTTTTGATTGTGAATTTCTTAACTCTTTGGGATTAGCAAGCAATTGGACGGGGTGAAGTTGGTCCACTCTTAGTTCGGCTAATGAATTCTTTAACCCCTTATGGACCTCACAACTTTGATAAGTATATATACATACACATATATACACACACATATCAATATGGTCCTCATAATACTTAACAATTTGTAATGTTTTAGTCTCAAATGTGAAAAATACTACTATTAATATTCAACGAAGTGTTTTACATATACGAAGATTAATAAAGGTCAAGTTTTGTTTATGAATTATAAAAACTGAGTCGTTTTTATAATCAAAATTTGAGATTTTTCATGTGATACAAGGACTAAATTATCACAAATTAAAAAATATCGAGACTAAATTCTTACTATTACACTATACATCACCAATTTATTATTATTATTATTATTATTATTATTATTATTATTATAATATATATTTGATATTATTAAATAATTATTCTATTAAATCTCAAATTTATATTGATTTTGTTTATAATTAAAATTAAACTTATATGTATATATAAGCCTTTCTTAGCTTCTTACATTACAAAAACATAAAAGTAGAATTTTTTTAAAATTATTACTTTTAGCTAGTAAGAAATATAGATTTGAATTTGACTAATTTTAAGATCATTCTTAAAAAAAACAAAAAAAAAGAATCCTTTTAAGAACACAAAGCCAAAATAATATAATAAAGTTATTAAATCATCTCCTAGCTTTTCTTGTTTTTTTTTTTTTTTTAAGGATAAAGCTTATTTTTGTTTTATAATATCTCTTTTCTATTATAAAACAAAATAGAAAAAAACATTAAAGATGAAATGTCCAAAATTTAAAAACTAGAAAAGAAGTCTTTTTTTGAATCTTTTGCAACAAAAGAAAAATTAAAGGAAGAAAGACAAAACAAAATTATAAGAAAAAATTGCAGATTTAAAGTTCAACTTTTGAAATATCCATTTTCTTTTAGATTGAAATGCCTTTTATATTTGTACTTTTTTCTAATTATAAAAGATAGGTAAATTAAGTATACAGCAAAAAAAAAAAAAAAAAATTAAAAATTATAAATATAACAAAGTCTATCGATGATAAATTTCTATTACTAATATTATATTTGCAACAATAATTTTTAAAAAATAGTATTATATATGTTAATATTTTAAATTTAATTATCATATTTGGAATTATCTAAAAGAAAATAAAAATATAGTTACAAGTGAATTCATAGTAAATCATTTTTAAGGAAAGATAAAGAATAATTACTAGCAAATGTGATTTAGTTAGTTTTTTCTTTTTCTTTCTTTCTTTTCTTTTTTCCGTAAGAAGTGCTTAATAATTAACATAGTGTTTTCCTCTGCCTCCTAAAATATCAGTGCTAATGTTTGAATACAAATTATGAAATAATCGTTAAGGTAAGATTAGAAGTTAAACCTCATACTCTACGATTGTCATACTAAAAAAATCATAAAACTATTAGATTAATATTTAAAGAGGTAATGATAGCGATTTTGAAATTGTTTTTCTATCCACCAAAATTAGTCCAACATGTGTTATTGTTTATTCTTTAAGTACTATAAAATGCTCTAACAATTTGTTTAGAGATGTGCTTTTGACTATATTTATGCACACATAAACTAAAATCAAATACCATATATGTTTTTAATAAATATTCTTAATTACCTAAAACAACTATTCAAAATTCCTACTCATACTATTTTTAATCTCATTACAAAAATAAATAAATAAATAAAGATATATATATATATATGATCTCATGTTATCCACCAAAAGTTAGATTAGAGGTTTAGTCCCATATCAACTTTTAGATTCATATCTATATAGATCTTGAACATTGAAGAGTTTAATAAGAATTGTGAACTTTAGATTTTAAGTATGATATACAAGCATCATGAATTTTAAAAATTATCGAATAGATGGATCCTCAAACTCTTTGTATTTTTTCTTATAAATTAAATTATGTTAACTTTTCAATCTTATGGGTACTAGATCATCCTTAGACATATAAATAGATCTTTATTAAAAACATTTACAAAATTAATAAGCACAAAATCAAAAGTCTTGAGTTCTACTAATAACTTATTAATTAGACCTTTTTTTTTTTTTTTTTTTTTTTTTTTTTAAGTTCAACCAGATTGTTTAAGACAAAATTAAAAAATTTAGGCTCTATTTGGTAACCATTTATTTTTTTAGCTTTTTAGTTTTTGAAGATCAAACCTATAATACTCGTTACACCACTAAATACTATTCACCTACATTTCAAACTTGAAAACTTAAAAAAGTAAAGTATTTTAAACTTGGTATTTTGTTTTTAGAATTTGGCTAAGATTTCAAACTCTTATGCTTAAGAGTGATGCATAACAACATCGTAAAAATGCAAGAGAACACACAAAAAAGAAAAGAAAAAAAACAAAAAAACAATTACCAAAATGTTAAAAGATTCATTAAATATGTCTTTGTTCAATAGTATGATGCTTCATCTTAAAACCATGCCATTTCAAGATGGTGCCTCTTTTGGGTTTACCTATTTTGGACAAAATACTCGACTATAATATCATGTTTGATAGCATGTAGTTTCATCTCAAAACCAATTGACCATCAAAGAACGTGACTCATCTATCTTATAAAAAATGTAAGTCTATTTGATTTTTTCAATGTGAGACTCTTAACGATCTCCACATTCATTCTTAAAATCCCAAAACTAAAAAAGAAAAAATTTAGTTGGGAAAAGAAAAGGTAGAACAGATGAATGCATGTGAAAGTGTAGGAAACAAAAATTCAAAAGGATCCAAATTGTGAAGTTGACCCCTATTTCAAAATGGAAGGTCCCTTCATGCAATATATATATATATATACATATATATATAATAAAAAGAAACAAAAGGGTCCTACGATATGAGTCTTCAGTAAAGAAAGAGGACAATATAAAGGATGTTAAGGCTGCAAAATTAAAAATCTGCTTTCTCTTTTGCAACTAATTTATCCCTCTCTGCCACAAAAGGCCAAAGCTTTTTGCATGAAAATCATCAACACATAAGAAAGATAAAAGAAGAAAAGAAAAGAAAAGAAAAGAAAAAAGGGGTAAATATGTCAAAAACTGGATAGGGGAATTAGATTCCCTTACCATACTCTTCTCATCTTCATCATTCACCTTTTTCTTTTTTCTTTTTTAATTTTATTATTATTCTTTTTAACATTTTTTCTCATTCTTCTTTCTTCTAATCCCCCTTTCAAATCAACCATTCTCTTATTCAAAAAGAATTTTGATACGATGTGCTTCTCATTTTTATCAACCAACAAACATGTGTGTCCCAAAAATAATTGTTTTCCCCATAGAGATTAAACTTCTAAAATTCATCTTTCAAATTGTTATCGGTATTGTAATTACTAAAGTTTAAAAGCCGTCTAGTTTTAACAATGGTATAAATTCAAAAGCCCCAATTTTTTCGATTTAAAATTTGATGGG
This sequence comes from Cucumis melo, assembly GCF_025177605.1. Taxonomy (NCBI): domain Eukaryota; kingdom Viridiplantae; phylum Streptophyta; class Magnoliopsida; order Cucurbitales; family Cucurbitaceae; genus Cucumis; species Cucumis melo. The sequence continues at coordinate 2,430,580 of NC_066868.1, forward strand.
ACAATTTCAAATACCACAAACACTTTCACAACACATTAATTTATGAATGAGTTACGTGCAATTTCAAATTTTAGTAATTACAAGCTAGTAAATCTAAACTCTTTTCTATATAATCTTTTTATAACGAAAACACGAGAATAATGACGATCGAACCTTTAACCTCTAGTGTTATTATATTCTTGCGTAATAAATTTTAAGTCACTTTCTTAATGGTTAATATTATCTAATGTTATTCTTGTGTAATTTCATAAATATATGTATATGAACATTTGTTTGGACTTAATTAGGAGAATATTAAAACATTGAATATAATCAAAATGAGAATAAAATTTGTTGTAGATTTGAAGAAGACTTATATGTTATATGATTCGAAATCTTTATGTTATTCTTTTGAAAAAGATACAAAAGTTTTAATTTTAAAATGAGAAAAAAAGAAAAGGTAAAATCAAGGGATTAAATACAAGTTCATTATGGAATATACTTAATATATATATATTGAATGATATGTTTTTATAAGGATATTTGTTTGTAAGGCAATGTGTAGATGCTATACGTAATTAAAAATATATATATATATATATATATATATATATAAATAGTTTACACATTCAATTTGTCAACTTGCAATCGATCCTTTGGACACATCACAATTCAAAAAGAAAAAGAATCTCTCTTAAACACTTTCCGTATGGTAATGGGACAATTTATATTTTTCATTCGATGGTTTTTGGAATACAAAAGTTCAAGTTCATATCTATTTATTTATATAGTATTGTTTCAAATGCTCCAACTTTTAGAAAGGGATAATAGTTTTCATTTTTTTTTTTTTGTTTTTTTTTTGTTTTTAAAAGTTATGGGTTGGTTTTCTAATTGTTATAGGTAATTTTGGACTTGTGACCCTGTGAGTAATAACAAAATGTAGGAAGTTAAAATTTGAAGATATAAAATCAGAAAAATTATCTCATATCGAAATGAACTTAAGATAGGCAAGAAATATGTCTAGGAGAGGCAATGGAGAGTGGATGAATACAATTGGAACATCTGACTAATCAAAAGGCTTATCTTAGGTTGAGAACAAGAAGTTTGCCCATGTTTTGAGCTCTTGACTTAGCAGGCTCACACAAGCTACTAATATTAATCTTCCTCAAGTTGACTCGCCCTTTTCTAGACTCGATCTAATCTTTTGAAGTTGTGAAGAAAATAAAAACATAGGTTTGACCCCACTGTATGCAGTATGACGATAACTACGTATCATTCAAGTTCATCTTCTTCCTACCATGCTTGTTATGACCCTAGCTAGAAACTAACGATAGAATTTATGTGGTATAGGCACACCACACTAATTGCTCCTTTTTTCTCTCATTTTTTTTAGAAAATATTTTGTTTCAAATTATAAATTAGTTGCCAATCTCATGCTAAAGTTAGGGGTTCAAGTAAAACTTAACCAAACCACTTAAATTGTTCGAACCATCCGAAATTGATGGCAATTTGATTGCATTTTGGTTTGTAAGTTCGGGTGCAATTTGATGGTTGGAGAGACCAAAGGTTATTAGTTAGATTTAGGTACTTGTTGTTGTTTAGTGGTTTTAAGTGTGTGCCATGTCTTCTTCGCCAACTTTTCGTTGTACCAAAACACATACCCATAGCATCTTTGCATATTCATACATTGTTCTTCTTTTTCATTGAATGGCCTTTTGTCATCAATGCTTCTTCTCAACCAACGTTTCATCGTTCAAAGTTTGAATGCTTAAAGTTAGATGATTTTTCCTAGGTTAGTTTTTGTTATGGACACTAATTAATCTGTACAATGATTTTTACCTCTACGAAAGAAATAATTGGATTGTGAGTTAGTTTTTTTTTAAAAAAAAAAGAACACCCAATTTCTTAAAAATTGTTAGTTCAAATAATATTTTAAAATCATCTTTCAATTTTGGGAATATCTTTATAGAAAAGTAGAGAGAAAAAATAAAATAATCATAGTAGGTACATGATTTAACCGAGAGAAATCCATGATCTCTTCCTCAATTCCATGTAATTGAAGATTTTCCACGAAATCTTAACTCGTTAGATTTTGATTGAATGAATTAAAATTTAAAGTATGGAGATTGAAAACAATATGTTAACAGTAAAAAAGATGAAAAGAAAAATACAGCTACCATAGTTTGTATGTATGTGAATAAAATATATAGGGTTTGGAATATTTAATTCTCTTAAAAACGTAACAAAGATGATGAAGTGGAGGTTAATTAATGATGAAACAGTAGTAAATAGTAACATTTTTCTTGTTTTGTCATATTTTAGAGATTGGGGAATTATTATTGAGCATCCAAGTTAATGGAATAAAAAGAAAACAGACACACACACACACACACACACATATGCATTGAGTTATGAGCAATAATAATAATAATAGGAAGAAGAAGAAGAAGAAGAAGAAGAAGAAGAAGAAGAAGAAGAAGAAGAAGAAGAAGAAGAAGAAGAAGAGTTGGCGTCCAGATCATGGAAGGGAGAAAATAATTGGGTGATTATATATTTAGATAAAGGTATGTTGTAGTAGTGGGACCCATGAGTGAGTGAGGTGGCAATGACAATGAGGAATATCCAACAAAGAGCATCTAATAAAAGACGATTTGTCCCCCCATCGGACGGCTACTGGAGGCCCATCTCCAGCCTTCTCTCCACGCTACCGCGTTTCCTCCACTTCCTTCTCTTCTTTTTTCTTTTTTTTTTTTTTTTAACTCTTCCCGGCCCTCTCTCATATTCAATTTTCCATCCATAACCTTTTCTTTTTCCATCCATATATCACAATTGATCCAAACAAGTTTATGGTATTTTGTAAATATTTTTGTTTATTTTATTATATTTAAATATAAACATAGTTCTGTTTTATTTATTTTTAAGATATCCTTTTTCCCTTAATTTTTCATTTGAATTTTGAAATTATTTTCTTTGTAAGAACTAGGTTGACGATAGAAAAGAAAAGAGGGACTTAGGTAGAAATAGGGGCAGGGTTTATAAATTGAACTCTTTCTTTCTTTTTCTCCTTTCTAACTCTTTATAAACCTTTTATAACAATACATTATCTTTTTTCATTTCCTTTTTAGACTAAATTATAAGTTTAGTCTATGACCAACAAATTTCAAGAAAAATAGTCATAAAAGTTAAAATTCATTTGTTCTTTACAGGAAAGAAACGAACTTTTTGATTTAATTTTGAAATTTTATGGCAATTATTTTTCTTGTTACGAATTTATGATACATATGAATTTTTCAATCATAGTGACAATTTATGACTATGATTGACCCTAAGTTGTTTAAATTCATTAAATTGGAAATATATATAAAAAACAGTTTTGGCAAAAAAAAAAAAAAAAAAAAAACTAAATTACTATATGGGTTCACTACTTTGTCCTCATTAGAAAGTAGTATATAATTAAAAATGAAAGAGGAAAATAAATAAATAATGCACTACATTTTGTATTTGCAATAACAGAGCTATTCTATATAAGATTAAAAGTCAAGAAGTATGTTAAACATTGAATTGTAATAATCAATCCATGTGAAATTGTTAAATGGTGGGATTAATTAACTCAAGGATGAAGTAAAAGTTAATACATGTGTGTCCTCTAATACAAACACATGAACACTACGTTAGACATTAAAGGTAAAAGGATGTATTAATTTCAAAGTATATGAAAAAGTTAGTGAGAGATGAAATAATAAAGAAGATATTTGCGTTCACTCATTAGTCATTTGACGAAGTTTTCTCTTTAATATATATATATATATATATATATATATATATATGTAAAGGATATGAGATGGGGTTGATGGGAGTATGGGTAAACTCGTTCCCTTGATTCTACCAATTAATTAAAGTTAGCATCTTTTTTGAATTTTGTGATATTCGATTTTTAAAACCCCCCCCCCCCTTTTTTTATTCTTTTTCTTATTTTTTTTAATGAGTTCCAGAAACTTTTTAAAATGTGTATTTAATCACTTATGAAAGACTTTTGTTACTGTTATTAGGATTAGGTTATATTGATGTGATTTTATATATTTAAATAAAAAAACATTTGAATGAATCATAAAATGTCTCAAACTTGAGACACTACAAAATTTGTATGAGGATGAAAGTAAAATAGTAATGATCAAAATCTTGAAGGTAAAGAGATTTTTTGAGTTAGTTAATAGTATAACAATTTACCATCTAGCTTCTAATTAAAAATTAAAATCCTAACATTTTAAAAAGTAATTGTGTTATTTGGTAACCTATTCATTCATTTAAAGACACCTCTCTCATCCTGAGTTAACAAAATTCTTTTTAGAACTTAAAGGGACCAAACTTAAAGTTGATCGATTAAAATAGAATTTAGGCCTACAACAACAAGACCTTAAAGTAGGTGGACTCTCAATTAATCAAGATCAATGTTTTTTCCAATTAAGTTGTGTTTGATATACCCATTTTTCTTAATTATTATATTACAAATATATGCATATATACATGTACATGTGTGTGTGCCATATATATATATATATATTATTTTTCATTCTAGTTATTTACGAAAAAAAAAAGGATTCGAAAAAACCAATAATCAAATATATCTTTTGACTAATCCCCTCCCTTCTAACAAGTGTTTATAATATAAAGTGTTTTTTTTTTTCCTTTTTGTGAGACCGTAGTTAGGAATAAGTTAGAAAAGAGAGATGTTTTTATTTTCCTAAATTTTTTAGTTAAGCCTATATATCATAACCAATTGAAAATTAATGAAGTTGAAAGGGTTTTATGACCTCCTTAACCTAGATTCCCAATCCTAAGACCTAAGGCATTAGAAAAATGCAACACAAAAATTTTAAAAACTTTCAAAATTCTTATATTTCATTAGAAGGACATTATAACCATACGTTCAAAAATACGAAATCTAGGACATTAGTTTTACATTTATGCATATTTATCTTTCTCTATAAATTGAAAGACTTTCTTCCGGCCTCTCTATTTTACTTTCTCATTTCGTTTCATCAATCAAGCCAAGAAGTATCTTTAAAAAATTAAAATTTAATCATAGTAACTCTCTCTCTCTCTCTCTCTCTCTCTCTCTATATATATATATATATATATATATATATATATATAATATTTATCATAAACCTATATCTTTTAACTATTCCAAAAGAAAAATTAAAAAAAAAAAACACGTTTTGAATGGTTGCTTCCTAACGAAGAAAAGTCACAATTTTTTGCAACCTAATCAAAACTATATACAAAGAATTTCACCATTAGATCACTTTGATGGTGAGATGATTTAATGGATTTTTATTTGAAGTCTCAATCTAAAAAAAGGTGAAGATTTTATTTAAATTAAATAAAGAAAAAGAGGTTTATATATGATAGGAAGGATAATAAAACAAATAACAAACACATTATATAATCAGTCAAAAAGTCTTATTCACTTCCAAAGTAATATGATTGTAGCATTAAAGTTAAAAAGAGACTAAAGTCCCATATATACTCATAAATAGTGAAAAAGTTAACCAAAAAAAAAAAAAAAGAAGTTGAATAATAAAGATATGGCATAATTATGTTTGAATGCATTTGGCTTTTTCTTGGCATCTCAAAAATATCAAAGAATTAAGTAAATAAGACACCACAATGTCTCAACATTTAAGGAAATAAATTAAGAAATTCAACTCATACAATGTGAAACTCAACTTCTTTTGCTTCTTTCTTTTAATTATCATGAATATTTGAAAGAAATAGGATATGAAAATTAATATCAAAATGAAAATAAATTAATAATCAACTTTTTTTTTTTTAAGAATTGAATAGAGAAATGTTTTGTTTTGTTTTGATTCTAATATTAAATCATCTAATATTGCTGGTCACAATCTGGGACATTTGATCTTAACCTAAAAACTTATGAACTTGTCATCCAAACCTAGATTAAATGTTTAACTGAACTACGCACCAAGAACTAGTCTTAGTGAAAAATCCATGTTGAACTCAGAAAGCACGTAAATTTCTCAAACAAATTGCTTTCAACTCGAGGTAACTGAGGAGATTGATGGTTTTAATAGCGAATAAAAAAATAGAAAAAGAAGTATATTTAACTGAATTCAATGTCAAAATAATCTAGCTTGGATCAAACAAAATTCTCTATTTAATGTATTTGGTCATGTTTTTATCATTACTAAATTTCTAGGTTACTTTTACCTAACCAAATCAATTGAAAAACACAGTTGAATTGTCCTAAGTAACAAATTGATACCAATTAAACCGATGAGAAGCATACAACATCTAAAATAATATCAATTGTATGCATTAAGATCAAGGACTCTTTAGGTAGAATAATTAGTTTCAAGGCGCCTAAATACTAAATTCAATTCTAAGTTAGATTGATGAATGCCTATAACAAGCTAACTTAACCTACTACTTCAACAAAGTGATAATCTAACAAGCCCAAATGTCCGAAACACGAGACATTAAAACATTCAAAACAAAATTGAATTAATATAATCAACCAAAAAAATCTAGTTCAAAATCATAAATGCATCGAAATACGGGAAAAGCTAAATAACCCATAAATTCTAGCCCCTTCTTGACATGTTGAGCAATGGAGAAATCTTCGATCGAGTACATAGACAGAACTGAAAGGGGAGAAAAATAAAGAGAAAGGGTGCAAAGAACGGCTAGAAACGACAGCGGTCCCTTGACATACGTATCGTAGATTTCTTTTAAAAAATTTGATGTGGCGTTGCGGCACTAGGGACAACGTTGCGGTGCTGACGGAAACTTGTGCATGCATGAAAATAATGTTTGGAGCGCCACAATGTTGAAAATCAACTTTCTTCCAAGCTAGAAAATGGATTTTCGAATCTCCCTCACCCGATCACAATCGAATGATGCATGTTTCGTAGATTCAAACTCAACCCCACACAATGAACAAGAACGGCAGACATAAGAAGTTATATATAAACAACTAGATACAAGAAAAACTTTAAATTAATAATATATAAGTATGAAATCACATCTCCATTATATTGTATTAGGCTCTTATGGTTTATTTTGGAAAATTTCATATAGCAGTACAGTAGTATAAGATGCTACTTATACTAATCAGCTGTCACATTTGCACTAAAAGAATATTTATGTAAGCAAAATTATCGCATGACCAAAAATAGTACGTAGCTAACGTGCACACACTCTCGAAATACTAGAACTTTAATTTTTTCATGAATAGATGTCTATCTTAACTTCTTTTCTATGTATCGAAAGTCTTTTTTTTTTTTTTAAAAAAAAAGAAAAGAACAGAAAAGTATGAAACCTTCTATGTGTTAAAAACAAAAAGATTTAATTGGTTTATATTGGGAGTGAACAATATTGTGAAAATTTAAAAAAAGAACATAATATTACAATAAAGGACGGTATCAATAATAAACAATGTGATCGATTATTAATGAATGAGCTATACTTAGTTTGACAAATAAACATGTGATTAAGACTTTAAATGAATCTTTTCATGAAGCACTACATATTTGCTTTTGGGTGTGGCTGTTTTTTTAACTTTGACGTACACATGAAACCACAACATCCCAAAAAGATAACCTACCAATGTAAATAATAATGATAATAATAAATAATAAAAGTAAAAAGTGTATATGGAATAATATGGAATTGTTTGTTATATATTTGGGTAAATAATAAGAAAGAAAAATGGTTAAATGTTATGAGTGTGTCCCACATAAAATTAAAGAACACTGAAACTAATCTGGTCGTATAAAAAGGTAAAGGGTTTTCAGGCAAATGTCTCTCATTGCCAAAAAGTCCTTCAATTATGTGTTTTCTATTACATATTTCTTCAACCCCACCACCAAAACCCTAATAGCTACATATTGGCAATTCCCTTTTCCAATCACAAATCACTAAACCCCATCTTCATCAATAATATACTTGTCTAATTGATATTTTCTCATCCAACGTGCATATGTTTTCAAAACTTATAGAAGGAATATGGAATAGAGATTAATTAACTTATCTTCAATAAAAGTTAACCCTAGACTTATTTTCAAATCCTATGTTTCTTCATTGTTATCGATATCTATTCTTTTTAGATTGAGGTATGATCACGAGGGTGCTAAGAAGGAGTCAACCTACTTAAGTTATTGGGGTTCACCTATGAATCAGTCGACCTCTAGTATTTTTCTTTAGAAAAAGGTAATACTAAAGTAACTAAAAAAGAAAGATTTATTGAAATAGTGAGACGAGATTGACAAAAACGTTTACATGTATGTTGAGGTAATAGATCACATAATAATATCTTTTAAAAAAATGCATGAGATGGGGAGGGCACTATATTCCCCATCTTCCCCTTTTGAACCTCTTAGCCACACAATACACAGCTCAAAAGAATAGAAGCTTATAAGTGAAGGAAGCTCCTTCCACTAAAACCCTAAAAAATATAATAAAACAAAAAGATAAGGAAGAGAGAATGAAAGAGAGAATAAGAGAGCAAAGTTAAACAAAAGCTTCCACACCATAGCTTTAATTCTCTCCTTCTCTTCTTCTCTTCTCTTCATCTTTTCCCTTTGCCTTTGCCTTTATTTTTTTTTTTTCTCTTTTTCTCTTTTCTTTTCCTTTTCTTTTGTGTGTTTTTGGCTCTGGTATTCCCCAAGTGCATGCGATTCTCCACCTTGGTTTTTCCTAAAGACACATCAAAAAAATTTTGCTTTATAAAAAGATATCAATCCCTTCTCCCATGGATTTCTCTTCTGTTCCAATCTATTTAGATCCTCCTCCCAATTGGCATCATCAGGTAATAATAATAAGAGCTTTTCTTCTTCCCTTGTTCTTCACTTATTTATAAAAGAATTATTCTCTATTCTCTTCTTTTGTAATCTCCTCTTGAATATCCTTCTATATCTCAAACAATTTTCTTAATTGGGGTTTTACTTTTTTTGCTTTTTTTTTTTTTTTTTTGCTTTCTCTTTTGGTTTTTGCAGCAATCAAATCATCATCATCATCATCCTCAGATAAGTAATAGTGATGGATCTCCTCAACATCAACACCTTCTTTCATTACCAACTCAACAACTCTCGTCCGCACCATCGTCCCATGTCGGTGTGGGTGTTGGTGTTGGCTCGATCCGGCGTGGTTCGATGGCGGACCGAGCTCGGATGGCTAACGTACCACTACCAGAGACGGCGCTAAAGTGTCCTCGATGTGATTCTACCAATACGAAGTTTTGTTATTTTAATAACTATAGTCTCTCGCAGCCTCGCCACTTTTGTAAGAGTTGCCGACGATATTGGACTCGTGGGGGTGCCCTAAGGAACGTCCCGGTTGGGGGTGGCTGTCGGAGGAATAAGAAGAATAAAACTAGACGATCGAAGTCTCCAACGGCGGCAGCGACGATGGCGGGTGGAAATGAAAGTCAAGTGATGAATAACAATTCAAACTCTCCTACTACTGCTACAATTCCCTTGCATAGTAGTGCTGAGAATCTTATTGGTCATTTACAGCCTCAACACCCTCACCTTTCATTCATGGCTTCGTTGAATAATTTTTCTCGATTCGGGACATCAAGTTTAGGGTTGAATTTCAACGAGATCCAGACTCAAACTAACAACATCGGTAACGGTGCCCTTCTGAATCATCATCCGTGGCGGAGTTCCCAAAACTTTCCTCTCTCAGGTGGCCTAGAAACCCCGCCAGGGTTGTACCCGTTTCAAATTAGCGGCGGCGACAACACAACAAATTCAATCCTAACACCAATTTCAAGGGGAACCCATTTGCCTCCAGTGAAGATTGAAGAAACCCAAGTACTGAATTTGTTGAAATCATCAAATTTGGGTATCAATAATTCTGAAAACAATCAATTTTGGAGCAATGCATCAAATGGTTGGACAGATCTTTCAGCTATCAGTTCTACTTCAAGTGGCCATATTTCTTGTGACTTCAATCATTAAAAGCCCCAAATTGATCAGATCATCATCTTCAAAATGGCATCTCTCAGCTCACATCTTTGTAGTAAGTTTGATTTATATATATATCAACTTAATTATTACCAAGATTTAAATGGTCAAGTGATTTAATGCAAAATTTATTAATTAAGTTGAACAAATAAAGAAAAAAAAAAAAAAAGAAGTAAAAGCCCTCACTTGATCAATTAAATCTCTTATTAATTAAGCTACTTAGATCTTATAGAAATTAATCATATATTATAACACAAAATATCCCAGGCACTCTTCTACCTCTCTTCAGCCTCTTTGATCAACACTCAGAAACTGAATCTCCATGGTAGCTAGTTTGTGCTCTCTTTTATTTATCTTTTTTATTTTATACAAAAAGAGTGCTTTGTAGAAATATTGTTTTTTTTTTCTATTTCAATTTCTTTTTCAGAATGTGTGTGACTATGATTTGCTAATGTTTGTTGGATTTAAATGGAAGAGTATTGTTTTGTGTTTATGTGTATAAAATGGAATGCGAAATGGTTAATTAGGACCATGGGATTTAGTTTTATTTACAATTTTTTCATTTAATCTTGATGATTAATAATATATATCGGAAAAAAAAAAGTCCCTGTTCTTCTCTAATTATAATATATTCATTTTGTCTTGAATAATTTGCATGGATTTTGTGGCACTTTTGAATCTATATTTTAAAAAGTGTTGTTTTAATTGAATTCATAATATTTCTAATTAAATTCTTCCAAATTGATTGATGTAAACAACACTTGCGCATTTGATTTAACATTTTAACAATATTTGCATTATTATATATGTGTGTACTAGATTCAAGCACACTGACAAAGTTGAGAGTAACACACATTTTTCATAGATCTAATTAACTAAATTGATCTATATATATCTAACTAAGTTTTAGCCAATTAGTATGCTTTAGGAGTTCAAGTGAAAAATTTTCTATAAACCCTAATTTACACTCATCTATTTAAATCTTATATATACTTCAAAAAAATTTAATATATACTACTAATTAATATTTCACAAAAAATTAACCTCATTATTTTCTAAAACTCCATATAACTAAACAGTAATGTAAGAAGTTTCATGATAGGAGTTTTATACATTAAAGTAATGTAAGTTTACATCATACAAATTATGGAAAAATTTAAACGTTATATAAGAATTTGAGCTGTGTATTAATATTGATGCGTTGGACATTTACTTTAATATATTAATTAATATGGGCAGAAATGTTAATAAAAGTAAATTAAGATTGATGTGAGCATAACAAAGATTGAAATAAAAGTATATAGAATAAGATTTGATCAGACCCAAAGTTTCAGTACATTATTCTCAATGACACACCTTTTAATGCAGCTCTGATTTTGAAGAGAAAACTGTTGAAATACTTCATTTGATGCCTACAAGTCCTTTCAACCCCCTCTTATTATTGGTGGCTTTTTGTCTTCAAAGAATATGACTCACCCCACAAATAAAAAACAAGAATGATATATATATATATATATAAACTTACCTATTTCAATAACAATGTATCAATGGCGTTCATAGATAGAGGAAAAAATGGTAAATATAAAAAAAAAAATACATTACAAAGTTGTTAATATATACTCGATCAATCGAAAGATCACATAACATATTCACGATAATTAAAAACGAAAAAGTAGGATAAGCCAGGAAGAGTAGCTTTAACAGATAATGGTGTTCCACCCACATGGTCAAATGCTTTTATTGATTGGTTCATATTTTTTGTCAAAACTTTGAAACATCTATGTGTGCATGTGTGTGTGTTCATGATAGAGAAAAAAAAAGGACAAAGTTAAAGACAATGATATTTTCATAATAAAAATGATGAAAGTGAGAATATGTGTGTACAGGTACGGATGTTATGAAGACAACAATCTAAAGAAAACGCCAAGAACCAAACTAAAAAAACTAAGAACACACCAATTTATTGTTTCCAAAACATTTTTTGTTTCTTGTTTTTATAGTTGAATTTGGTGTGTATAAAATCCAAACTGACTTGGAGTTAGTTATCCTTTTTTTTTTTTTTTTTTGTCCATATAACGGTAACATTATGAAATTGACAAACACTCAAAAGGTAGACAATAGAGAAATCAATACCGATCGAGAGATTTACCTATGTTGACAATAAGGAAGAAAGAACGATTTATTATTAAATTGAAATATCATATGTCAAATTAAAGAGGTATTATAGGTAAGGTCAAAAAGACGAATATTAGACCAAAATCGTACATTGTATAAATATGAATACAACTTAGGATATTGAGACTCCATAGTTTGTCATTTGAAGTATCAAATAATAGATTCTCAAGACATTTCAATACCGGAATATATTGGAGATTAGCAAAATTTTACCTTCTAACTGTTTTACATATGAGTTAAAAAATTTGTTCATACGTATTAGACAGTTAAGAGGAAGCAATTGTCCTGCTCTGCCTTTTCTTTTCTTTTTTTGCTGTCACATTGACTAGGAAGAGTAATTATTCTATGCAATGTTTTGTAACAAAAGCTTGAGAGAGAGAAGGTACCATTGCTTTCTGTCCCTTGACTCGAGAGAGAGGAGAAATTTCTAAAATTTCCCCTTGACAAATAGGGTTCTTCAAATGGTCATTTCTTCGATCAATCTAAATATATTTAAGCTATAATAATAATACTTTAATACTCCTCATCCTCACTTGTAAGACCAGTGAGAACAATCAGCAAAGAGTTAAGATTTACTGATTCAAGGGACTAGGTCTTTTTTTTTTTTAACAAAAAACAACTTCATTGATGTAGTGAAAGAATCTATTGAAATGGAATTACAAAAAAATGTCAATTTAGTGCAATGAAAGAGGAGCTAACATCGAGAAATAAAGAAAATTTTGTAAACAAAGGAGCATGAGAGAAATCCTTCCTTCAAGATATTTTCAAAATTGTATGATATTGTCTACTTTTAGTACTATCCCAAATGACATCATACTTACGAAAATAGTTGTTCTCAATTATATTTCTCATTCCTCAGGATCACTCCCTAACCTAACATATATGAGATTTTGTTCGCACTTTTAATAATCCAATAATCATCTCCAACATACAAGTGTGTGGTTGTGACTCCTATATAACTTTGACAATATGATTTATTCCTCTTGAGCCATGTAGGTTCCATAGGATTTAGAGGACTAGGTCGATGCATGTTGGAACAATATTTTCCTCCCACATGCAACTCTAAAACTTTTAATTACTAGTAAAAGGAAAAATGCCACATAATTCAATGTCGAAAATTTTACTACAAGAGAATATTACGAACAATCTAACTTGTTGTAAAAGTAGTGACATAATTAATTACAAAACTTTAAATATAAAATATTCCCGCTTCACGTAAATAACCAATCATTTTAAAGGCTTATGTTATGAGTGATGCAAGTGATGGAAAATTCATTCTATGACACTTATTTCAATACAAACGAAGCTGTTTTTTTTTTTTTCAATCAATAGAATGAATACAAAGGAGAAAGTTCTCAAGCAAATGAGTTTATGTTTTTTATGTTGTAATTTGAATCAAAGGCTATAAGGAAAATATGTGAAAGAATTTGAAAATAAGGTGAGAGAATAATAACAGTTATAATCCATACATAGCTTTCACACAAACCAAGAGAAAAAGAAATGAAATTGATAAAATAAGAGAGAGAGAGAGAGAGAGAGAGAGAGAGAGAGAGAGAGAGAGAGAGGGAAATTATATGATTGTAAAGATGTGTGTGTGGAAATGGGGTGACAAAGAGAAAAGAAAGACATAAAAGAGGAGTGGTTGCTGTTGTGGGTACGTACGAAGACCAGCAATCAAAGGTGGGCGCAGAATTCCAAGACCCCTCCACACACCTCTCTTTCTCTCCCCCACCCACATGCATTCTTTTTTCTTCTTTCTTTTCTACTTACATCACATTTACCTCAAGAATACATTACAATTGAATCATATTTATTACATCAGAGTATCGAATACGTATCTGATATTTCGATTAGACTTCCAACCAAACTTGGGTTGTTAATTAGTTGAACAAAATTTTGTTTATATTGTTATGAATTTATTGTTTATCATCTGTGTATAAAAGATTAATATAGATAAAGATCAAACGAGTGAATACAACGATAAATCAAATTCCAACCAAACTAGAATAAGATTACTTTAAAAATAATTCTAACTACGGTGTATGTAAATTTAACATAAAGATACTAATTGTAATCTACTAAAATTTATTAATTGTCTAAGTTAATGTTTGATCTATGACTTGCCACATGCAATGCGGTCACTGAAGGTAAGTTATAGAGAGGTAGAGCGATGGCCAACAGTAGATGGTGTAAAGCAGTGCCTGGTTGGTGAAAGAGAGATGTACGAGTGGGGGGTCTATTGAATGTGTGAAGAAGAAGAAGTTTAGGTTTTATTTATTTTCTATGAATATAAATGTATCATTATAAAACATATCAACGTCATTCAAGTACATCGCTATGAAGTGTATCAACGGTATACTAATTGATGCATCAACATTATAAAAGAATTACAATATCTAAGTTTATCAGCAGTATATCAGTCAAGTATATCATTATATCTTAAAGTAAATCAATCATATATATCATGTTTATTAATATTGTCAACCAATAAATATAATTTGGTTAATTTAACAACGTCAAGAGCATGCATCATTACCAAGTAATATCAATTCATCACAATTAAGGATATCAAGTTTATTATTTATATAAACTAGTGCATGATTGACAAGTATATTAATTAGTATATTTCTCAAGCACGTCATTATCAAAGTATATCAAGAGGTAGTGATCAAATGTATCAAATATATTATTAATAAATCAAATGTAACTGGAGTTCCTTCCCATAATAATTAACATATCTTTAATGTTGAATTCTAAACACACACACCTCCACAAGATCATATGGTATGTACCTCTTTAAGTTACTGTTTTAAGATCTAATACTCATTCGAAATTTATGGTCTTTGATACTATATTATATGACGTAAGGTTTTATCTCTAAATATCAATTGGTTTTAACATAAAATCTTTATCGCTAAATATGATACCACTTTATGTAGACCCACTTGCTATGCCTTTTTTTTCAATTTATTTATATTATATGTTTTCTGTGATGAAACGGCATAACATTTCATATCTAAGTGGGCATCAATAATGGGCTGCTAAAATATAAAACGAATCTCCAAGGGACCTTCTATTTTGGATTCGCATCATCAGAGTATTTGAAAAACTACTTTTCCTTTCTCCTTACTCCTAGGCTCTGCATGTTCAATATAAATCAAAATTAGTTGGTTAGCATATTTATACATTAAATACCAAGGTTGAGCGTCCTAGAAAGATAAGTGATCTAAAGTAAGCTTAGAGAATTCACGAACAAGTCTAGAGGGAGCTTAAGACCTTTGAAAGAGCCGAGTGGGGAGACGGAGAAATCACATGGAAACCCTTGTATGAAAGATCTTTCTACATGATTAAGAGGATTTAGAAGTCACGCGGAGGACCTAATTGAAGGACCCAAGGTAGACCTATGTGAGAGAATCTAATGGAAGACTTCTAAGTGATTGAGTTTTAATTAAATCATCTAGAATTTCAATGGACGGTCCATGTACATCACAATCTGTAACGATTACTTTACATATGCTTTGTGGGGTAACCAATAAACAAGCATTTCTTTACCTTTCTAATCTAACTTTCCTCCTATGAATAAGCAACCCCAAAGACACTCAAGTTAGAAAAATCCCTAAAGGGATGGTTTCCACTTTTCTCTTTTAATATTGAACTCACTTAAAGAATCAACTTGATGGTTTATGTGCTTCACTAATAGTGTTAGGTACGTTTATAGAGCAGAGAGGATAACATAGGTTACATAATTAAGGTATCTTTATAGTTAGAGAGTTTATATAGTGGTACAAACCAAATTCAAGGTATTCCAACATATCTCCACCTTGGCTTGAATTCTCACACGGATAATAGATGTCCCAAATGTAAGACGATACGTTACTAAAAGTACCCAGACTTTTCTCTCATGCATGCCTCAGAGTACCACCCATAAGAGACGATCAACAATTATCAAAACATTTGGGAAACTCAAACACTGAGTAATGTTGAAACTTGCTATGTACGTGGAACTGAAATTAGTGAGCATATATCAACAGAATTGTCAATGTACCAATTTTTCTCAGTGCTATTGATCATGAAAGTAAAAGAAGTGAGAGTGAAATTGGTCCTTGATCTGAGCGACCAAACATTTTGCCAAATATTGGATTATCAATCATTTTGCCAAATTTTGATTTTTCTCCATTTAGATCCAATATATCGTAACAAACCTCCAGAATAAAAATCTTGTTTGAGAATTCTTCTTCTTCCACAAAGATTCTTATAACACATCTTCTTTTCCTTTTTGGACAAACTAAACCTTTTCATTTCCTCTATCCTCAATTGCACTACTATATTATATGGGCTCTCTTAACTCATGAGAGGTAAAAGTCATTCTTTTCCTATGCATGTTGTTCTCAACACAGTCTCCAAAGTGTGCAAATTGCTCTTCACTACTTCTCTTTGTTGGTGTTTACGATATAAACTCTCCAACAGTATAGTCGTCGATTTCATTATATTTCCATTGTGTAAAGAGTTGATAGTTCCTCGTATATATTAAGCAGCTAGCGGTTGCTCTTGATCCCAAGAAGTGTTGGCATATTGCCACCCGCAACGCATCAAAACAAGGCCAATTATACAACTCTAATGTTGTTTGCCAACTAATATATGACATTGATCTTGGAGGTAATTCTCAAAGAGATATGATTATTCCCATAACAAGGGGACGAGAATTTCACTATGATAACTAAAATTCCATCTCCCATATTTCAAATGATTTCCATTAATCTATGACAAAGTGCGAAATTCCTTAGTTTTTTCAAGGTTGGATTCTCAATATCTCAAAAAATAAAAAAAAAATACAAAAAGAGAGACTAGCGGGAAGCCCGATTACATGAAAGCATCAATATAAAGAGCATAGCTATATAGTCTATAATGGTCTATAGCCTTTGAAGTGTTTTGACCTAAAAGATCAGCAACCAGTAGAGCATACAGACATATTCCCATAAATTTATAAAGTTGTTCTGTGAATCCCTGAAGGTGCGTTTGTTTCGCTCGTTCTAAACAGTCTAAAGGGTGGCAATAGCAGGAACGAAAGATGATCATCTGTTTGTGTGTTTTGATTTTGTGCTGGAAAATACAGGATCAATGTATGTCTATTGGATTATTCTTGTTGATAAAATTTAGCACTAATTTAAAAGAATTGTAAATATAGGAAAAGCCTATATATCAAACTAATCACTATCAACAAAATGGTAATTAGATTTTGTTATAATTGTAATTTTTTAAAAATATTGCTATATTTCTTACCAAGACAGACATAGCTAAAACACAAGATAAAGGGTCGTCAAGGTAAATTTTGCTAATGGAACTTAATTATTGCATGATTGTGATGGAAAAAAAAAGTATAAATTAAAGGAAGACTTAAATACATTGTTTTCATTTGATACATATTTAAGTCTATGACACTGATATAGTTAAACAGAATATCAATCTATTAGGTGATGAGAACTTTGATTGCAAATATACACATGTTTTATCAATGTTATCTTGATGGATGGATATATTGTGTGTTGGTGTAATTTCGAGTCTCGATTATATATATATGTGTGTCTATTTGTGATGTACATGATCAATGGTAAATATTCCATGTCTTTTTTTACTTTGATATTCATCCTATAAACTCATATAAGAATGTTGATCGAGTCTATAAGTGATAAACCTTCTTGCACAAGTACATGTTTTAATAGAAGAGTAGACCATTAACGAACATCGTTGACATCTAGGAAATTTATCGGGGATAAAAGATGGAGATGTAAAAGCTTTCTCCTTTGTGACTAAATATAACAACACCAAAACCCACTTCAATATAATACAACTTTCTTTTTGATGAAGAAGAAGAAGAGAACTCTTTGAAGCATATATGAATCTGAATAGAAATCTTTGAAGCATAATAATGCATTTCGCTTGTCCTTCATCTTTATACACCATAATCTATAACCCTTTAATCCTTGTGGGAAACCAATAAGTAAGCGTCTCTTTGCCCTTCTATCTAATTTTCCTTCTTTGAAGTGTGGATAAGCAACATAATCAAAGACTCAAGTTAGACAAATCTCGAGGATGAAGTTAGTCCACTTTTCTATCGCAATTTTGAACTGTAATTCAGAAGAAGAGTAACCATAGAAATCGACAAATAAAGAACATTAAAAAAACGTAAAAGTAAAGAATCGATATAAAAGTTTATATTTAAGTTCGTTAACGGTGTGTTAGGTATATATATGTTTCCGCAAGGGCGGAGGGGGCAACATTTATTAAAATAATATAGATTACAAAATTAAGAAATGTATAGGGTTAAAGGAGTTTATACAACGTACTTTTCTAAACTTGTACTGGTTCACCAATCAAAACGCCACAAACCAAATTCAAATTCAAGATATTCCAATAAATCTCCATTTGAATTCTCCCCCAAATAACAGTTGTAACAGTTGTATCAGATGCAACAGGAAACATTGTTAGACTTACCCAAACTTTTCCCTTATGCATGCCTAAGAGTGTCTCCTACTACTCCATTGTTCAATTTTAATGAATGTAAACCCATGTTTTTAGTAAAACAAACACATTCCAAAAAAATAAATGAATAAATAAAAACAAAAAAATAAAAAATCTAGTCATTTGTTTGGTTGATAATTTTGTGAAAGTTAGCGTTACGTACTGTTTATTTCATCGGTTTCTGAAGGTATACCATTAGCCATTTTCAAGAACACCCTCTGTTTTAGTTTGTGTTATCAATCAAAGATTAATTAAGATGTGCAAGTTTTAAGATTGCACTCAAAATTGAACGTTTTGAGTGAACTGTTAAATATCTTTATATATAGCTTAAAAAACTATATTGAGATACAAAATTTACACACTTGCAGATATTATTGATTTACACACTTGCAGATTCTGTAAGGAGTTGAACTAATTGAACTTTTTTGGGGATGAGAATTGACGCACAAATTGCATCAAGCAGAACCAACTTGAGTTTTCATTGCGGTCCTATACAGATTCTAAGAAATGATGTGTTATACTTTACGAGACCAAGATTGCAATAGCAAATACTAAAGATGTTCAAGAAGGCTAAAAGTAGCTCAAGAAAAACAACCAACTCATTAAATTTGATGTCATCTTATAATGGAACAACCAAGTGAGACACCCTACAAGTGATATACCTCTCAGCTGAGTTAGAAGATGTTGATGTAGAGCCATAATAATTAACTTCTAAAGCTATGAATTCAAAAGATAGTGCTAAATGGAAGGAAATAACAGAAAGCTACAAGCTAAAACAAGATATAGAGAAGTCTAATTGTTGGATGTTGAAGACAAGACTTGTTAAGGTTTTTAATCAGAAAGAGGGAGTGGATTATGGTGAAATATTTTCATCGGTTGTCAGGCACTCTTCCATCAAAATGCTGTTATCCTTGGTCGTCACTTTCAAAACTGAAATTATATCAACTCGACAATAAACAATATTTTTACATTGGAGATTTATGATAAAAGAACTACCTACACATGATGCAACAACCAATTGCCTTTATAAGTAAGGCAACTAAAAATAAGGTATGTTTTCTTGATCAGAAGTCTTGTATGGTCTCTACAGCAAGCACATAGGGAATGGTACCTTAAGTTTGATTCATTTATGTTGTCTTGTGGTTTTCAAAGAAGCACATGTTGGACCCCTTGTGTTTACTTACTTTAGACAAAATAATGGAGGGTCTATTCTGTACTTTTGCTATTTACATTGATGACATGCATGCCTTGTAGCAAGCTAGCTCTAGATAGATATGAAGTTAATAAGTTGAAAAGTGAATTAAAAGGTTATCTTTGAAATAAATATAATATTGTTAGAAGAGTAGATAAATTTTACACCATGAAACTTTCTCAAGGGTCTTATTAATTAAATAGTGTGATAAAGCTTAGGATGAATGAGTTAAAATATATCACACCTTTAACAAGTCACTTTAAATTATTACTAGAACATGGTCCTCAAATGGATAAAAAAAAATGACCAAATGGTGGAATATTTTCCCACTCTTGATGCACTTGGTAGAAATATCATCTTATTATCGATAGAGTCTATATCACTTAAATGAAAAGTTACAATTAGAATCATAGATAGAAATATATCCATTGTTACACTTGAAAAATGAACAAGTATCATGAAGATATAGAAGTGTATCATACCTAGTAAAGTAATGTTGTTATATAGAATAATAAGGGATATATATCGTAGTCTATATAGTGATAGTCTTTATTTTGCTTGAAGACTACAACCGATAAACTAACATAACATGTAGAAAAATGAGTGTATCACTCATAGATTAATATACGAGTAAAATTATAGTTAAGAAAATTCTAGATAAAAAGAAAAACAATTAATTAAGCATATCTCTTGCTTATAGAATTTCTATAAGGTAATATTTATTATAATTGTTAATATATTTCAAATTATATCCCTTACTATAAATAAAATACTCTCTTTTATGTCCACTTTTATTGTAGCTTAATTTCCAAAAGTATTTGGTGGAGGAAATAAATAAATAAATAGATATATGATATGCCCATTTCTTGGCAATATGATTCAAATCCACAATGAATGTAACTTGTGGGGAAAGAACTTATCACAACCACCTCCACATGAACCAAGCTCATCCATCCCTTTCAAAAGAAAGCAACAAAATATCACACCAAACAAAATATATATTAAAAATAATAAACTATCAAAAATATTTACAAAATATAACAAAATTTCATATTTTATCAATCATAAATACCTATAATAGAAATACAACAATGACTTCAATATCTATCAATTTAAACATAAAAGTTAGATAATAAAAAATAAAGAAAATTAGAAAAAAAAAATGTTATGAGTTTTTTATTTTGCAAAGTATGTTTGTGTTATTGGGTATTAAAATATAAAATAGTATAGATTGAATTATTTGTATAAATAACTTAAGATCATAACTAGCTTTTTGAAAAGGTAGCTATAGCTAGTTTTCAAATTCCTCAATAGAAGAGAATGAAAATGAACATTGTGTTTTGGAATTCAAAATTTATCTATAAAAACTTTTGCAGGGCTTCAGCCTTTTTTTTCTTTTTCTTTTTTTTTACACAAGAAAAACAAAATTAATGGCCATCTACTTTAGAATTTTTGTGCTTTTTTTTTCCCCAAGAAGGTGTTTAGTCATAAGTTGAATTTGTCTCTCATGGACTTTGAGATGGCTTTATTTAATTTTTGATATTTGATGAGTTTAATTTAATTTTTCTAGAAATGGTAAAACATTGGGGTGTTTAATTTGGAAAGTTTGAAAATACAGTTAGAATTATCGAGGATTAATAATGGTTGAAAAAGAATAACTAATCAAAGATGAATAAAAATGAATTCGTTAAACGTGAAAACGGTAAAAAATTTAGTTAAATTGAAAGCCGTCAACCATATTACAAATCATATTTAAAATGTTCAATCCAAATATGGATTTGAATTATATTACGACACCAACCCATTTCATTATCACTTATCAATCATATTTCTAGTAAAAGTGTTTCCAAGTCAAAATATATTTCAATTAGTTTAGAATACTGTGTCGATTAGTTCAATTGATACAAATATTTATTTGTCAATTGATTCCAACAAATAATTTGATTTTCCTTTTTTTTTTCTGTTCTTTATTAGCAGCAATGTTGAAGAACACGACTTTTTATATGTTTTTTATATTGAGAATTTAAGTTCTAAAATTTATAATATCACAAGAATTTTTTTTAATTTTTTTAAAACTAAAATATGTGTTATAAATTAAATTAGGCTCAAATTTTAAGTTTGGTTCTCGTGGTTTAAATAAGTTATTGGTGACTTTATAATGGATTTTAAATTTATAATTGTCTGATAAATAAATTCTAATTATAAACTATTAAATGTAGTAGTATATATGGACCAAAAAATTTCAATCTTTCCTATAAATTATATAACAGTAATTATATATGTTTTGTTAAAACATAAAAGGGGTTGATAAATAAGTTAAAAATAATTAATTGCAATTAGAATTAGAACCCAATTTCTTAAAGTCTGAATGAAAGAGAGTTGATTAGAAATTCAAAATATATAAAATTTGTAGATGATATTAGAAATCAAAGACATTGTATTGTGTTTTTAATTATGAAGTGATGGTTTAGAAAAAATAGAAATGATTGAGAGAGTGATAAAAGGGTAAATTATTAAGAAAAAGATAGTTGGAAGGCAACCAACTTTCGGCGGCCGAATCGCGTGATAATAACAATGACATTTCTTGTTGTTTGGGTAACTGATGAATTCAAACTTTCACAACCAATTTTCTTCTTCTCTTTCTTTTTTTCTTTTTTTTTTTTTTTTTTTTTTCTTTTACACTTTTTCTTTTTCTTTCTGTCCCTTTAATTTCTCAATTTTTGATTTATGACCCATCATATGCCCTTTTTCCAATTTCAAATTATTAACTGCCTCTTTTCAAAATAACAGGAATTATTATAAATAATTAAAAAAAAATTGCAACTATTGAAAAAATATAACCAAAGAAGACTTAAATAAACTAAGGAGAGTCGAACGATTTTACTATATTTTGTAAATGGTTTTAATATTTTACTAATTTTGAAAATATAATTTTTAACCCAAAACTTAGATTTTCAAAGTTGAAAAATAAAATGGGAATGTTTGATTTTGATTTTATGTCGATAAAAATAAAATATCAATTGTTTATTTTTCAATTATATTATTTTATTTTTAGGAAGTAATCTTTTTAGCCATTAAAAATGTTGACAAATTCATATTCTCAAATCAACGAGGGAAAAGAAAACCTTTTCGTTTTTATTTTCAATTCTAAATAGTAAAGAGTATATGAATCTTTTTTACAATTTTAAATTTAATTTCTACACAATTAATAAAATCATTTATTCGGATTTTTAAATTTTGTTTTAAAATTGAGAATAAGAATATTAACCTATTCTACTTCTAACTTTTAACGTTAAATAAATTTTATCTCAACAACCTTTACTAAAATTAACAATTCAACCAACTCAAAATAAAATGAAAATAAGATAAAGACATATACTTCAACTAATATATGGTCTATTATATCAACTTTAAAGTTAAAAAGGAATATATTTAAGCTTTTTATAAAATAATTTGAGGTTATAAGAGTTGTATAGCATTATCTAGAAGGGAAAGAAATAGTAAAGAAAGAAATATCACTTTCTAATTAAAAACTAAAACAATAAATGAAAACACTTTTTGTCAAAACCTACAAGTATCTTCTTCTTCTTCTTCTTCTTTTTTTTTTTTCATTTTATAATAAAATTAGATACGACTTACCAAGTTGTAATAATTAAATGTATAGCATCAAATTATCATGAGTTAAACTAATTATCCTATAAAAGAGATATAATCTCAATAAACGACAAAGAGGTCAGGAATTCAATCTTCACCTACCTGCCTAACAATTATTGTATTAGTGACATGATCCATCACTAATAAACTCGTACAAATGATGTGATCTATTACTGATAAATTTTGAAAATTAAATTTCAATTTTATAAAATAAAATATATACTAATGTAATATCATATTTTCTTTAGCAATAAATTTAATGTGTATTGCTATAGGTATAAATTATATTTTATAAAATACCTTTTAATTTTGAAGTAAAAAACCCCATAAGTCCTGATCTATAGTATAGACATAATTTATCAAAAATAAATGCTTAGACTTTTTTCTTTTTAATTTCCTTTTGACAAAACAGATGCATAGACTTCTTGGTATCGTAGAAATCAAAGTTTCGAAGACACCACAGCCACTTTGAGGCTATTATTCAATTTAATTAAATTTGTAAGGAATGCCTTTCGATATAAACAAAATTTAGCAAAATTTAGCAAAATTTTATATTCTATCGATGAAAGATACATACTTTCAATGTATATCAATAGTATCGATACTTCTAAATTTATCAATATCTATTATTAACATAATCTAAAATTTTAAATGAAAAAATTAAAGATTGAAACTTCATAAAGTATTTAATTATTTCTAAAATTTCAAATTTGGATGTAATAAATTTTTATCATTTTAGTATTGTATTTAATAATCTAAAAAAATTTCATAATTCTTTTAAATATAGCAACATCAATCAAATAATTATAAAATATTACAAAATGTGATTTACCATTTAAAACAATTATTCTAAAACTAACTGCTCTACTATCTATAAACTTGAATTTATAGAATAATCTTAAAATTTTCAAAAGTTGCAATGATCTAAATTTGAAAGATTTTGAAAATGGAAAGTAATTAAATTTGTAATAATTAAAAATTTAATGACCAAATAAATATCCTGAAAATTCATAGACTGTTTGAAGGATTTACTAAATAATAAAAATTTTGATTTAACCAAAACTTTCCTCTGAAAAAACATGCAAACACTTTATTAGGTGAAGCACAAGTCAATTCCATACCTTAGTAAAAGCTTAGTCTATGTAATTAACAAACATATTGACTTCAATAAGATTATAAACAAAATTAATTTTTAAAAAGAAAAAAGAAAAATTATATTGATGGTAGCAATAGCAATAGCAATGCTTGAAGAAACAGAGAACAACATTCATCATCCAAAGCTTGAAATAATTTTATATTTACAAACAATTTTACCAATAAAACAAATAAATAAAAGACCTCATCAATGGTAGCAAAACATGAAGAAACAAGAACAAGATGATCATCCAAAACTTAGAACTATATATATATATATATTAAAGAAAAAAGAACTTTCTTTTTGCCTATATTTCTAAGATTTAAACAGGATTTAAGTTAAGAAAATCCCTAGGGAGGTGAAGAAATGAGAGGAAGAACCTGAGAAGAGCTTGAAGAATAAATAAACCTTTGATTATTATTATTATTATTATTATTAATTACCTTTCTTTCATTTTTAGGAATCTCTGTTTTTCTCTGAGCTTCTTCCATTAATCTTCTGTACAATTTCTCCTCTGCATCTCTAAGAAATTTGAACTTCGGAGGAGGTGAAGATCTCAACCTCGTCAAATTCTGCTCCAATTCTTCCGATGATTCAAACAAAGGATTAAATCCATGGACTTTATAATTGTAAGACTCTAAATTCAAACTCAAGGGTGAAGAGGCCTTCAATGGCGGAGAAGCCATAGGAGTAAAAAAAGGAGTTTCAATTGCTGCAATTATATCACTTAAGCTTCTATTTCTCGAACCTTTTCTCGATTTTCCATCTTCCGATTCCAAATCTTCCTTTGTTTCTTCATTAATTGTGAATAAAAACCTTGGTTGTCCAGCAAGATTATAAATCCCATGTAATTCTAAATCATCCTCTGTTTCTTCATCTTCATCTTCATCTTCATCTTCTTCCTCTCTCCCCGTTGTTTTCAGCAACGAAACCTCGCCGGAGCCGAGTTCGGCGTCGAATCCACGACGATTCTCAGGTGGATTTTGAGTTTCAGTGGGAATTAAACGACGGGACGGTTGTTTAGTGAAGTGGTGGTGGTTGTCTTCTTCAACCTCTGAAGTGTCATTGATTCTCTTGTTCTTCCGACATAGAAGGTAATAAAGCTCTGTGAGTATGCCTAAGAAGAGGAACCCTAAAACTATGCCTAAACCAATATATAACCAACTTGAAGAAGCCATTTGGAGATGGGATTTTGCATCACTCAAATGGGAAAAAAGGGTTTTCTTTTCTTTTCTTTTCTTTTTGTTTATGAAAGAAGAATTTTCAGAAGGAAACGGGAGAAGGGAAAAGAGTTGAATCCAACTACTCACAATGAAAATTTTGAAATGAATGGGAGAAAGGGACTTGACGTTTTGTTTATAAAAACGAAGCAGTTGGAGGATAAAGAAATGAGAAAAAAAATATCGGTTTGCTTCTTTGGTTATGAGTGAGTGTAATCTCAATTTCATTTGTTTTATTTTACAAAATACCCAAATCTTTAGACGTTGACTTGGTTATTATAGCTAGTAATATTACAATTCGTCCTTGAAATGTAACTTAGACTATTTTAATTTAGATATACAATAATATCCTTTTGGAGTGAAATATATTTTAGTTTAAGTATGAAATAGTAAAAACTAATTAGAAATAGCAAACATTGTAATTTGAAATAAGTTAGAACAGTGGACTATTATAACTCAATCTCATCCACTTAAAATTAGAGGTCCAAACACCCTCTAAATAAATTTATAGATATTTGAGACAAATGAGTTATGAACTTTCAAAACTTACAAAATATAAGTTATGAGACCCACAAATTCTTTAGGTCAAATTGAGAATAAAGTTAGTATATGCACTCTGCATCCAACACTTAATTTCTCAACAAATTGGTCCATGGAGTTATATAAATAGTTTGAATTATATACAGATATATAATTTTATTGTGCAAAAATGAACTTAGTTAAATGATATTAAATAATAAAACGCTGGTAGTGTAGTTGTCGAAAAAGGAGAGATATTTAACATAGGAGTCGGGTTGGCCGGTATATTATTATTAACAACAATGGTGTAAAATTTTAAACGAGAGAACCAAAGAAGTGGGTGTTTTTTTTATATGTATAATTTGGTTTTTAGTGAGTTGAGGGGAGCTTGGGGGGAGGTCACATGGGAATTAGGAGTATTTGGAAAAGAATGGTTAGTGTTTGTATTTAATTATAACTTCAATGTTGCTCCCAATTTCCCTTCTTATACAAATTTCCCTTTCAATTATTTGATTGCTCCTTTAACTCTCATGAAATTAACAACCTATTTTCATTTTTAACAACTTACCACTTTTATTTCCTACTTATTTATTGCTCCAACTTAGTGTCTATCAACTAATAATTTACTTCATTACCCTAAAATCTGTACATTATTATTAATTTATTTGTTAATTTTTTCTTTGTTTCGAAAAAATAGAATTTGCAATAGAAAATTATTTGTTTTGGGTACCACTATGAGTTCCTTCATCCTTCTTAGATTAATTCCTAACAAAGTACCAATTTTTCAGGGTTCGTTTTTAAATATAACAAAATGAACTAAAATATTTACGAATATAACAAAATATCATTGATAATTGTTGATTGACACTAAACAGAGACTACTATCATCTATTACTGGTAGATGATGATAGACACCGATAGATGATGGCTATCAATATCTAATTAGTATATAACATTGTCTATCACTGATAGACTATGTAATTTTGTTTTGTTGGTAAATTAAGTAATGTTCATTTATAACAAATATTGTATGTTTTATTTTTTTTTTTCCTATTTTTAAATTATATATCAAAGAGAAATATATGTACTTTAAATTTCAAATTTTAAGTTTGGTTCTATTTGGGCCCTCAATTTTCGTATGTAACATTTTAGCTTCTAAGCTGTGGGTTTGGTGGCACTTTTAGATCCTCTATTAAATATATCGCTAACTTATAATATAAAGTTGACGTGACACGCTTATTTCTTATTTAAAATTATTTATTTTTTATATAATAAATATAATTTCTAAAACTTTTAAAATAAAATGAAATAAAATGCAATTTCAAGGCTATTTTTGTTGAGTTGTGAAAATTGGATTCAAAATTGAACCAAAATCCATAGCCTAGGGACCAATCGTCTCGTCTATTATATGAATAACTTTCATCGAGAGATGACAAAATTCATATAAACTATTCAATGAGCTTTGGAAGCCATGTTCATGCAAAAAGGTTAAAGAAATGGGTGTCGTCTGATGACACAGGGGAACCGACAATGCCAATAGGCACGCTATTTTTGAAACGTTCGGCCAATACCAAAGGCAATTATAGTCTTTAATTGATACAACAACGTTTTAGTCAAAGTTTACATTTAAGTGTTTAAGAATGTGTTTGCTTATTTGCTACATCTAAAAGACGATTAAGAACTAAATAAACACAAACCGAAAACTTTAATCTCATCTAAACTTTACGTTAATTTGTAGTTTAACCTACCTAATAAAAAATTCACAACACTACACATGAAATATGGAAATTTGAGAGTTTGAATTCTTTAATCGATGGTATCCATCTTTCAACTGTTGAGGTTATCTTCGTATTCGAAAGGCACCTCGAAACGTTTTGTTTATTAATTAACCAATGCAATAAATTTCTTTAATGTTGTTTTCTTCTTTTAAGTTCAATTATATGGAAATGGAAATTCCAACCTTAAATCTCCTTGGTCAATTAGATATGTCCTAATCCAATTGTTGAGTGCTTAGATTGGCAATCTAATTTAACATTACCCACATATATTAGAAATTAGATCTTGATCCATCTCTCTTAACCAAATTATTAATTGGTTAATGATATATAGAAATATATATTCTAAAAGATCATATCAAACAAAAGAGACCCTTTATATATATAGATCCAATTTACCAATATTATTATTATATTTGATTTGTTGTAGATTTTAATATGATAGTATTTCATATCAACAAGGATTTGTTGTTGATTAGCTATTATTAGCAATTACATTAATTACGTAATTTGTTTGCTTTCCATTATTTTTGCCTCTTCAATCGATTTCCACTATGTTATGTTGTTGTGTATTATGACTTTTTCTACCAAATTATGTTGCTAAAATTTGGAAGAAAAAAAAACTCTCACGCAACTCAGGTCATTGGGCAATGGCCACCAATGTATTAGCATATAAACACTGCTCCAATATGTATATGAAACCCAAAAAGATTTTATTAGAATGATGTGGTTGGCATGTTTATCCATCTATAATAAAAATTAGCCTATTGTAACTGCATAATTTGATTGATAGATCAATCATAATGGATTTCAATTATCACAAACATAACCGGATGTTTTTAATCAAATTTATTTAGGTATGTGGATCTCACATATTTATCAAAACAATCATTGGATTAATTGATCATCCCTAACTTCTTAATTATATTGGATTTGTTGATTACAAGTTTGGTAGTAGACCCACGTTCCATTACGATTATGTAACACAAGTAAGTAACAACAAATGTAATCAAATGAGACCTATATTTTTGTTCATACTACTATTAATATAATGGATTATATATGTTTTTCCTCGATCGAATAAATGTGGCACCGACTCTAAATTATACAAAATTATTTAGTTTTGTTTTTTGTTTTGTTTTGTTTTTTTTTTTTTTTTTTTTTTTTGACGATATAGGTGAGAGAATTGAACTTCCTAGCCTCAAAGTTGATAGTATGAGTTTTATGACATTTGAGTATTATATATAGTGCACATTTTTTTCCAATACAGAGTTAGGTCATATAATTCGGTTCTATTTATGCAAATAAATCTATAGTTGATCAGTCATTTGCCTATCATACACATATACAAATATAACATCGTAAGTGAAAATTTTATAGTTATCATGGATATTCGATGTTAATATGAAAGAGTGAATTGACAATTCTATTATATAATTAAAAAAAAAATCCATAGAGGTACAAAAGAGTGAATGTTTTTATTCTCTTTTTTGCTTTTAACAAAAACATAGCATATATTTTCATCAAAGTTTCTAATAAATTGAAATCTCAACATTTTTGTCAACATGGACATATCAAACAAAATGTTAAACGTTATTGTGCGACAAAAGTTGTTTATAAATGTAGATAACTTGCTCCTATATTGAGGACATGGAAGCCATAAATTATAAAAGATATGTTTCTCTAAAGAAAATGTGTATTTGGTTCCTAAATTGATGATAGGTAATTTTTTTAGTCCTAAATTTAAGTATGTATTTAAAAGGTCTTTAAAGTAATCTTTTATTATTTTAAATAATTAAGTAGCACATTAATTTAAGAAAATAATTCTAGGTTGGAGGAATTCTTTCTTTAATTTAGAATTGAAAAACATTAGAATATTTTTTTAAAAAAAAGAAACCTGTAAGATATAGGTATATTATATTCGTATCCCATATTTTATTAATGGGAGAAAGTAACATAACATGGCTAGAAGTAAGCCAATGATACAAGATCAGCTACAAAGAGCTTGAATATTCATTGAGATTGTACTTTGACTATAGTTTTTCAGTAGCTTGTGTCTAGTAGACCATATACCAACGAGATTACAAATGTTCTCCCAGCTATCCAAGATACTAATATTTTTCTCAATGAAAATTATGTTGTTTCTGTCGATCCAAATAGTCCACATAGCAGCAGCAATCGTGCTGAATTTGACTATAGAACTTATACTGTTTTGATTGATTTTGCAAAGGTTAGTGCATAAAAGCTCTGCATTGCTTCCTTATATAGATTATTACTTTTGTACCATCTTCAACCCTTTGCCATATATTTTTTGCTTTGCTACAATGGATGAAGATGTGATCAAGGTCCTCTATAACAACTTTGCAAGAGGCGCACCAATTAAGGCTAAGAGACATGTTTGGGCATCTCTTTTGAAGAACATCCAAAGAGTTCAGGCGTTCATGATATATAGTCCATAAGGAAAAATTTTCATTTTTTCTATATGCTTTCTTTCCACAAGTTCTTGAAGTTGACTATTTGTATATTTGTTGTAGCCTCGTTTGATTCATCACCAAGAGATCTTTTAACAGAGGCAATTGTGAAGGATCCGCTTCTATTTAAAAGCCAAAGAAGGTTACTTGGACCTTTAGTAATATCCAGGGAAGGGAGAGAGGATTTACGATGTGCCATTGGATTTCTTCTCTGTCATTTAGACCTCTTCTAGCTAGGAAAGTCCAATTGTTTAAACTGATATTCCACAATTCTTTCACAGAGGCTTGTTGATTGCTAGATAAAGCGTATAGCTTCGAGTTTTTTTTTTTTTCTTTTATAAAGGGAGGCTATCATTCTACTTTGTATGCCAAAATAAGAGGTTTTCACACCATTGCTAATCTTCCATTTGAAATTAGCCTCAAACCAATATCTTCTTTTGAGAATTGACCTCCATAGAGCTTTAGTAGTGCTATACTTTATATTAGATGGGAAGATACCAAGTATTTTGTTTGAATATTTTGCCTCAATGATTTGTTTTCATAAAGGATTCTCTTCATGATGGTACCTCCATAGCCACTTACTAAGGAAAGCAAAATTTGTATCCTTTATCTTAGTAATACCAAGGCCTCCTTTCATCTTTGGGGTGGTACATAATGCTCAATTTATGATATGGATGTTCGATCTCTCACTGCTTCCATTCCACAAAAACTTCCTCCATGATTTTTCTATGTGCTTTTGTATCCCTAGGGGGCCTTGAAGATGGAAAGGAGATAAGTAGGGATGATAGCAAAGGATGAATCTATCGAAATAAGCCTACCACCTTTTGAGATTTGATTGTATTTCCAACTGTTAGAGTTTTCTGTCAACCTTTTCAGTTACATGTTTCTATAAAAACTTAGATTGAGGCTTACTCCCAAGGGGAGTCCCAAGATAATTGACAGGAAGATTTTGATAGGTGATTCCCCATTAATCAACAATTCTTTTGGTTCTTTCCTGGCCAACATTTATTGGGCTGATTGTGGACTTTGCTGAGTTTATCTTTAGTTCTAAAGCTGATTCAAATAGTCTGATTGCCATTTGGAGGTTCTTCAAACTAGTATCATTATATTCAATAAAAATTAAAATGTCATTAGCAAAAAGAAGGTGATTGATGTTGCAAGTTTCATTCAGAATGACCCTATTGATTGCTCTTCTAGAATCAAAACAAGTTGTTTTTTATATACAAATTTAATTCACATATAAAAATTAGAAATAAATAAAAGAAACTCACCAACAAATTGAATATCCATTGCCCTCTTACCTCTTTCGCGACATGAAGCGATCGACACCTTCGATTATTTAATCTTAATTACAAATAGTAGATTTGAAGTCGCCACCAACCATATTAAGGTGGGTCACAAAAAAAAACGTTGGTTACTTAAATTCATATTTAAGTTGAAACCAATTCAAATCTTGATTGGAAAAAATACAATATTAAATCTTAAAAAAATTTAGCCAATTGAACCTTCAAAAAAACCCATTTAGATCCAAAATTAAATTAACAAATTATTAATTTAATTACCTTGGTTTACCAAACTTGACCAAATGGAGGTTGAAAAATCATCTAAACCTTGATGAGAAAATTATCACTTTTGGCAAAAGGACGAATCATAACTAAAATTGGTGATGCGGTGGCGGCAGAAGGTTATCTTAGTAAAGAAGGTGAAGAAGCTTTCTCTTTTTCCTTTTCTTTTCGATGCTATTTATAAACTCAAATAATAAGAAGAATATTTATTAATTCCTTTTCCTTTTAAGATATATATATAATACCAAAATATATATATATATATATATATATATATATATATATATATTCGATGCTATTTATAAACTCAAATAATTAGAATAATATTTATTAATTCGTTTTCCTTTTAAGATATATATATATATAATACCAATATATATATATATATATATATATATATATATATATATATATATATATATCTTTATTCTCATTATCTTTCTTCAAAATAATTAATCATCTTCCATAATAATTAATTATTATTTATCTTTCTCCAAAATAATTAATTATATTCCACAATAATTAATTATTATTTATCTTTCTCCAAAATAATTAATTATCTTCCACAATAATTAATTACTATTTATCTTTCAAAAAATAATTAATTATCTTCCACAATAATTAATTATTATTTATCTTTCTCAAAAATAAATATTCTTTTATAAATAATTATATTTCAACAAATATAATTATCTTTTCCTTTCCCATAATAATTATATATATATTTCCACATATACATATAATTATCAAATCACCAACAAAATTTCTCCACTACAATTTAATTAAATAACATCCATAATTATTTAATTTAATTCAATTTCAACAACACCACATGCCAAAACCTCTAAATTAATTAAATATTCATCCAACAAATATTTAATTAATTTTAGTTCCCACAAAATCAAATAATTCTTATTGAATGAATTCAAAATAACGCCCAATAAATTAAATCTAATTAAACAAAACTAAGATAATTAACTCCAAAATTATCTTAATTTTAGGGTGTTACAAGGTGCACCCTACAACACCCGTACAAATGGTTACCAAAAATTATCTTTTAAACTAAATTAAGGTTGACAAAACAAAGTTTTTTATTTGGTTTTTTTAAAATGTCCCATTTTAATCAATTCACATATAAGAAAAAAGTTAAGCACGAAAGGATAATTATATAGGTGGCAGGAGAGCCATTAGAAAAATAGAATTTATTATTTTTGTTTCAAAATATTTTTTTTTTCACCTCAAGAATACCAAAATATCGAACTTTGTTATTTTGATCTCCATCATAGGCGTTTAATGGGAAATTTCATGTATCTAAAGAATTAATAAATTCCAAAGAAAACACTACTCAAGTCCCATTTTAAAATACAAAATTGTTGATATATTTTGTTTATAAACAATTTATGAATTAATTTTTCAAAAATGAGAAATTTCATGTATTTATGGAATTTAAATCATAAAATCCATAAATGAACATTATTCTTTCTTGTCTCAAATTTTTATATCCATATGGCAAAGAAAAATGAATTTTTTCATACATTTTGCAATTATAGAAATTAAAAATAAATAATAATAATAATAATAATAATAACAACAACAACAACAAAACAATGTGAAATATGACAAATGCAGGTTGGCATATAAAACAGTTGACAAATGATTTGGCAAATAATACAGTAAACAATACAGAGGTTTGAAATAATATACAAGTTGGGAAATAATATACAGATTGAATAAATATATTTGAAATAATATAAAATAATATATTGGAAATAATATATACGTTGATAAATAATATAGGTTTAGGAAATAAATACAAAACGTAATATGCATCGTGAAATAAATATCAAACCTAACAAACTATTTTGTCTTTCATAAGTCTAATTAATTAATTTCAAATATGCAACATATTTAATAAACAGTAAACAAAAAAATTAACAATAATGAACTCTAAATCTAACAAATTTAAAGAAGTAGAATAAACTCAAATGACCTAAATCTACTAAGCAATGATAAATTCAATTCGCTTAAATCTAACAAAATTAAAGCAAGTAAAGCAGAGGCAGTAAACTCAAATTACCTAAATCTAACAAATTTGAACACATTGAAATTAATCGGCCTAAATCTGCTAAATTTGATACAACAATAAATTCAATTGGCCTAAACGTAACAAAATTAAAGCAAGTAAACTTAAATGACCTAAATATAACCAATTTGAAGCACATCGAAATTAATTGGCAATAATAAAGGCACAATAAACCCAAGTGGCCTAACCCTAATCCATAACAAAATTAAAGTCACCATAGAATCAATTAATCAAATTCCAACAAAAACAAATTTGAAAAAATACATCATTCGCAGTCTCAAAAGAGAAGGGAAAGAGAGGAAATTAAAAAAAAATCCTCTTTTGTTTTTATAGGGCAATGAGGGTATGTTTTGAGAGTGGAGAAGGTGGGAGAGTCGTGAAGAGGGAGAGGGAAAAAATAGTGGGAGAGAAAATTGGGTGAGTCAAAGAAAGATAGGGAGAAGACTCATACTCTTTTTTAAAAAAAAGAATTTAATTCAAATTCAAATCCAACTTTGAAAATAAAAAATATATAAAGTAAATAAATAAAATAAATAAATAAAATAAAAAAGTAAATAAAAATAAATAAAGAATAAAAGGTTGTATCTACAACCTCTTCGAAGATTACCTCCCCACTGGATCAAAAAATATTGTTGGAGTTTTTGGGAGAAAAATGGCAGAATGGAGAGAGAAGAGTTTTGCCGAAATGAAATTTAGAAAGAATTTTAGTAAAAATTGGAGTTGGATTGATTAATTTTGAAAGAGAAGTGGTTAGTAGAAAAAATAAAACATAAAAGAATATGTAGGGAATATTAAGATAATTTGTAACAAGAATCTAAACAAGTTGTTTTTTAGATGCAAATTTAATTCACAAACAAGAAGTAGAAATAAAGGTAAGAAACTCTCAAACAAATTGAATACCCATTGCCCTCTTACCTCTTAAAAGATTACCCTTCCATTGGATAAAAAAAATTGGTGGAGTTTATTAAAACCGTGTCATTAAAAATTCCACATTTGTTATGTTTAACGACACATTTTATTCCACCCCACCCTTTTTTTATTTTTAACGACACAATATTTGATGGAAAAAAACCCAGAGAAACATGCGGCGGAAAACAAGAATCATGCTTTACTCTATATGCATCTAAACGATTTAGAAATTAACATGTTGTACCTAAACGATAGACCTAAACGAAAAATATAGAAGGTAAACGAGCTTACCTTTGTAGTTCTCAACTTCTTCTTCGTTCCAAAATTTCTTCTCTGCCTGAAGATCACGAGCAAAGAACAACCACTATGTTGACCTACTAATCTCAGGACTAAGAACCGAGTTGTGGAACTCGTTTTATGAAGGATATTTTAGAGAGATGGAATGAGGAAGGTGTATTGTTTAGAGGTTTTTTTTTTTTATGAGATTTTCATCATCATCTTTGCATTATGTAAATGGAAGTTTAAATAGAAAATTACATGCAAAATACATTCAATTTTCTTTTTTGAAATCTCAACACCTAATTAATCAATTAACCCTTAATGGAATTAGTGGCTTATAAGTACATTATAAGTTACCACATTTCCCACTAACATTTAGTTAATAAGTATATTAGTCAAACGGCAATTTGGTCATTTGATTAATTAAGTCAAAGTCAAACTTTGACTTTTCTTAGTCAGAAGTCAACGTTTTGACTTTTTACTATTTTATTTGTCTTGGCTAATTTCAACCTTCCGAGTATGAATCCATATTCATTTTTCTAAAATTCAAATCATATTTGAATATAAATCCGGTCAAAGTTTTGTTTTTTTAAAAAAAAAAAGTGAAAAGTCAACATGTTGACTTTTACAGCTTTGATCGTTTCAAAACTTTTCAAGCTTCTAAATATGAATCCATATTCATTATTTAAATCATATTTAAACATAAAGCTTAAAGTTTATATTTACCGACTTATATCATATACACTAGTCGATTTTTCTCTCCTTACCTAATTCGAACAATTCGAATTATTTCAACATATTGTTCTTAGTTGAATCCATATGAGCTGGTAGGGGAACCTAATGGACCTATAGATCATGGGCTCCAACGATTCGAGATTAACTAGCTAAACTCTTTTAGACCAAGCTTAATCAACATTCGTTAACTAAAAAGTAATTCCACTAAAGACTCTTAGTTGCACTCCCCTCACTATAGATATATTTTTGTCCATCTGATATAACCATGATGAGTAAGTTAATCCTCCACATGTTGTTTGTAATCTTGGTTGGGTCAAAATACCGTTTTACCCCCGAGATTACATCTTGCTCCTTAAGACCCACTGATCCACTATTGAACAATTGGTTTAAGGTCCAACCTATAAACTTGAATCTTTCTCGGGCCAATGAGAAGGTGGGGCCCCTTGTTCAAGATATGGATTCAGTCCTTAAGGGAACAACCTATCTACTATCTCAAAAGTGGGTAAGAGTGAATTCCGTCTTGCACCCTATGTCCCTAGCTATCCACTCGGTCTTATCCCTGAAATGAGAGGCTTATTGGGCCAGCGATGATTAGTTGCCCTCACCTATACTGAATGAACAGAAGTTCATAGTTAGCTCAGGATTAAGATCAAGTTACCTAGGTTATTATAAATAAAATAGTTAGTTTATAATTTACCGCGTTATAACTAAAAGTGACTATTTCGTGGTTCCAGTCTTATGGAAACCATTTACATAGGATGCCTCCACTCCCATGTCCCTACATGAACGATTCAGGATTATATCGTTTGTACTAACTACGGAGCGGACCGCATCCATAGTGTTTTTCTAGAATAAGGCGCCCAACCTTATTCATACACTATAGATTATTTGGGCTATTAACTCGAACTTAATTCATGCTTGTGTCTATACATAAAGTTCAAGTGTATTGACAAACTTAGTAAAATAGTCTCGGGACCTTAATTTATTGGTTTTAAGATTATAACATTCAATAATAAATTTTATTGAATCAAATAACAAAGTATGAGTTTTAGGACATAAATGCCAACAATATTTTGATTACTAGTATCGTAAAACTCAAATTTGTACTAGTGTCTTTTTTTCAAATGATTCAATAGTCTGCTTAGGTAATCCATTGCAATAACAAAGATAAATGGTGAAATGGGGTCTCCTTGCCTGAACTCCTCTCTTTAAACTGATTCTAACATGTGGCTTCCCATTTATAATAACATAATATTGCACATTGTTGACACAAGCCTTAATCCATCTTCTTCATCTCTTAGGATAGCCTTTCATTCTCAACATATAGTCAATGTAGCTCCAGTTAATGGTATCAAAAGCTTTTTCAATATCAAGCTTCAAAACATATCCTTTTGTTTTCTTCACTCTCCAGTAATCAATGGCCTCATTGGCTATTAAGATGGCATTAGTGATTTGTCTACCTTCAAAGAAAGTAATTTGGTTATCTGCAATTGTCTCCTTTAGTGTAGTCTTAAGTCTTGTGGCCATGGTTTTTGAGATAATCTTGTAGAGATACGTGGTTAGACTGATTGGTCTATAATCAGTAGTTTTGAGGCTGTTATTTTTTTCCCAATTAGAGCAATGAAGGTGTAGTTTACATTTTTGTTGATGATGCCTCTTTTATGAAAATCTTCAAAGACTACCATTAGATCATTTTTCAAAAGATCTCGACATTTTTTTATAGAAAAGGACTATATAGCTATTTGGCCCAGGGGCCTTACCAGTATCAAAAGAGTCAATGGCCTTCTTTACTTCAACTTCATTGAAGGGAGCACAGAGATAGTTGTGGTGCGAATGACTAATTGGATTCCAGTCCAGGTTGCTAGCAATTGAGCCATTGGTGTGTTCAAATTTGCTTGAAAGAGATTTGGGAAATAGGTGATGAAGGTAATAGCAATTGAGCCATTGGTGACATGTTTTACTCCTTTGCAATTCTCTATTACTGAGATTTAACTTTTTCTCTGATTTATTGTGCATACTTTGTGGAAAAATCAAAGATCCAAAGCTTTCTGGTTCTTTATGCCCATAGTTGACTTTGTTTTAACTCAATTT
The DNA here is from genome assembly GCF_025177605.1 of Cucumis melo. Lineage (NCBI taxonomy): Eukaryota > Viridiplantae > Streptophyta > Magnoliopsida > Cucurbitales > Cucurbitaceae > Cucumis > Cucumis melo. Next base: position 2,468,870 of record NC_066868.1, read on the forward strand.
CGCTGAGGTCGTCCTTTAAGGATAATCTTTTTGTGTGAAAGATTTCTGTCATATGATTTTCAACTTTTAATTTGTCTATCTAATCTATTTAATTCATCAACAACTTCTTTGATTCAATGAAATGATTTTTTCTATTGTATTGCTAGGTTTTGACGATATTTGAAAGTGCTTTGTGTCTGATGATGAAATGGTAACAATGGTGACCACTTTAGGTTGTGTCTTCCCACCATACTTGGATGTTTTTCTTGAAGTCTTTTTCCATCAGTGAAGAATTGTTCAAGCGAAAAGGGCATGGACCCCATTTGATTTGATTTGTTTCCAACCCAATGGGAAAATAATCTAATAAAGTTCTGACCAGCGTTCTTGAGAAGTGTTTGTTACAATTTTGTTCCCAAACTTTTGTAAAGAGAAAACTATCAATTCTCGAGCAGGTTGGATTCCTTCTCAAATTTGACCATGTGTATTTGTCGTTAGAGAGAGGAGGGTTGCACAATTGGTTTCTTTGGATGAATGCATTGAAATAGGTCATACTAACCTTACCCATATTTTTTGCATTTGATTCACTTGACCATCTGATGATGTTAAAGTCACCAACTAACATCCGAGAGGGACATTTTGATTGAAGCAACTTTAATTCATACCAAAAAGGAGTCTCTAAAAGAAATTTGGGATGGGCCATAAACTACAGCTAACCACCAAGTATAACCAGTATCATTTATGAATTGAGCAGAGATGGTGTAGTTGCCATTAATTATGTTTAAACACTTATAATTTAGATCATTCAACATTGTTAAAATACCTCAAGAACTTCCATTGAAATCAAGAGTAATCCAATTGGTGTGAGAAAAAGACCATAGAGATTTTTCTTTGAAGTTATTGAAAGAAGAAAGTTTTGTCTTAGTGAAAATAACAAAGCCAAGGCATATAAAAAGAAACTAAACTTTTTGTTTAGGCTCTTTTCGAGGGAGAGTCTAACTCTCTTATATTCCAACAGAAAAATTTCATTTGTAACCACAATCAACCGAAGGTCCTTGGCTTGTACTAACAGAATTTCCTTCTTGGTCTAAAATTGGATGGTTTGGTCCAATAGTTGAGTGCTTTGAAAAGAGTTTTAGTTCGTTTTCTCTTAGCCATATGACTAGTTTCTCCTTGAAGGCTTTTTCTTCATCTTCCTTCTTTTTTCCTTCTGTCTCTTCATGATCAGTTTTTCCTTCTGAGTTGACATCATCCTGTTTTCCTTTGCTTTGGGGAGTATCAGCATTGCTTGTACTATCGGGAATTTGTGTTTCATAAACCAAATTCTGATCATCAATGTTTACTATTGGTTCTAGACTATTAAAGCCATCGGAATTATAATGGTTATCAACAATTGATAGTGACCCCAGGTTGACTTCCAGCAATTTATGATCATCAAGCTTCCCTTCTTTAATTATGATAAATTAAAGTTGTTGCTTGGATGAGGAAAAAGCTTGTTGTCTTTTAATGCGATAACAGGTCTTCATAAATTTCTTTTTTTGCTTTTCTTTTATGTCAGAATATTCCTTTTGTTTGTCTTCAGGTGGGCTTCTAATTCTTAGTTGTCTTCTACTGGCATTATCTGAGCTGTAGGATAGGGAATTTTGAGGAGAGAAAAACATTGGAATGTTGGTTCTTTCACACTAATTAAACACAGATTAACAAGCACAAAAACAATTGTGGATCAAAACATGGAGAAACAATAAACACACATAAATTATAGTAACACAATTCGGTGATAATACACCAATATCTAGGGGGATTGTGCCCAAAAAAGATAATTCACTTATACATTCAAGATAAACGATTACAACATTGTACTTATTTGTAAATAATGTAGATTATAATGACAACTGTAGAGCCTAACTCAGCTAAACATCTTAGGATATCCAGAAGATGCAATTTTTTAAACTTAGTTGGCTCCTCTAACTCTGTGGATATTAGTGATATATAAAAAACTCAGGCTCCTTTAAGCTTGTGATCAGACTCCTTTTCACTTAAAGTTATCTTTATGTTTTCTTGCGAACTCCTTTCATATGAGAACTTGATTAGGCTTCCCTAAATATATGAAAACTTCTTCCTCACAAATGTCGTCATACCTTAGATCCCCTAAGGTTGAGAAATCCTTCAAAACAACTTTGCGTTAACCTTCTCCTAAGGTCCAACTCTACTTCTTGAAATTGGATATGATTAATGTAATTACACAAGATTCGTCACCACACTAAGACAGAACTCTTGCCTTCAAACACAATGTGTGTAAAGTAATTTGGTCAAATCTCTATTAGCAAGCATACTCACAAAGCAATACATGTGACAAGCCCTAGTAGGAGAGACTTGTTGAGCTCAAATAGCACAGTCAGAATAAGGAAAAGATTCCCACACACAATCAGTAGAATATCATAAAAGGAAAATATATCTCAGAGAGAATATTTTGCATATAATAATTAGTTAAATAATGAAAAAAAATATTTTGAAGAGACAACATCTAAAGTAACAACCTTTGAGACAAGATCACACCAAGACAAATACGGATACAATCCATAAACAATCGAAGAAGCAAAAGCTAGAAGTCTTTATATATATATATGTGTGTGTGTGTGTGTGTGTGTGTGTGTGTGTGTGTGTGTGTGTGTGTGTGTGTACCGACCCAACTCCTTATACTGAGTCGAAGTCATCTCTAAATGTAGAGCAAGTGGTTTAAGTCATAAAATTTAGTAAAAACGCATAAGGTTTGAGAAATTTATTTATGAACATCCAAACAAAGTAACACGCAAAAATGATATTTCGTTCTAAAGTCCTACTCGGGCCCTATCTACTTTAAAAAATGGTAAATAGTGAAAAATACTTAAACTCAGGTACTAAAGTCAAAACAAGAATAAGCGGAAGCAGAAGCCCCTATGGCTCGCCACGGTCACTTCTGGTCGCTCGCCAGCTTGCCCTTGCCCTTGCCTCGTCCTCTACCTGAAAACATGACATGAAAAGAGTGAGTATAAAATACTCAGCAAGGGACCCACTACTAGTCCCACTAGGTGCCTGTTAGCTTCCTGTCAGAGTCCTGTAACTGGTACCCAATCTCTGGCACGTTCCCGAACACGTGCAACATGCGCTCCCGTAGGAACGTAACTCTGGTCTTCGGTGCCCCGGGGGACACCTAGGACAATCGGGATGCGAGGACCCCGTCGAGTCACTCGAGTCATATCTATATCCATGCTAGACTGGTGTCCCGTCGGACCGCACAGTCCTAAATAGGTGGTGATCCCGAAGGACACCCATGCAGGTACGACTCTAACAGGTTAAGCTAACAGGTACCCTAATCGCAGTATACATACACATGGCGTCATCATATACCATAACAAATAAATCATCATTACACTCTCCATCTCGACACCCGTCGTACAACCATAACAGTTCTCGTCATCACAACAACATGCTATAATATAACCATATCATCATTTGCATCATATTATCATTGATTTCATGCATCGTACAGTCTAGTCCTCAACATGCACAATTGAAGGTATACGTGACCTCATAACTCTAAACATGGAGCTGGTAGTAGAAATCTCTTACCTGGAGATTTACTTGGCGAGTTCTAACCGCGAGGCAAGTGTGCTTTCCAAGCAACGAGGTCCTAACTGTTTAATACGCCAAAATTCGTAATTAAGTCACCAACGACTAACGGTTCAAACTCAGTTGAAATGACTTACCCTAGAAAGAGGTTGCAATGCTCGAGCCCCTACTGAAGAAATCCCACACTGCAGCAGTTACTTGGTCCAAGACGTCCCTTAAGGAAAATAATTTAATTTAGTTCTAAATTAAATTATTTAGTGTCCAAAAACATTGAGTCTTATTGGGTAATGCCAAAATAATTAATTAATTTACCAAAAATTAGGTGGAAGGAGCCAAATTAGGCTTGGCGGCTCGGCTGGAAAGAGAACAGGGACCGGCTCGGCTCGGCTTGGCGCAGGGATCTTGCGCGTGCGGCTCGGCTTGCGACAGCAAGGAGGCGCGGCTCGGCTTGCAGTGCAGGCGGCGCGGCGCGGCTTGCAGGCGGAGAGAGCTGGGCGCGTGCGGGCTCGGTTTGCGACTCGGGGCGGCACGCGGGCACGGAGCGGTATGTGGATGCGGGTTCGGTTTGCGACTCGGGGCGGCGCGCGGGCACGGAGCGGTGAGCGGACGCGGTTTCGGCTTCGGGTTCGGGCGACGGCCGAAGCGCGGGTTCGGGTTTCCGACGGATGGAGACGTGCGGCTGACGACCGACGGTCGCTGCTGTTCGACGACGCGGCGGACGACGTTTCACGCGGCGACTACGAACGGAACGGCTGCGGATCACGAAGGGTGACGCGGGTAGTTCGGCTTCTACTGCGGCTGGCTCCCGAACGCTTGTGCTTGAAACTGGCGGCGAAGGCGGCGGCGCGGGTCGGCTGCTAGGGTTTCAAGAAGGACTTTAGTTGCTCCTCTCTTTTTTTTTTTGTTTTTCTTATGCACGGGTCCCAAAGCTGCTTTATATAAGAAAATATCCTTTTTTCTATTTCCTTTAATTAATTCGAAAACCAACCACCTCCTATGTCTCCAAATCTCATGAAATTTTCCTTATTAACCCCAACTAGGTCCCCACATTTCTCCCTTAACCAACCAACTTTAATTTAATAATAACTTCACCAATTATTTCCAAATAAAATACTTATTATCTAAACAAAATAAAGATTCCAAACCTTATTTAATCGCAAATTTCAAAATGATAAGGTTCTTCCAATAAATTTGAATTTTTCATAACCACACTTAAATATTAATGACAATGAACAAAAAAGATCAAATTTGTTGGGGCGTTACAATATATATATATATATATATATATATATATATATAGCCAAGACCGCAAATCTAACAAAAGTATTATATAATTATTTAAAACAATTTTCAATTTTGCTTAGCCAACCCTCCAGACTATAATAAATTTTAATAAAAAGGAAAATTATTATGGATAGCAATTGGAATTATTTATAAGATATATATATATATATATATATATATATATATATATATATATATATATATAAACTTGAAAAATGTACATTTTGAAAATTTTCGAGAATGAAACACATTCAAGAAAAAATCCAATCGATCAAGGACTAAAATGCAATCTTCCATGTTTCTTAAATGCACTTATAAAAATTGATTTAATTTCCTTCATGTATCTTTCTTAATACATATATATTTTAGTAAACAAATTTTTTTTTTTTAAATACCCAAACATATCTAATTAAAAATAGATGCTTTTGCTGGTAGATCATCTTAAAGTAAAAGAAATATATACATATATTTAATGTAATAAATAAATGAAAACATAATAAATAAATAAACAATAATATAAAGGTAATAAATAAAGTAAAAATATATATATAAGCAATAAATAAGGTGGAATATAATATCAATAGGAATGAAGTAAATAAATAAACATAAATAAGTAAATAAAATACACAAATATAAAGACAACAAACCTAACAAATAAATAAATAAGCATATTAAACAATAAATAAATAAAAATGTAGGAAGTACATAAATATACAAAGCAATAAAATATAATAGAGTAAATAGAAAATATTAAGCAAGAAATAAATAAATACATGAAAAAAAAAGAATACATAACATAAAAAAATAATAATAATAAAACAAAGCTAAAAAAGTGAACAACTATAGACATTAATAAAGTAAAATACATATATATAAAGTAAATAAATATGAATGACAAAAAAATATGTGAGTTTTTCTCAAGTTGGAGGTTTGTTTACCCTCCGACTTCAAGAAATTAGCTAAAGAAGAAGAGGGAGAAGAAGCTCTCTTTGAAATATTTTCTTAGGATATGAGATTTGTGGTTCTCTCTCTATTTTTTTTTAGGGCTCACTCTTTTTTTTCTTTTTCAAAATCAAAAGACACCCTCTCCATGTAAAAATAAGTTATTTATAAAGACAAAAACTTTGCCGTATACTCTTTTTTTTTTTTATCTAAATTTGAAAAACCTTCCCAGACAGTAAAGAAGCCAAAAGATTGAGGGACATGAAAATTAGGTTTTTTTTTTTTTGCCAAAATCCAAATTATATAAAGATTTACTTTTTACTTTCCAATTTTCCATCGTTTATCAATTTAAAATAATAATGATAATAATAATAATGCTAAAATTAAATGAAAATAAATAGATAAGTGAAAAATTAGCATCATAATTAAACCAAACAAAATAGGTGGCTTCATTACTCTCATCCCATTGATCACTCTGAAAAACAATTACTGTCAGCTTAACCATAACTACAATTAACTGCAACAATTTTGAAAAAATAAAAAACACGTAGTAAATGTATTAGTCAACTAATACATATAATATCAGTACATCATACAACTGATATAAAAAACTAATACAAATTAAAAAAAAATCAAACCAAATGTAACTAAACAAAGCCTAACGGATCTGCAAAACTCCTTTCGCTAAAGGATATGAGGAACAAATAAAAGAGACGAGGAAGAACAAATTGTAACCTTAATTTCAATAAATAACAAATATGAGCGATTCATAGAAAAAAGAAGGAAAAAATAATGATCCAACTCTCTTACCAATTTTTAACATCAAAATACGTATATAAGTATAAGAAAGAATATTATAGCTTTAAAAAAAGGAAATAAATACATACATAATTCTTGTTTTCCCTAGAGAAAAAATGAGGAGAATAGGAGAAGAAGACGAGGAGAAGACGATAAAAAAAGAAGCAGATGAAGAGGGTGAAATCTAAAAGAATAAAACAGAAGAGAAGGAGAAAAAGAAGAGTAGAGAAGAAATAGGCGAAGAGGAGAAACCGTGAAGAACGGTGGAGAAGATCAGGAGAAGAAAACGAAAAATGAAGGAGAACGATAAGAGAAAGAAACTGAAGAGGAAGAGAAAAAAGTGGAGATTTAGAGAAGGGCAATTTTGAATAATGAAAAAATTAAAATAAAAAATATCAACCAAAATTAAAAAAATTGCTATATTTGCAAAATTGAAAAGGTTAGTGCTAATATTAGGGGTGTAAAAATAACCCGAGCAACCTAACAACCCAGGCTTCCCAACCCAACTCAACCTGTTTAGTTTAAAATGTGGGTTGGGTTGCAGGTTGGAGGTCCGAAAAATTCGAGTCAACCCAACCCAACCCGAATTACTATAATAAATATAAATATTAATAGATATATAATTTAATAAAAGTTAAACAATCCTGAGTTCCGAGAGTTTTTTTTTTTTTTTTTTTTTTTTTTTTGCTTAACTTGATACAGAACATATTCGATTTATAGTTTATAATTTCCATTTACAAACATTAAAATTTATAAACGAAAAAATAATAAAAATAATACAACCCGACAACCCAACCCATATTTTACGGGTTGGGTTGGAAACTTAATTCGGGTTATTCGGGTTGGCAACCTAACCAACCGAAAATATGGGTTGGGTTGAGAAACCAGCCTATTTATACCGCTGGCCAATATTGCTAAATTAGATTTTTATTGTGCCAACCAATACAATTTGACTACATCCATAGACAAGACCACAAATCTAACAAAAGTATTATATAATTATCTAACATAATTTAAAATTTTGCTTAACCAACCCTTCTAAACGATTTTCATAAAAAAAAAAATTGTTATGGATAGCAAAATATTGAAACTATTTATAAGATATATTAAAAAAAAAAACTTAAAAAGAAAGTACATTTTGAAAATTTTGGAGAATAAAACGCATGGAAGAAAAAATCCAATCGATCAAGCACTAAAATGGAATCTTCCATGTTTCTTAAATGCACCTATAAAAATTGATTTAATTTCCTTCATGTATATTCTTAATACATACATATATATAAGAATGGAAATATTAATGCGAACTCTTCATATTCCAACTCCAACATCCTATCCCTTCTTGCATCATAAGTTCAATTGGATATTTATAGAGACAGCAAAATATATTAAAACAAAAACAAAAATCTTTAAACTGAGAAAAGTTTAATCGATCGATTAAAATTCCTTCTCATTACATAAACAAAAAGGAAAAAAGAAAAAGAAAAAACCTCACAAAATATATAACCCCTATTTATCCTCAACACAAGTTGTTCCTACATAAAAAATTCAAAGTAAGGTTGACGGCCACCAGCAGAATCGTCGTCAGAGATTCCATCAGAGGCCGAAGCGGACACCGTCGTCAGTGTCGGTGGCGGTGGCGACTGTGGGCCGGCTTGTAAATCCCCAGTTGGGTGCGTGGGAAAGAGGGAGAGAGTTTCAGTAGTTTGATAGCTAAGGTTATTATTATTGATAGTTGATTCCTCATTGATATTAATAATACAATTTCTTCTCTCACTTTTTGATCTTTTCTTCACAATCCCACTGCTTTGAATCACCATTGAATTGTTTTGGTATGGTGGATACAGTCCGACTTCGTTTTGATGTACGTAGTATGGGCTGCAAACCACTGATCATCATAATAATAATGAACAAAACAAGAAATTTTCATATTAGTCCAAAATAATTTCATTACAATTGTACGTAACAGAAAAGAAGCTTAAGATAATCGATAAAGAGTAAACTTCAACGCTAAGTGATTATCAACAAATAACATTACAATATTCGAACATAGAAATGTCTTGAATTTTAGTTTTTAAAAATTAAGCTCATGATAACAACTTTCTAACCTAACCCACGTTTTCAAAATTTTAATATTCTAAATTCTAAAACTAAAACGAATAGTATTATAATATTTTGTATTGTGTTTGAAATTTCACTAAGAATTCAAGTACTTCATTTAAAAAGGAGAAAACAAACCTAAAATTTTCAAAAACAAAACATTTATCAACCAAAAAAATAAAACGAAACTTGAAATTGGAATTAAACCCAACAAAATTTAGGCTAATGGGGGTTAGATGTGAATTTAATTTCTTAACAATCTTATCAATCAATATCATATAGTTTGAAAGAGATCAATTAGAGAAGAAAAAAAAGGATTTTGAGATGTTTTGAGTATGAAAAGATATATCTTGATATTGAAAGAAAAAAAGGTATAAGATTTGAACTTTTTTTCTTTTTTCGGTCAACTAAAAAGAAAAGAAAAGAAAATGATATCACACCATGAACGTAAGGTAACAAAAGATGTAAAAAGGAGCATAACTAAAAGTATAGTATAGTATAGTATAGTATAGTATGTATGAGGGAGATGAGCATTAGACGAACCATTATTGGGAGGAGGGGGAGGAGGGGGAGGGGGAGGGAAAGGAGAGTTGGTGTGATTGAAGTGAAGGAAGTGATTATAAAAAGGGAAAGAGGAATTAAAATGATGATGATGATGATGATGCTGTTGTTTTTGCTTCTGCCTTTGTCTAGCTTTATGATTTTGAAACCAATAGAACACATTTTTGCCTTCGATATGACCATAATCCTTAAGCCTAACCGTTATTTGTTGTATTTGATCAGCACTCGGCGTTCTCACTCCTTGTCTATATAAATTCTCCAATATGCTTATTTGCTCTTTTGTCGGATTCCACCGTGAACTCACCGGAGGCCCACCACCACCACCTCCGCCCCCCATCTCCGCCGTCATCTTTTCCATCAAACAATTATTATATATAAATATATATATATGTTACGTTCTCCATGATGATCATCAGCAAAACCTTATATATGTATACAGATAAATTAAATAAAAAGAAAAATAGGAAATAATGAATTGAATTGAAAGCCAATGGGGTGTGAAGATTGAAATGGAGGGAAGGACATGCGTATCGTTTTTGGTGCTACAAAATCTCTGAAAACATGGTGGGTAGAGCGAGGGTCGACCACTACTAGGGTTTTAAGAAGGGAACTGTGAAAACACCAAACTACCCTCCCAATCCAACCCTATAAGCTTCATGTATACAAAAATCACTTTTGAAGTTGAATCAATTTTTACATTATTTATTACGCTTTTGTCTGAAAAAGAAAAAAAAATGCTTCTGTGAAATCTACGTTGTATCATACTCTCCAATAAATAAATGAACTTGCTTTAGACTCTTACTTAGAATTTTCTTTTAAAATCCTTCTTACATATATTTACGTTTATAAATAAATACTCTCTTTTTGTGAAACTAACATTTGATTACATAAAAACACCTAAATTGGATATTGACTTATGAAGATTTAATCAAAAGTTTAATTGAATAATTAAAATATGAATTTTAAATGATATTTCTCTAATGAAATCTAGATATTAGTTTAAATTGATACAATTATTAATTCGGTGTCTTAATTGATATAACATCATATGCTTAGGGTAAAAAAAATTGATGTAAGATTACAAAATTTAGTTTTTGAACTTTTAAGATTTTTCGGGCATCTATTTAGTCCTTGAAGTTTTCAACTTTTCTAAAACTCACCATTCCAAATAGACACTATATTTAAAAAATTAGGGTTTGAATAGAGTTGGTTGAATTTTTCATAGATTACTGCACACAAACTTCAAAGTTTAGTAACCTGTACTTAACTTTCAAATATATCTTGAACTAAGTGTGCATGTTAAGAAACATTCAAATAATGAAGAATGCAACTCAGTTCAAAAAATTAGGTTAAAACATATATATAGGCCTACTTAATTATTTATGGCTACATGTTGTTATTATGTGTCTATGTGTGTGTATATATGTATGTATAGGGTTGATTGGTTGAGTGAAAGGGTATGAACGTAGATCAAGAAATCAAAAAACCACACCAAGTGATGGGTTGGATTAATATGAAAAGATGAAGTTGGAACACACACACAAATGAATAAAATTGTTTTGGTTTTAGTGTGTGTGTTTGAAAAGATGAATAGTAAGGAATAATGGGAATGGGATTGGTTGGTGGGGATGAAGAGTAATATTGATTGATATAAAATCTTGGGAATGACAAAGAGAGAGGGAGGAGGAGGAAAGGCCAAGTAGGATAAGCCATTGAAGAAGAGAAGAGGGAAAAGGAAAAAAGAGAAAGACAGGCTGTTTGGGGTTTGTAAATTTGAAGGGTTGTAGTGTAGGTAAGGCCTACGCTTTGGGAATTGAAGTGTTAAGGCAATAGAGATGGATCCATAGCTTTTTTACCATTTTAGATACGCTACACACACAACACTCAATTTTATATTACCAAAAAAGATACGGTGAAAATTGTCTTTTTAATTCTAGAATTTTATATATACATCTACTTTCAATTCCATATCTCCTAAAACATTACACTTTTAGCTATTAAGTTTTCAATTTAGTTCTTTAATTTTAAAATGTTACAATCTTGTATTGTGGTATCTATAACTAGAACAAAATGTTGGAATCCTTCGATTAATAGAGCTTAATTTGGAACGTAAATTTTATTTCACTTGTCGTTCTATGGACTATGAAAAACTACAAAAGTTCTTTTTTGTAATTGTGATGCTTCTTTCTTTTACTAACCTCCCTTTTTGTTTATTTTGGTCTTGAGCCCTTTTCCCTGCCCTATTTTACATAATGTTTTGGCTTATCTTTTGATTATACCAATACATTACTATTGGATCAACGATCAAGGGTTTGATGACAATGCTACTAACATGTAAGCCAAGTAGAGATATTTTGGTGCACTTATGGTCTTATATATTCTTCTTTAGTATCTTGTTTATATATATATGCGTGTGGTTTAGGTTTCAAATTTTACACTTTTTAGCTTCGATTTTTCATTAAATACTCACTATTAGTATTAACTTTAGTGTTAATGTCTATTAATTAGTTTAAATTAAATATGAAGTAAAAATTTTATACTTTATATTTAAAATTTAACAATGATAAATATAGCAAAATGTAAGGACTAAATGTAGGTTTAACATTTAAACCTTAAGGAGCAAATAGAAACTATACCAAAAATCAACAGACCAAGAATATAGTTTCACTCTCATATAGGTTTTGCTTCGTTTCTAATTGATCTTTTTTTTTTTCAAAAGATTACATTTTTACCTTGCACGTTAAGTTTGGTTTTTGTTAGTCCCTAAGTTTTAAGGTTTATATTTTGACCTTGATTGTTCTTTTACACTAAATGCTATCGTCGTCACCCCTATGTTACTTAATTTGTAAGAGTTAAATTAACTATCATAAAAACTAATTTTCAGTAACTTTTATTATTATTAAAATTAATTAAATATTTTCACATCATATTTATTTTTTAACTAGTCAAAAACAAAAATGGGCTATAGTTAAAATTCAAAATTCAAAGATAAAAACGTAACCATTCGAAACATATAGATTAAATAAAAATAGAACTCAACATGGTCAATATATTATTTTGTCTTTAAAATAGCTGAGGAGAAAAAAAAAAAAAACACCCCTTGAATGGTTTCATTATGTTATTTATTTATTCTTTTTATTTGGAGACAGTGAGGCATAAACTTTCAAATTGTAATTTAATATGTAGTTGAAATTTAAAAGCATGCAAGAGGATATACCACTAATTTTAAATTAGTGTATCATTAATTTGGTGAGTGGTAAAAATATGAAAGTAAAAATCATAAAGTAGTTAGTGTTAGATAGAGAATTAAAAAAGATTAAAAAGGAGAAAAGTGAATATTAGATTAGAGAGGAAAAAGGAATGATTGGTAGTAGGATGCAAAATAAATATGAATGAAGAGTTATTAGGGGTTGGAAAATGAGAAAGAATGGGATTAGTTATAGTTTATGAAGAGTGAGAGGTGGCGCCTCCTCGTTAACCGAAACTGAGCTGCTGCTGCTGCTGCTGCTGTTGCTGCTGCTCTATTTTCTGCGCCACTCTCTCTATAGCACCGAATACGATGCAGATTCAAAACCCTAAACCCCATTCTTTCTCACCACTCCACACTCTCTCTTTTTAACTTCTTTTATTTGTCCCCTTCCTAATCTTTTCTTCTCTCTTTACTTCTTTTTCTTTTATACGAAAAATCATATCTTTTTTTCTAATTTCTGTTGAATCAACTCTAACCTTTAACACATCCATATGCCTATTCAACTTTTATAAATGAAAGTTTAGAGCGTTTATTAGAATTTCATTTTAAATAACTTTCACAAGAGAGATGCAATAATCAAATAGATGTTGGCCACTTTTTATCTTCTTTGTCTTCCTCTATTTAGAGTGAAACCCAACACACACACACAAATAAGAACGTTCCAGAAATTTCTCAACACAAGTCAAAGATGAAATACTTATATTTGATTAATATAAACTTATATTTACCCTACTTTACCAAGTTTAAATTTTGCCCCTTGCCGGTCCAATGTAACTAAGTTTCAATTATAATTAAAATTAAGTTAAAAATACGATTTGGTGTACTTCTAGTCTCTTAAAATGAGTTTTTATTGAAATTGATTAAAAAATTATAATAATTATCACGTAAAGAAACAGAATATGTGAATATATTCTTAAAATTTACAGTGAAAATGTTAATAAAAAATAAAAGTAACGTATAAAATTTACCATAAACTAGTAGTAGAGATTAAATTTAAAATTTATTTAAAGTTCTTGAACTAAAATTAATTGGACATTTGAAATCTAGTTGGGAGCAAAATGGAATCAACAAATGTATTTAGTATCGTATAGCCTAGAAATAAAATAAACTTCATTGACTTGCTTGAAAATGTTTTCCTTTCTGTTTTCAAGAATTAAGTTGGTCACATTCACTGAATGAACTCTTCAAAATCATAGCAGGAAAAAAAAAACTTTAGAAAACCGAAGGTAAGGAATCCTGATTTTAGAATCTAAAGACCATAGTAATAATAATAAATCATAAACTGGCTTAAATGATTCATGATTCATGATTCATGACTGGTGTAAAAGAAAAACAAACTCAACATATTCCTTAGACGATACATCAGAAGTATCTACACAAAACCAAACTAATTTGGTAGGGACAATGTGAACAATCAGTTTAAAAAATGGAGTACTGAAATCATAGCCTCTCATACCTCGAACTTTCGTGGTCCGTTGTGCCTTTAATCACGAAACGGCGTCAAGTCGATATTAAAACGCTGTTTACCCTTGCTCACCCGCTGAGGATAAAAAAAGAAACAATCAAGGTAAATTCTGATACTTCACTAATATAACACGACCTATTCGGTCAACTTCACATCAACCTAATTAAGGTCATGTTTTGCCAGAAATGGCTCGGCAAAAAGATTCAAGAAGAAATGTAAATGAACTTACTGCAATTGCCACAAGCTCTTCCAGCAATGCCTCCAAATTGCGCAAAGGCTAATCAGAAAAGGGAAAATTCGTTGGAAGGTTCAGCAAATAATCTCTTAAAAGATCTTATTTTTACAAATGAAACTCACAGCCGATTTAAGTAAAACTCACCCACTGTGTTGGACCATCAACTGGAGCGTTCAGAGGGTCGTCGTGTACCTTCAAACCATAAAGAAACTCTTGAGAAGGTAAAATTACCCATATAAATATTCTAACTCCAAAAACATTTCATAATTATTTCGTTTGTCACCCGAAACTTCATCTACTGTGAGTTCAAACACATTTTCTTACATTTATCGGCAAAAACACATATAAACACATATAAACAAACGAAATATGTGTAACTGCTAGATTTCTAATAAATAAAATTTTAAAAATTGTCGGCAAAAAATAACTTGGTTTCTTTAAGGAAGGGTTCTACTGTTCTGGGACTAAAACTAATATTTGAGGCCACCGTTTGATGATAATTTTGTTTTTACTTTTCTATTTTTGAATTATATGTTTGTTTCCTCCCGTTTTAGAATTATGGCTTTCACCTTTCTGGAAGAAAAACGTGAATTTCCAGCCAAATTCTAAATTTGAAACAAGTTTTTGAAATACTACTCTTTTTTACTATAAAACTTGCTTTTGAAAAAATTGGTCAAGTTTTTTAAAACATTGGTCAAAAGTGATAAGATAGCATATAAACTTAGACTTGGAAGCAGCGTTTAGTTTAATTTTCAAAAAACCAAATGGTCATGAAACAAAGCTAGGCCCGAAAAGTTCAAAAACCCAAATGGAAAAAACACAAAAGTTCAAAAAAAAAGCTATGATGTAAAACAAAAACAGAGATATCATGCATAAACTAGTTGAACAGAACGAAATATACTACAGAAAATTCTTTCAAACCAAAAATAAATAAATTCCAGGAACTTGTGCTAGAGTAGAAATGCAGCAAGTAATTCAAGAAATTACCTTCAATTATTGTTTATTCAATTTCCTTTTACTACCATTTTTTTAAATCTCTTTTTGTTTTTCCCAGCGGATAATTAGATATGTGACTGATGAAACTTGACTAGTATCAGAAAAAATTGAATACCTCCATGAATATCCCATCTACTCCAACAGCCACTGCTGTCCTCGCTATACATGGTATTAGTTCACGTAGGCCACCACTAGCGACACCTCCATCACCCAACTTCAAAGAGATTAAAACACTTAAATTCAACCTTCTAAATTCAAAGATCCACTAAAAGATGTTATCAGTAGATATTGAGTAACAAACAACATAGGAAACGTTCTGTGAATTTACGAAACTAACTTATAAATATTATCAATGCACTTTTAATAGAGTTAGCATGCAACTGTCCAGTTTTTTTAGAAGGAAACAATACCAACGGCAACCTAGAATTGTCACGCAACTGTACAGTTCATAACATGTGAATACAATACATACTATACATACCTGTCTCCCGGCAGGTTGTTGCAATGAATGCGTAATGTCGGCAACCTGAATTGAAAGCATTTATCAGATTACTTTGGCCTGTACAGTTCAAGAACAATGTCTTGAATACAAAACCCAATATAGAGAAGCAAAAGTTGCAAGGTCAAACAACTTACAACAGGGCAATTTGCCTCTCTCATCCACTCAAGGTTCCGAGGATCAACAATTAAATCATCTACAAACCAAATCATTCGTATTATAAGATGAACTAAATGGGACGGAAAAAAAAGTTCAACCTCAACAGTGAGGAATAAGTCAAAACTCGGAAACTGAACCCAGACTATGACTAAATGAATGACTGATGAAACAAACTAAGAAAAAGTTTAATGTTTGATAAAAACTCCAAATGGTAATATTTCAATTGAGAAAATTGGTTTTCTAAAAAAATGAAAAGCTCCAGATGGATTCTGATCTTAAGCACACAGAATAAGTTGAACCAAATGCAATCTTCTCTTTAACCAAACAACCACAACAAACAATGTTAAACGGGAGCATTTTAGGGAGAAAAATCTAGCAACTTACTATAACCAAACATAGTTCCCCTCTCACAAACCATCACATTTGAATTTCCAGCCATTCTGATCTTTTCAGCAGAATTTGTCATTACCTGAAGAAACAGATACTTGGAAAATGAAAAATGATACTACGTAGTAGTGACAAACATACATTTAAAAGAATACATGAAAGAACTGAGAAAACATTCTAATTTTTTTCACGTTATCAGAGTTCACTCACAGAAGGAGCACAAAACTGGCCTTTCTTAATATTTATAATTCTCCCAGTCTTGGCTGCTGCAACTAGAAGATCAGTCTGTTATGGTATGAGGTGAAAAATGATGAGTAATTAAGACTCTAACTTCTATCAAGCCTTAACTCATTGACATATTGGTTCATCAACAAATATTAAATTACCTGTCGACACAGAAACGCAGGAATCTGAATAATATCCGCAACTTTGCCAACTGCTTCACACTGTAGAAGGTTATACTTTAAAAATTGCTCTCTGAGAAAATTTAAAAGTTCCATATTCATGCACTAATTCTTAGTTCATACTTACAAGTACAACAGAAGTTCAATTTCTACTTGCAGAAATGGCAGTAACTTGAAGGAACATTAATAGAAAAATTATGTGTAAGAAATCAGATCTTAAACTATTCCATACATGCTTGGATCTAACAAGACCTGTTTTAGACTTTAAGCAAATGACCACACAAACAGAGTGCTTATGTGTCTGAAGTAAAAGGAAGTAAAATACCTGTATGGATTCATGCACATCAGTCACTATGGGTATATCATATGCTAGTTTAACCTTCTCAAGTATCTGCAACGATGCAGAAAACAAAAGTTTTGATAAATACCCGAATTGTTTCGATAAGTTGCATAAATTTTGGAATCAAAAGAAACAACACAGCATAAACTCAAGGAACAAATGGCACATTGAACACACAAGTAGGGGATGTAACTTCCAGACAGTATGAATGATACCTGGCAATTTAGCAAAGAACTAACAAATAAATATATGAATTGCTATCTTCAAGTTGAATTACTCCTCCTTCCTCATAATAATAATAAGAAAAGAAATAAAACTGCGGAAAAAATAAGATCTACAAGAATTAGCCAATGCTTGCAGCAAAAGAACAGTGGAGCCTCCTTTGATGCACTGTCAGGAACATGCCATATGGGTCCAATACACAAAAAGTGACAACTTAAATCATAATCACATGAAATTTGTCAACAGGAGAGTAGCTAAATATTAATTTAAATTCCCACTTACTATTATCTGTTCCCCATGCTATAATTGTACCAAACATCCTTTCTATAAGAGGTTATACTTTAATAATATTATAATCACAGAGAAGTTAAAAAGAAATAGGCACAAAAATAATCGCCAGACACGTATGATGTTCTTGAAAGTTGTAACTATGTCTATGCATGGCCGTGCAATTCAAACAAGTAAACCATTAAAACCTTCAAGCCTTCAACCATGCCTGGACCACGAAAGGATTTTGCAGATGTACGGTTAGCTTTATCAAAGCTGGACTTGAAAACCAGTGGCAAACCAAACCTGCAGGATAACATACAAATTCTTTACTACAGTGAAAAAAGACAGTGAAACTACGAGGGCAATGTGAATCCATGGTCACCTACAAATCAGGTATACCATGAAACTGTTGGCTCTATAAACTTACATTTTGCATCAAACTACTTGAGATCTAATATATTCTCTCATCGCTTAATGATTTAATGTCATATAGAGGAGTATATACAATTTTTTGCATAATCTTATTCATCAATTTGGAACAAAGGACCTAAAACTCAAGGAACCTAAATACATACTTCGATGATATATTCTTGATGTGCTTGGCCATCCTAAATATATGCTCCTCTGATTCAATCACGTTTGGACCAGCCAATAGAAAAAAGGGCTCAGCCGCCTGTCCAAATAAATATATCATCATATAAAGTGCATACAGATGATTAATGGCTGATGTACAAAAAAAATTGATCAGAGAATTAAAAGGAGAGGAAGAAGTAAAAGAAGAAGGAATGTTCAAACCCGGAGCTGGTTGAAAAGCAGCGAAGATTCCATGGCGTTTACTTATATGCAGTTAAAGACTTCAGACAATTACTTCTAACCAATTCAATGGAAAAAGGTGGTCTAGATCTGAAATCGACGGCCTTCAAGTTAACTTTCAACATTGCAAAAGTGTAGTTTTCTTTTATGAAATAAACAACTTTCATTGAGAAAAAATGAAAAAATACACCGGCACAGGCATACAGAAAAAACCAACCCAACAAGCCACCCCACCTAAAAAAGGGACCAACTAAGTAAAATATTGTCAATGGAATAGTTACAAAAGTTCTTCGAAATTGAAGCCAAAGCAACATATGATAACATTGCAAAGTGTAGTCAAGCACACGTAGATTGGCAAAATGTGAGAAACCTTAAAACACACACAGACAAGATAAGAGGCAGAACTTCATGCTAATTCAATAGAGCTTCAATTTTTCAATCACTATTTTCAATTTATTATGTAAGGTAAAATCAGATGACAACAAACAAAAAAAGAATAGATCCAACATCACAATTGCCAAACTTGAGAATGCCAAACAAAAACGGCTGAGACAGTAGCCATAATCTCCAGGAGAGAAGGAGAAGGTGATCTGATTTTCGCTTTCTCGAATTGTGTCTGTTTCTTGGGAAAATGACAGTTAACAGCTGTGTATGTTTTCCAAGAAAAATATCTAAAAACGTGTTTATCTTCAGGAAATTGTTGGCGTTCTAAAGCCCAAAAAGAAACCCACTAGCCATTTCAGTCAAAAAGAAGAACCCAAATGAAAATTTAGTGAAAAGAAGAACAAAATGGCATCGTTGATTGTTAAAAAGAAAACATAAAACCCATTACAAATTCAGAGAAGAAGAAGTACATTACATAGTCTTCTCAGAGTTATCGACCAAGATCAATAGCTGGAGAAGTATGAACATTAATTCTACCTTTTTCACATGGGATCAAGTGAATGATTAATAGTAGAGATTCGGAATACAAAAATACCCAAAATAAAAATCAATAACTATAACTAAAACTAAAACTAAAATTAAAGCTTCAGATAGGAAAATATGAAAAAGAAGGAGAATTTGTATCGCTAATGAGAGAGCAATGGGTCGAGGAAGTTACCTTGGACGATTGTGCGATTGGCAGTGGAAGAGCTGGGAGTGAGAAAGTGTAGGAAAAAAGAGAACAAAATAATAATAATGAAAATAATAAATAAATAACAAGCCTACAACTAAGAAATTTTTACGCTCTCCTTTGCTCTTACTTTTAGTATTCTTTTTCAATTCTCAATTAATTGTAATTTTTATATTTAAATAATTGAATATTAAATATTGATGTGTTTTTTAAAATTAGTAGGTTTGATTTATTTCCTGTGATGCGAAAAAGTTTAAAAGCATTTTTTTCTTTTTACTAAAATGGAGAAGTTTTACATCGAAAATAAAGAATATTAAATGTTGCAAATATGTCATTATTTGATTGGGATGGGGATATTGTAAAGTTTTCTTTTCTTTATTTTTTGTGAAAATGGTAAAATTTTATGTTAAGAAGGAAGTAAAAGGTTTCGTTATTTTGGTACGTTGAATAGCTTTAGGGTGAAGTAAAACTTTTTTTTTTTTTAGTTTTTTTAGACCATTTAGTTCCTAATTATTTTATGTCTAGGCCATTTAGTTTCTCTATTATTTATTTCTTCCTCGACTATATTTGTATTTCTCTCTCTATACATGCATACAAGTTCTCTCTCATGCTTACATCAATAAGTTATGGCAAGTTTGATGTTCAACAATATTGTTGGTAATTTGATTTTAGAGATATGGAAAGGTTGGAAGAAAAAACAAAGGATGAGATCGAGCATAACTTAATCGAGTATATAAATCTATCGACTTAATAACTAAAAACAAGAAGTTTGCTATATCAAACATTAGTTGGTGAACGAAGAAGTAGAACCAACTATATGCAAGCAAAAAAAGTTGAGAAAGTTCTTTTCCACCAAAATTCATTGAAGCACATCTCAATTACTAAAATCATTGGAATCTTTAAGTCTCTTCTTCATGGACATGGATGAATATTAAAGTGTTAAGTCACAATTAAATTTGGATTTTTTTAGGGAGATAATCTTTGCTTTTCTTTTACTTCTTATACTCCTATTATTATATTATTATTAAACTAAACTTACTTTATTGTTATATTCCTTATGGGATTTTTTGAATTTCTATTATATTTTTTGTTATTTTTTATAGGAGTAAATAAGAACGATATTTGTTTGATTTAGTTACATATAAATTTTGCCTTTAATCGATAATTTGTTTTGTGTTTATCATTTCATATTATATCGTTTTAAATTTAATATGGTTCCTATCCATCATCAAATAATTCAAATATATATATATATATATATATATATATATATATATATATATATATATATATATATATATATATATATATATTTATTTATTTATTTATTTAAAGAAATGTTATATATATAACACTTGTATAATTGAAAACACTCTATTTTTATGAACAAATAATTAAAAATTAAACGTTAATATATAGCATTTCTTCGATACTTAATAACTATGATTTTTATATCCTATATGCATGACACGTATTTAATACTAGTTTTTATAAAATAAGCTAAAATCTCAAATTTTATTGATTTGACTTTTATCAATATCGAAGTTTAGTGTTTATTATTGATAAAATTTGAAATTTGGTTATATTTTTGTTTATTTTACTATATTTAAAAATGTTTCTAATTTTAATTTTCTTAAAAAGAAAAGTAAATCTATAGGAATCAACATAAACTTATAAATATTAGCATGCTCCAACGTTAAGTAATTTGGAGTGATTTTTATGGATTTTAAGAGTAGAACGAGGGTAAAGTTTGACCGTAATTACGGTGATACCTTAAAACTTTCAAAATTAAAAATTAAGTCCTTGTACTTATCATCTAAGTTTGAGAATTTAACTTTCATCCGTTGTGTGTCTGTCTAGCTTTTAAGATTATTAGTAAGTTTGAGGATTCAATACTTTTAGACTACACATCGTACTTGTAAGAATAAGGTGGTATATTCATATTAATATCTTGTCCACACTAATATTTATTTAGATAAATTTTAGTGTGAATGAATAAATTTTTCTTCCTGTAGTTGTTGAAAAAAAAATTACTCTAAACTTGTGAGATTGTAAATCTTTTTTTTTTTTTTTTATTTCATGAAAATTGTTCTCAAACTTGCAATTATTATCCTCTCTAATTTTTCATTGATCTCTCTACTAATTAAATATAAAAATCTTAATAAACCGATATAAGTTTGTTATCCATAAAACATAACAAAATAAGTGATAAAAGTTGTGCTAATGTTCTTTTAAAAAATGTCGCTAACGTTATTATAAAATATTTATCTACGCATTTAAATATATATTTTATTTTAAAAAATATAATTCTTAATATTTCTAACCACCAGAATAATTTGAAATCTTGCATGTATTAAATTATGGTGTGATAGTGAGAAATCAAATGTTTAAGTTTAACTTCATATCAAGCTTAGCTCAATTGTTATTTCTAAGTATAACAAAAAAGAGACGTATGATTCGAATTTATTCGACTAAAAGTAAAAAATTTAAAAATCATTTTAGGGAAAATAGGAATATATTTTTTCCGCACGTGTGGGGGAGTACAGCGTGGCATTTCGATAGGAAAAAGGATAATTCAATTTTAATTTGGGAATTCTTCTTCTTCTTCCTCCTCCACTGGACTGTCAGCCCCTTTCTTCTTCAACCATTTCCTCTCTCTTTCTCTCATGAGAAACTGAATTTTCTTCTTCCTTTGATTCCTTTGCCGAATCAAAACCCTCCCATGGCGAAAACCCTCATTTCATCTTCACCTTTCGTCGGTTCTTCTCTCCCATCCCTTTCTCGCCATGTTCCTCTCCGGAGACACCTCACCACCAGAGTCAATTTCAGCTTCCATGAACTTCCCCCTATCCATTCCTTTCATTCTTCCTTCGATTTTCCAGCAATTTTTAGCAGAGCCGAAGGCCTGCTCTATACACTTGCTGACGCTGCCGTTGCAGTGGATTCTACTGTTTCAGGTGGCGCCACATCTACTTCTCCTGATATTACGGTGCAGAAGAATGGTGGATGGTTTGGATTTATCTCCGAGGCCATGGAAGTGGTTCTTAAAGTAAGCTTTTCACCCAATTCAAATCGCCTTGTTTTACTGATATTTCATTTCATTTGAATTTATGTATTTTGGGGATTATTGGGGTATGGATGATGTCAAGCACCAAAAAACTGAAAATTTCGTTTATGCATCGATAGAGGAACTGTGAATATGGTGTCACTTTTTTTGGTATTTCCTTAAATATATCTGTTTCTCGATGTTGCTTTGTGACTGAATGGTGAAACGAAATTTTGATGTGGCAATTCTACTGTATCAGGTGTTGAAGGGTGGCCTTGAGGCTGTGCACGTCCCGTATTCATATGGATTTGCAATTATCTTACTTACTATTATCGTTAAAGTTGCAACTCTTCCTCTAACTAAGCAGCAGGTTAGTTGATTTTGCTATGACAGTTGAAAAAGGGAATTCTCATAATCTGATTACATTTAATTCTCTTCTGATGACTGATGAATGCATTCCTGCGCTTGGTATAGGATAACTAAAACGACTCAATGCTTGTGTGATGTGTAGGTTGAGTCGACATTGGCTATGCAAAATCTTCAACCGAAGATCAAAGCTATCCAACAAAGATATGCAGGCAATCAGGTGGGGCATTTCTGTCCATTATGGAAGCTAGCGAACTTTTGAGCTTGGATTAAGAGGATTTTCCTCCCTTTTTTCAATTATAAAGTAATTCTTTCCTTCTATCGAATTATTTTCTCTATTTTTAAGGAAAGAATACAACTTGAGACATCACGGCTTTATAGGCAAGCAGGAGTTAACCCTTTGGCAGGTACAAAACACTCGCGAGTCTTTTTTACTCCCTTGTTCTTTCATGTGTTCTTACTCTTGTTGTTTGCATTGTTTATTTATCAATGATTTTGCTTGATATTTATGCATACTTCAAAGAACTATATCATGTTTCTGTAGGCTGTTTACCAACTTTAGCCACCATACCTGTTTGGATTGGCCTATATCAGGCTCTTTCTAATGTGGCAAATGAGGTAACTAAATTATTGATTCTGTATGGTCATTGATGTTTATATCGGCAACTTGAAATATAACTAATTTGTTCTTTCTGCTGTTTCTAATTCTTGAAGGGATTACTGACTGAAGGTTTCTTTTGGATTCCCTCTCTTGGTGGACCAACTACTATTGCTGCTCGACAAAGTGGAGCTGGTATCTCTTGGTTGTTGCCTTTTGTGGTAAACTGAATTCTACATTTTTATGACTTATGTTGCCCAAACTTTGATTGCAGCCCTTTTGCTAGTTATCTAAGTAATCTCAATTTCCTGATATCAGAACTTGATTTTGATGCTGATTGTTGAACATTTAAATCTGAATTGAATATATTATCTGTTTTTAAGGATGTTTGCATGGTGTGTTACTTTCATGCTTTTGAAAATATAAATTTTGAGATACTTCATTTTTTCACTCATTCTTTGCAAATATATCCATAAGTGGCTGCTTTGTTCATTCTCTTCTTTATAAGGTACACAAATGCATTCTCCGATTCATAGAAAATTGTTTTCCCATTAGATTACCATAGGAAAAGTTGTCAAATGCCCCCAATCTCTCCCACAGTCCAATCTAATTTGGATTTGCTATTACTCAAGGGTTAGATACCCCTTATTTATGTAGAAATCCAATTAAAAGACTTGGAAATTATATTGAAGGATCAATAAAACCACAAATAATTTGCAATACTTAGACCCTCTCCTTGAATTCTAAAAACTAAATTGTGTTTTTAAATGCTCAAGGCACACCGAAGCGGAATGGTCCTTTGGACCCTAGGCGCAAGTTGCACAAAAAAGCGTGAGTTATTTTTATTTATTTATTTATTTATTTTTGTGAGGCACACTACATATGAAAATATTCCATTAAAGAGAGAAAGGATAGTTGTAGTGGAAATATGGAGCAAAAAAAAGACCCCAAACACAGGAAATTTTGCATTTAGGCTTAGTAAACTTGGTTCTTTAAATTCATAAAGAAGAAAATTACTGTTCTTTAAAAATAATGGAAAGACCCCAAGGCTTAGGGATTTATGCCTTGGGGCTTCACCGTGCACGTAATGCATGCCTTATTTTGTGAGCCTCGCCTCTCCAAGGCGAGGTGCCAGACCTGCACCTTGAGCCTAGGTGCATGCACCCAAGAGAGCTTTTTAAAACACCACAATTTTTGCCTCTTCCTCAGAGAAAGAAGATCAAACAATTCCCAATCATGGTCCTTGAAGGTGTGATCATTTGCCTCCTCTAGCAAAGCATGACCCTTCTATCTATCCAAATTGTTTCTGATAGCCCCTGACAAACTAAGTTGCTACTCATTTATCAATGAATAATAAAACTCTTCACTAATTGGCTTTTGTTACTTCCTAATTTGGCAATAAAGCAAATTTCAAATTTAAGTTGTCGATACCTGTGCTTAATAATAATAACTTAAATAAGTAAAGGGGGTTGTCTTCGATAGATGACTCAGCATACATTGTAAAGAGGTATATATGTATGTATGTATGTACGTATACACACATACATACATATATATACATTCCGTTTGTGGGGTGGGGAAGTAAATGATAATGAGATCAGTGTTACATATAGTTTGTTTGTTTATCTGTTTGTTGGTTTTTTATGTACATTGAAAATACTTTTGTCCAACGAAGTTAGATCTCTCTCATGGTTAGAGCTCTTTATGTGGTTTGTCCCATTTTTCTGGGCTTTATTTTTGTATGCTCTTCCATTCTTTCATTTTCACTGGATGAAAGTTTGGTACTTCCCACAGAAAAGAAAAGTTAGTCTCTGCCAACAAAATAAATATGATACTATTGACAATAAAGAAAAGTCAACCTGGGTTTTATGATTTATGTTTGCAGGATGGCCATCCACCATTGGGCTGGTCTGACACTGCAGCATACCTTGTATTACCTGTTCTCCTTGTCGTATCTCAGTACGTATCGATGGAAATCATGAAGCCTCCCCAGGTGAAAACACATCTCAAGTTTGTCTGCTGTTTAATTGACCATTTCAAGCCTCTTGATGGATTCTGAATCTGATTTGCTTTATTCAGACTGATGATCCAGCACAAAAGAACACACTCCTTATTTTCAAGTTTCTTCCCCTCATGATCGGTTACTTCTCATTGTCTGTTCCATCCGGATTATCAATTTACTGGTTGGTTGATGGTTCTAATTTTTCTAAATTATTTCCATATATCTTCCTCTGTTGTGATCTTATTGACATCCATTTGCTGAGACATCACAAATGGCCTGTTTTGTGGATTCAATTCCTGTTGCATGTATTATTCTTAGAAAAATGGTTTTTGTTAGCTAAGAAATAATGTTATATGTTAGGTTCACGAACAATGTTCTTAGCACAGCTCAGCAAGTATGGTTACGCAAATTAGGAGGTGCAAAGCCTGTTGTAAATGAGAATGCTCCTGGAATCATAACAGCCGGACGTGCCAAACGAACGCCCGAATCAGAAAGAACGGGTGACAGGTAATTTTTATACCAAAGAGGCTTATTAAATGCTTTTTTTACTTCTTTAATGACCAACAAAAGTTAAATAGGTTTAGGCAATTAAGGGAAGATGAGAAGAAGAATAAATTAAGCAAGGCAGCTCGATCTGAAGATATTCAAACTTTGGCTTCTGAGTCCGATACTGAGGATGGGTATGATGGGGAGACAACTGAGAAGGTAAAACTCAGCGTTGAATGTTCTTACTTGAAAGTATAAATCCCAATTGGAATCTACTTTGCCATTTTTTTTTATGAAATACTTTACCATCAGTCTATGACTGCAGAATGAAACATTTAGCTCTGTTTCTTGTTTGCTGTGCTGTCATTGAAAAAAAAATGTTTTGGAAGAAAATAGTTGAGTTACCGAAATTAATTACTGCCGCATTGTTATATAGGAACTACTATTCTAAAGTGCAACAGAAGAATAGACTCTCTGTGCACTCAATAGAAAAATATAAACGAACTTTGTGTATATATGAAAATGTGTTGTGAATAGTAATACGTCAGACCTCCGTATGCAGTCTAAAAGAAAGGGCAAGAAGGGAATTATACCAAGAAGTGCAATCGGAGAGGCTAGTGGAGAGGAGGAATTCACCAGAGGGTCCCACGTTGATGTGGGAATAAAAGGGGAATGTTTTGGGATTAGGAAAGTAGGTTTTAATTTGGGTAAAAGCTGCAGAGAGCTTTCTGGGAGAAGTTTCTAGCCTTCTTGAAGGAGTTGGGTGTTATTTCTATTTTCCTTGCTTTTGGTTTATCTTTTGAATATCTTGTGAACTCTTGGTTTCCATTGAATTATATTATAGCAGAGTCGTTTTTGCCATTGTTGAGTTTTGTCTGAGTTTCAGGTGGAAGAATCCTAACATAATACTATCTGAACAAATTTAGTATTATGATCAGGAAAATTTATAGAAATTAGAGCTCTTTATTAATTAGATTATTTAAGGTAATGAAAGTTTGGAACAGATTTTATTAATTTCTTTATAACCACGCACCTTAGTGAGGGTGAGAGGCAAGGCCCCTAAATGGCTTTTTTCAGTGTGCTTGTTAAATACTGATAGAAACTACTATTCTGTCAAAGTATGGACTTCAATTGATTATGTGACCTTTTTTACTTGCATTGTTGTCGAGTCTATCAAATGATGTTCATAGTGGGGTAGGGTTGCTCTGCAGCAAGTTAACTAGTTCAATGATGGTAATCTTAATGATTGATTTTTTTTTTTTTTTGCTACTAATTGTAGTATGCTCTGACCTAATTAGGTGTTTAAATGTTATCAAAGATTACCTTCTCTAGTGCATTACTAAAAAATGCACATATGATAAATTTTTAGTGCATGAAACGATGGTATGACAGTCCTATTAAGATTATCTTCAAAATTTCTTCTAGGTTATTACTCATTACGTTGGAAAAAATATTTCTTCTCCAATTTAAAGTCAAATTGGCTTGAAGCCTGATAGATTATAGTAAATGAAACTATATGGATGCCTTTGACTTCTCTGCTTTATCTGTTTACCTGTTATTATTGTTGTCCTTATTTTTTCATTTTTGGTCTCTTTTTAGCATCATTGGTTATTTATTTTTATGATAACTGATGGCTTGCTGTTATGGTTTATCTCCTTGTGCTGAATTGCTGATTACTCAGCTTTCATCAAAAACTAATTTGAAGTGTTTAACAGGGTGAGGACAGTCTAGAAGAGGCATATGCATCAAGTGACAAAGACATCCCAGCCTATAATCGACAAAAGAGAAGCAAGCGATCAAAGAGGAAACGCGCAGTGTGAAAGATTATACACTGATATATTTGTAGGTAATTTTGAGCCGTGTATATCTTAACACATTGCGAAATAGTTAAAACATAGTGACCATCAATTTTATGGCTAATTCATTTTTGAATATAGTGCAAAGAAATTCAATTAGTTTTCTTATTGGTAAAAAATAAACTACCCTGCAACTCTTTGGTAAGTCCAAAAAGATTGAATGAAAGAGTGGGAATGTGACTTGTCCCATACTGCAGTGCCTATTATGGGAATCTCTAGTTAGAAGTAACCTATAGCCATTTCTCCTGTTAAGGTTAGGAATTTACTCAGCTACAACATATTTTTCATGGATATATGTGAATTAGCGAATACTTTCCATTACATTTAGGAAGGCTACAGACTATTTGGATTTATTTGTGTTAAGCATCCAATTGTAAGTAGGTATGAAGGAAGGGTAAAAAAGGAAACTAAGAGTCAGTAGTAGGTTAGCAAACGTGTTTCTTAATAGATAGGGAGCTGAGGGAACTGCAGGGGGAAAATCAGTTATTTTGGTTAAGTGTAGTGTTTGGGAGAGAGACCTTGTTTACTGTTTTGTTGAGAAGTGCATATGGATATCGATGCCTAACGTGTGTTTCCGATTTGTTGTGGTTTGACTTTTGAGACGTCTTAACAAACACGAAGCTTATGAATTCAGCAATGCAGCTTACTTGTGTAAGAAGGTGAGAAGTATGGTGCATGAAAGGAGTATGTATTTTTAATGTGTGAATGTATTAGCAAAGGGCAGAAGGAAGAGAAGTGAGGAGGAGTGTCCACCCAAAGTGATGATAGAAAGCCAGTTTTTAATAGCCATAGCCTTTGAGAAATACAATACAATGTTTATGTTTTTGAATACAGAAACAAATGGATGCTTTGGTCATTTGGTTGATGGAGGCAGATGATTCCCCTTTGGATTTGGCACTGATGGCTTTTTATAAACTCTCTTCTCAATTGCCTGCTTTCAATCATCATAACAATGAACACACAGTCTCAGGTATGAGTCCTTTGCATCTTATTAAAACGAAAAAAATTAGGAGACTTTTTTTCTTTTTTACCTTTGTTCTAATCTAATTTTAACAATTACAAAGTGGAAGATCAAACCGTCGATGTTTAGGATAGTAATGGATAGAGCCATGCTTGATCTTTAGAATACTAATGGGTGGAGAATTGACTGATGCTTTTGAGGTTTCATTTGATGTAAAAGATATAAAAATATACCGATATATAGATGCATCACATTTATTTCTCGAAGTCCATAGCATTTTTGTTTTTGGAACTAGATTTTGACAAGATCGCCATACCGAAAAATTAAATTTGTGAAGAAAAAGAAAGTTAGGATAAAATTAAATAAAAGGACAGTATAAGTTCATATTACCTTTGAAACTAATGCACCATTGATATGCATTGAATTGGAAGTCCAATGATGAACAGATCTTAGCTCTACACAAAATCAACAAAATAGTGTCTCATAAACTACTTTACAACTCTTTTTCTCTATTAGAACAAGAATAATGAAACATAATCTACAAAGTTCATTGTTGTTATTGTTGTTCTAAAAGGGATTATTCTCTTCCTTCTGCCCTTTGGCCAAATAGATTCACAAAATTGATTGGACTATATTTATTCTTTTATATATAAAAAAAAGAAATAATCAAAAGTCAATACAATCACCTATATCGTCTATTTTTCGTTGCTTTTAGATAACGGGAATTAACCTGACAATTTTGTATTTCAACTTTATATGTGACAAATTTATATTTGAATGTTACATATAACTCAAATCAAGAAATAATTGATGGTAACAAAAATTTTAAGTAAAGGACTCAATAAAAACGAAATTATATTTCATGTCTTCAAATATGTATTTGTTATAGATTAATCAAAATTTTGGATTCTAATTTAAACAATTGTTTTAAATATGTTTGATACTATATTTATAAATATGTTAAATTTAATCCTTGATCTTACTTTATTGTTGTTTTTATTAAGAAAAAAAAGAACTTTTTCTTTATCTATCACATTTTTACTATCAACTTTGAAAACATATTCTCATTTTTTATTTTCTAGCATTAAATTATTCTTGTTATTTAAAATTTATTAAAAACACTATACTTTCAAAATTATATGAACTAAAATTGAACAAACTTCAAAGTATGTGTACTAAAGCAACATTTCTCAAAGTATATGGACTAAAATAATATTTTAACTTATATTTCAATCAATTTCAGTAGACATTAATTAAATTCAAAATTTATTAAAAGTACAAAGACTAAAATTGAACCATTGAAATTAAAACTAAACATGAAACTTAAAAAGTATTTTAACCTAAAATATATTTCAATTGAAGTTGTGTATAATACAAACATGTTCCATTGAAGCTCTTGCTTATTTCTTACCAAATCTAATCTACTCTCTTAACTATGTATCTATCTACCAAAGCAAGTTTAAGGATTAAATGGTAATGAGTACGACCATCCATTTTAGAAGTGAGAGATTTGATTTCCTCGTCTCCACTATTATACTAAAAACACCAACGTGTATATTATCTCTAGTAATTAGTTCAATTAACAAAAGCTATAGGCATATGAAAAAGCTCAAGCTTTGTTTAGAGATTAGAATTACGTACTACATATAGAAAATTACAAAAGTTTTGTTAATAGAAAGTGATTATACATTAATTGAAAAGCATATGTATAGTGATGACATCTACCTTTGTTGGTGATCTTCGCTCCAAAAACCACCATTGGAGGAAGATGCAGGGGAGATGGTTGGAAAGCAGCAAACAGAAGCAATGACAATAGAAGATGATAAAGTGTCATTGTTTTCATTATATTGAGAGAAAATAATAAGAGAGATTAGTTTTAATTAGGGCACTTAGCTTATCCTTTAATTTGTTTAACAAAAAGGAAGACGACATAAAATAGGGTTTTGTGTAAGGAACATTCCATTGCTAATTATGGCCTTCTTTGAAAAAGGAATGGTTGACAATTGAGAGAGAATCCAATGCCCACCTTCATGATTTGATTTTTCATTTTTTTCTTTCTTCTTCTTAGAATCTCACCTCTTTTCTTGTTTGTTTTTCATTTGAGTTTTTTTAAATATAGCAAAAAAAAAAAAAACCTAAATATTTATAAATATAGTTAAATGTCAATGTCTACTCGTGACAAATATCGATAGACTATCGACATCTTTCATTGATAAGCATTGATAGATAATATATTATTGTCTACTACTAATCAACAATTATGGCTAAATTTGTAAATATTTTTAATAATTTTTTTTAGGAAAACTTACATAAATGTAATAAAACACCAAACTATTTTGTAACAAAACATATAAAATTGGTCATTTTTTAAATATTTCAGGTTTGTTTTTCCATATTTCTTCTCTTCTTTACGATGAAATCATCTTTTTGCTGCGATTTCTTTCATCGTCTTCCTCTTCGATTTCTTTCATCGTCTTCTTCTTTTCTGATTCTTTTTTACGTCGTTTAATCTTTTCATCATCTTTTTTTTCGTTGTGATTTCTTTCCATCGTTTTTTTCTTTTCTTCTTTCTTTTTTAACGTTGTTTAAATTTGGATAACCAAATCTAAACGACCATGTACAAAAAAATAGCAAAATCTAAATCGTGTATAAAAAAACTTCAAAAAATCATTTAGATTGGAGTAGCCAAATGTAAACAATCATGTAAAAAAAATAAATCATCGGTAGACTAATCTAAACGATTGTGTAACAAAAGAATTTTAAAAAATCGTTTAGTCAAATCTAAACGATTGTGGACCAAGTTTTGGAAAAAAAATAGATTTTGGTCTCCAAATTTAAACGTAACGAAATTAAACAATCTAATAACAAAATTAAATGATAGAATTGAAAAAATAAATTGTAGTCGAATCTAAATGATCGCGTACCAAACAGCAGTCAAATCTAAACGATCGCAAATATATTATACGCGTGTTGTTGATGACGTAGTTGACGAAACATTTCTGGTATTTTACACGTGGGCCTCTAGGCTTTTTTTGTTTTCGGAACTGTTCTATACATTATAAATACTTTGCTGCTTTTTTATATTTTTAAAAAGATCCCATTTTTTTATTTAAAATAATTACTCTTTTTATTTTCAAAAATTATACTCACAAACGTTGATCGATTCCTTTCATTTGGAGTATTTTGAAATTTAGATCAAGTCTAAAAAACTAAAGAAAAAAAGGTTTTATTTTGTAATTATTTGATTATTAAAATTAAGTTTAAAAATACTATTTTAACTTTAAAAAAAAATAAAGAAATTAGTAGTTTTAAAAAAATTGTTTTTTTTTTTTAAAAAATTAGCTTAAAATTCGAAAGTTTAGTAATAAAGATATTAAAATAAATGGTAAACAAAGGAACACAAATTTAAAAAAAAAGGTTGAGTAATGTCTTTTGAGATTAGTTGTAGAAGAAAAAAGAAGAATGATGAAGGGGTTTGGGGATAATGATGAGCTTAATTTGCTAATTAAGAAACTTTGGAATTAAGTTAAGTGAATATTGTCAATAAAAAAAAAAATAAAAGATAAAATAAATAAATAAATAAATAAAATAAGTTAAATAAACTTTTTTAAAGACAGTTTTTATGTAATAATTAAAATTATATATTTGAGAGTGATTTTAAATATGATGAAAGTAATTTTAACGATTTTAAATACTTGACAAAAGTATGAGTATAAATCATCATTCTTTTGCGTCATTAATTTAATTAATCATATCAATGTTTAAATAATGATGTTAAAGACAAAAACTTATAATTATTAGATTAAAATTTTATATACAGTTTGAAAATAATGGGTTTTAGGGACAGCATTCAATAATTTTAAATTTGTATTTTAACTTCGAACAAACCTTAATTAATAATCTTTTATCACTCATCATGAAAACTTTGCAATTACTGCATTTTTTCCTTTTTCTATTTTCTTTATCATCTCTTTTCTCATCTCCATTAACATTAATGTAATATCAAAGTTATCAAATTAAAAGATAATAATCTTGATCACTGTTAATCTTACCAATAAATTAAATAATATGAATGTTGTCTTAATTGAAGTAATGAAATTTATACCTCTAGATGTGGTGATATTAAAGCGATGGCCATTTTTTAGTGTCTAACCCCAATTTCATCGAGTAATTCGTTGATTAGTAATCGTGCAATTTGACTATTTGAAGATGGTCGTTAGTTCTTTCTTGATTAATAATAATACAACTTAGAGGGTTTTTTTAAATATTATTAAGATCTTAGAAACATTTCTTTTCATATGCTTCTCATCACAATTTTTTGACGCACTCTCTTGAGATATAAAGGCTTTTGACCAGGATAGTTCGAGTATCTTTTATCTCTTCTTCAAAATTTATTCTTTATGGGTGGTCTCATTATATATAATTGTGAACAAATAATATCATATTCGATCTAATTACAAATGTTTAAAACCTATACTTGAATCAAAAATATTTCTCGAATATCATACGAAAAATCCAAACATGAAATTGAATTGAAATAGAAATTTGAACTCGACCAAGTTGAACCTAAGGTCTCTCAATCCTAGCTTAACAAAGTAAAACCTATCTATTATTAAACGTCCTTAGCTGCTTTCCAAACTTAGCCTAATTGGCTTCGGGTTTCGTTTTCTCTTTGACATTGCTATGTTAACAATTAATCCTTTTGATATGATAATATATATTATCAAGTGAAAGTGCTAAATAATTATACGAATTTTAAATCAATCATAAATCATCAAAGGTCTATGTACGTGTTTTTGTACCGATGATCCTCACATAATAGTCTTTATGATTGATGACATATCATCTCTTACAAAATTATATTTTATAACATTTTATTTACGTCGTTGTAACTCGCTACGTGTTTTTTTTAATGTATCACATTAAGAATGACCATGTAT
Source organism: Cucumis melo (assembly GCF_025177605.1). Lineage (NCBI taxonomy): Eukaryota > Viridiplantae > Streptophyta > Magnoliopsida > Cucurbitales > Cucurbitaceae > Cucumis > Cucumis melo. The sequence continues at coordinate 2,502,546 of NC_066868.1, forward strand.
CATCCTGCCAACGCAATAAGGTCGTCCCTATCGTGATATCCTCTTTTCTTAAACAAAAAATAAACCTTGGTAAAAATGGTCTATCGTATTAGGATGATACACATGATTATTCCCAATGTGATAGGTTAGAAAAAGAGCGGCAAGTGGGTTATGACATAAACAAGATGTTAAGGAAATATAAGTTTGTGAGGAGTAGGTCTCATCAATCATAAATGTCCTCTACAAAATGTCAACTATACAATTTTCCTTGAATCATCACGTCATTTCTCTCTTAACGACGAAATTACAAATTGTCAAATTTGAGATTATCAATTAAGTCAACATGTATCTCAAATTGAAATTGAAGAAAAAATTGTTACGTCCACGTTCAAGACATCAAACAGTCATAAGTTGATTCAAAATAAAAGATACAAGCAAAAGACTAGTTCAATAACATTATTTAAGAGATCAACAAGTTAAAAGTTGGTCTAGCATTCAAGATCAAAACTAGGGTCAAAGGTCGATTTGATGTACAAGATCGACAAGTCAAGGATCGATCTACCATACAAGATCAAAAAACCAAGTTTTCTCAATTATTCAAAATAGTAATAATGTTCATTCAAAATTAACAATGTGTTTCGGGGAGGGAAAGGGATATGTGTAACCCTTTCCTTGTTTGATATCCCCTCAATCCTTCTTCGATCTTTTCTCAATTATTCTTTAACACTTCTTTATTTATAATTAATCAATTTAAATTTAATACTATTTAACAATTTTTCCCTCCTTTATAAATAATTTTTTGTTAATTTTAATCTTTTTTATTTAAAAAACATAGCTTGTTTTTAAGTTATGAATTTGGTACAATTACATGAATTAAAAATTTTCATTTCTTCTTTTACTCTTGAATTAGTTAATTTATTTTGATTACACTGCTTGACTCTTTTTTTTTTTTTTTTTTTGCTCCTACATTACAAAAACTAAGACGATTTGGTAAATTAAATATATGAAATTTGTGCATTGAATTTAGAATATGAATTTAAAACAATTATTAATTTAATTGCACGTAATAATTATGTAAAAAATGTTGAAAATAGACATAGTATTTAAAAAATTACTGTAAATTATTTTACGAAAACTAGGACGATTTGGTAAATTAAATATACAAAATTTGTGTATGGGAGTTAGAATATGAATTTTTCTATAAAAAAAAATTAATAATTTACTCGCACGTAACAATTACATAAAAAGGTTAAAAATGGACGTCGTCTTTAAAAAATTACTGCAAATTGTTTTATGAAAACTATGATAATTTGGTAAATTAAATATATGAAATTGTGTATTTGAGTTAGAATATAAATTTAAAAAAAAAAAAAAAAAAAAAAAAAACCATTGGTCCTACATTGTGTTCCATGTAATTGACTTCGGTTTATAACTCATTTCCTAGAAACTATGTTGTTCTTCGTATATCGTTTCGTTTGAATGAAATTATTTTGTCAGTCATTGGTTTAAATCAATTGTTAAATATACGCAATTTGTGTATTGCATTTAGAATATCAATTAAAAAATAAAATACAATTTATTCGCACGTAATGACCCAAACATTAAACAATGAAAATTGAGTCGTCTTTGAATAAATTACTAGAAATTGTTTTACAAAAATTATGACGATTTGGTAAATTAAATATATATAATTTGTGTATTAGAGCTAGAATACAAATTTTAAAAAAAATTAATAATTTATTAACACTAAACGCTCGCATAAAAAATGTTGAAAATGGACATCGTATTTAAGAAAACTAATAGAACTTGGTTTATGGAAATATGACAATTTGGTAAATTAAATATACAAATATTTGTGTATTAGATTTAGAATAAAAATTAAAAAAAATAATAATAATTTTCATAAGTCTTCCTACGTAATTCTTTCTCAAACAAATATTATCATAACATTAGTCATGATAAACCTTCTCATAAACACATATTATCACAACAGTAGTATTATCATAATCCTTATCCTCATAACTCTTTTTCTGTCCAAATGCATCCTAAAAATATTTTTGAATATTTTTTTAAAAAACTTCGAAAATTGAAAAACTTCTTAGAAAAAGGAGTTGAATACTTTTTTTAACACATAATACAAAGATTAAAGACATTTTGTATAGTGGCAATTTAGGTAAATAACACTAAAAATATGATCATAACAAACATCTTTCCATCTTATTCACGAATGAAAAAAAAAACTCTCAAAACATATTTCAAAGTGAGTCCATATCCTACAAATGTATGAATTTCATTATTCTGTTTTACATCACAACGTTAGAGATGATCATATATTTATCTAATAACTCTAATGCAATGGTAATCTCTACCATGATAAGAATAAAAACCACAATAAATTATGAGAAAAATGTGAACAATACAATGACTTCTGCACATTTTATAATGTGTCACATCAAAAATTTTGCAACAAATTAAATGCGAGAAAAATGTATAAAACACAACTATACCAATACATGTTTCATAACGTTTCATGTTAGGGATGACTAATGTGATAATATGGTCATCTCTATAGCGATCTTCACTATTTTTCTCAAAAAAAAAAGAAAAAAACAAAAATGTGAGAAAATTAAAATGGAAAAATACAATGACAAAAAATTATCTCCATAAAAATATTTATCACATGTTAGGACTATAATAGAAATAGTCATATCCTAATCAAAGACAATGTATAAGCAGAATGCTAAAATTTCATAGGTCGGAAAGAGATGGATGGTTAATCGTAAAAGCTCATATGAACAATTCATTTATTAGTTTAAAGTCATCCCAAACATGATTTGAAGGTAAATAATTGGTTTTTGTTTTTGAAAAAAAAGAAAGAACTCTTTATTTATTTGGTGGTTTCACAACACTTCACCTTCCAAGGATCACATACATATATGGATAAAAGCAAAAAAGGAGTACAGCTAGACAGAAAAGGTGGCAGTAAATCACGTGACGACAGACAAGTGATTAAACAAATACTTTTGATTAGGCGGGAAAGTTTTCCATTGCTGGAAATGACTGTCATCTTCTTCACCTTTCCCTAAAACACCACACCGCTCCTCTCCTCTCTCTCTGCTCTTCCCCAGTTCCTCCCATTCTCTCTCTACTTAGCCTCTCAATGTTCATTTTTTCCTCATTTCTATGCCAAAGTTTTCTTTTTTCAAGATAAACAATCAACTTTCTTTTTCCCATTTTTTCCCATATCAACTATATACTAAACAATTAATACCAATAACTCTAACCATTTATTAAACTCGCATTTTATGATAGAGTCCAAATGAAACTTTCTTAACTTTGTCATCTCTCAAATTCTTATAATCAATGGAAAATGTTCTTAAACATTTGACCTTCAACTCCAATGAAGATTGACACAAACGATTTAGTAATTCAATAGCCTTTGTATAGTTCCAAAACTCAAAATTATAATTTTAGTTTCTATATTATAACTACTAAGTTACGTAATAACTAAACCATTGTAGTTGCATATACATTTCATCTTAAATTAACCTATGAATGGTACGAATTCTAAGTTCCAGTCACATTTTCTGTCACCTTTTTTTTTTCTCTTTTTCTTGCACTTCAGTTAATGCTCATTCTTAATCAAAATAATTATAAGAAAATAAAGAAAAACAAAAATGAAATATTTGATAATGTTAAGAATAGAAATATTGAACACACGTGATATCAAACCTATTAAAACGTGGAAAATATAAACGGAAACATTCACGTTAAGACAAAAATGCAATAACACAACACATCATCCATAAACTGAAAAATTACAACCAAATTCCAAGAAGAAAACAACAAATTTTTTAAAAACAAAACTCGAATTCCAATGTAGTTGGTATAAAAATCTGGCATGCATGGATAGAATCACTTTTTCAAAAAGCAAAAGAGCAAACCTAAAAATTAAAAGAAAAGAAATAAGTAATGATTAATAATAAAGAAAACAATAGTTTTATTCACTTTATTTTAATTAAAAGTAACGGATAGATAGTACATATTTTTAAGCATAGAAAAGGCATCTGAAATTTTCAAACCCACTAGAAAAATCTACATAACATACAACAAAAAACACGACACGTCAACAAAGTTACACCCAGAATCACATACGTGGCATATCCACGTCAGCTATATTAGTGGCAGAAAATAACTTTAAGCTCACGTGGCGCAGCACACTCATGCATAAGCGAAGGAGTATCATGAGCATAAGTAAAAGTAGAAGGACAAGCGTGTTTAAAGAAAAGAGAAAACGACGACGCTTTGCAAGTCTGTGGGCTATTATAATGCCCTCTACAGCAAAGCGCGTCGTTATTAAACGCTTCACACCCGCTCTTACAAGCTATGACTCCGCCGTAACGGCGCGGCGAGTGTACTTGAAGCTCGCGTGGGCAGGTCTGGAGGAGGTTGGTTTTACAGCCCACGACCGGACACACGCCTTGGCCTTCGTGTGGGGTTACGGTTAAGGGGATATTGAAGCCGTCGACGAGGCTAACGCCGTAAGAGGAGAAGTCTTTGTGGCCGTGGTGGAGGCTGAACTGCGCGAGTGTGGCGGGGGTTTTACCGCCGGCGCCGTTACATTCTAATTTACCGCCGCAGTCGCCGGTTTCGCAGGTTAAGTGGTTGTGGCTACCGACGCAGCCGGTTCGAGCCCAAACGCGGCCGGACCAGTGTTGGTAGGGAGCAGGGAAGGAGCGGTGGGAGAGGGAGGGGAGGTAGAAGCCTCCGCGTTCAGGGACGGGATGGCCGGCGTTGGGTTGGATGGCGGGCCAGATCGGGTAGGGGCAGTTGTTGACGAGGGTCATGATGAGGCCGCTGCCCGGGTATGTTGCGGCGGTGAGAGAGGAGAGGGAAAGGAAAGTGAGGAGGAGAGGGAGAAAGTAAGAGAGGGAGATGGTCGCCATTATTGGGGAAATGTAAGCTCTGAAGAGTAATGGTGGAGGAGTAAAGGAGGGTTTGGTTAGGGTTTTATAGGGGAAGAGGGGGTGGGTAAGGGTAATGTGGAAAGACGATATTGTCCTTGGAATCTGGGGGTGTGACGTGGACGGATAGGATTGGATGTGTGTTTTTGGTGGGTTGAAATGAAGAAATCAAATTGTATTTGACAGAGAGGTTCAAAATAAACGACTAACCTAAATGGTGAATAGAATCCAAGTGAAAAATGGGCTATCAGAGGACAAACAAACAAGTTACCAAGTAGAGGGAGTTGTGAATCATAAATAAAAATGTGTATATATATCTTTTTTATAAAAAAAAAAAAAACATCACTCGATAACTTATACTTAAATACTCGATTGATTATATAAAGATAAGTATAGTTTGAAATGTACTGGTGTTTATATATATAGTTAATTTTGAATCTGTTGATGTACATCTCAACTGACTTCACAACATAATTTATATGAACTTACTTTTTTAATGTTCTAGTAAAGCTCATAGGTTATTAATTTAGGTTTTAAGTATTCACTATGTATTAAACTCGTAGATTTTAGTAAAGAGTACTTGCAATAGATCAATTAGTTTCTAACGATGTTAAATTTGTTAGAGTCGTAGATACTTTTTGAAACTTTAATAACTAAACTTATATTTTAACATTTACCATCGGTGATAAACTTATTTGAAATATTATTTAGTATTCTTAAAAGTATAGTTTTATAGATCTAATCCAACAACTAAAATAGTATATGGTAATTGGAAAATAGGATAGTAGTTTAAGAAAATAATGGGTAAAAATGGGTGATTTTAAATTTAATTTAGGATAATAAGATGATTATTTTGTGTTTAAGTTAAAAGTCGTTCTTGAATGTTTCAATCTTTATTTGATGTTGGACTCGCATGCAAATTGCTTTCGTTTCTATTTTTACAAAATCATTTTCTTTAATTTTTTTTTAAAATAATTATTCATCATATTATATCATACATTTTCCCTTTTGGGGTTGGTTCAAAGCTAAGTTAATCCATTTTTCTTAAAGCTCGTTTTATTCTCTAGGTACAGTAGCTTGTTCGTTTAATGTTGATTTTGTCTTTTAGCACAAAAATGAACTCCAAATCTCGTCCAAAAATATGTATTACCCTAAAACTAGTAATGCATGCAATACATGATGCTCAACAAAGCACAAACTAGATGTCAAACCTCCCAATCATGAATTACCTAAAGAAACTAAACATTTTAGGAGTGTACTCATCAACAAGCATGCTCTTACCTCATGCTTTTTAATGCCCAAGTCCCCCCTCGACCAATGATGCAACAAAATGTCATTCGTAATTTTGGTTATATATACAACTTTTGATTCTTTTGGAGTAATTAAAATAGTATGGCAAAATAAGAAATACAATTAAATAAAGTTATCTCATAGATTAAATGGAAATAAGACATATAGTTAAAGGCTACTAATCATAGTTTTTCCATAAATAAGATAAATGACTGATTTTTGAATGTCAATAATTACTATAAGAATTTTTGTTTCTGCAGACGTAGAGAAACGTGAAAAGACCTTAAGAAAAACGTGGATAAAGCTTCTGCCAATGTTACTTTTGCACGAGCATGCTTCGTGGTTAAAATCCCGTCGTCTTTTCATTTATCTATGTTGTTGATGCTATGTCGACGAAACTACCCACACCAATTAAACTTATGGGAAGAAAATATATTTTCGCCCATGAAACAGACATTGGTATAAAGGTATTTTTACCCATGATCATCATCATGTCGGCAAAGTAGATTTTCTGATCACGTTTGTTTAGTGGACAGAAATTGTTTATACCAACGAAAATATTTTTGTCGGCAAAAAAAAGAATTTCTACCCAAGCTAAATTTATCGGTAAAGGTGTATACATGCATGTGTCAAATACTTTTTTTAGATAGAAATTGAATTGTTGACCACTAATAATGCATCAGTAGATAATATATATTTGTTTCTTTTTTGACCATGCACAAGACATCGTCAGAACTTTAACTGCCAATATATATATTTCTAGCAACACAAAAAACATGGTAGAAATGATTTTAATTTTTTTCACATTACTGTTTCAACCACAAAGAAGATAATTGGAGGAAATATAGTTTGTGTTTAGTTAAAGACTCTGTTTATTCGATGAAAAAATGTCTTCTCTTTCATTGTAGATTTAAAAAAACTAGACTAAAATTCTTGGAATAACAAACAAGGAATCAAACCTAACATAACAAAGACAGCTATAAATTAGCAACTAACGCATAGAAGAGAAGAAGAAAGGATAAGTTTGAACCGAACGCTCTTACAAAATCAACAAAATAAAATATAACGACTTAACAGTTACATACCTAGTTTTCATGCATCAATCAACTAATAATTAGAAGAGCACACTGACCATTCAAAGCTATATATTTCTCTTTTAAAACCTAAAATATACCAAATAAACACCAAATTTAAAAGCTTAAGAATTAAATATTTATTCTACTGATCAAAATATTTTTTTGATCCCACCCCTCTAGATTTCATCTAACGAACTTGATAATATATACTTTTAAGCATATAGACGATCATAATATATACACACACTCATACTTTTCCTTAGTTTCACATTAATAATTGAAAAAGAAGAAGAAAAAAAAGATTAATAATTATTAGTCATGATCAATGTTCTTGGTTGAGTACTGCTTTCAAATACATCTTTATCCACATGCAATTATAAAATAAAATATTTTTACTTTTCTAAATGTATATATTCAAAGGCAAATACTTTCAAAAGAGAAAGAAAAAGGAAAAGGTTAGACATCAACTTTCTACATGGCCCATACCCACAAATACGCATGGAAAGTAATAATGGGGCAAATCTCAAAAGTATAATCAATTAATATTTGATCATTTCTTATTCCGAAAGAATTGATATCTGATTTGAGCTTTAAAAAAAGATTGGAAAATTTGTCTTCTTGTAATGAAAATGTTTTAAAAAATGATGAGCTAAAAAACTCTATACATCTAGTTTTAAATCGTTTAAATTGAGTTAGAAACAATACATTAAATTTTTGTATGTTAACTCTAATTAAATTTTTATTATTTACTTTGGGTTAGAACAAAAGTTTTCTTATAATTTGGGATCAAACAAACATTTATTCCATTCAATTTTTCACATCATTTTTAGTGTGCAGGGACTTTTTAATTTTTTTTTTCTAGTTTTTGTGTTTTTCACGTAAATTCATTTTAGTTTTGTTATTTTAATTTCTTTCAATTTCTCTCAATTACTTTTATTTACACAAATACAATAGAAATGGGAGGTTTTTTCCGAACATTAGAAACACAAATACGTTTTTGGTAAGCATTTATGTTTCTTAAGAAAGCGAAATAAATTTATTTAATAACTTTTTATTAGTTTATAGTCTTAAGTATAACTTAGGTATATATTAAAGGATACGAAAAATAAATAAGAAATAGATGTTTTTTAATATAGTAAAATGAACTATAACATTTCTAAAATATAACATAATTTTATGCATAGATTATGTGTTAATAATAAATGTGAAATTTTTATAAATTTTATAAATATTTTGGATAGTTCTATTATCTATTTATAATATCGAGAAAAAGCAAATTGAAACAGCTAATTAATTTTAGAAATGTTTTTCAAATTTGAAGGATAATGATAATCAAACAAGAAAAGGAAATTAAAAACATATATGGTCAAACTTAGATAGTTGAAAGGAGACGTCCAATGGGGATTCCGATGGACCCTTTTCTTTTTCTATTTCTATTTTTCAGTTTGGTGCTGAGTCAGCAAGTAATGACGTGGAGAGTGGCGACAAAAGCATTGAACCAACAAGGATACGTGCTGAGTCAGCAAGTAAGGATTAGGGTTTTACTTCTCTTTAATTTGTACATTTTTTCTTTCTTTTAATTACATCATTTTTAAAAACAATATGATAATAATTTTGACCATATTTAAATAAATAAAAATAATAATGATAAATTTTATAATTATATAACATTTCAAGGCTATGGTTTTAATGTTTAAATAGATTGGATTTTGTTAATTTATTTCTTTGTATCCATGTAACACTATTTAGTAAATTTTCCATAATCATTTTGATTTCTTTGTATCCATGTAACACTATTTAGTAAATTTTCCATAATCATTTTGATTTCTTTGTATTCATGTAAAACTTTTGATCCTCAATCTCTAAAATCATTTCTAAATCACCTATTTTTAATAAATCTTAAGTTTTGAGTCTACTATTACCTTATTACCTTATTACCTTGCTGTAATTATTTAACAATTATCTGAATAGTTATAGTAATCCCAAAGGAAGCTTAATATCACTCTTTACAACTAAATATATTAGAATTAGGGACAATTATATTTGCAAAAGCAGGACGTCGATAGAAAGAAATCAGAGTTGTTTGTTTTTCAAATCTTTTTCATCCACCACATACAAAATGCTACACTTCTTTCCTAAATTTTACTAACTTTTGCTTTGTTGATTCTTTTTTATTTTTGTTTTTATAATAAAAAGGAAAGTTATTTAAATATTAAATTTAGGGGCATAAATGGATTGAGTTTAGTGGATTGTCAGATTATTTAATTATTTTATTTTTTTAGTATTTTTTATTAACTTAAAATACTTAAATTTGTCTCCAACACGCGCATACACTACAAGAAATCTGGCCTTTAATGTCGGGTGGAAAAAATGAAAAATGGGCTTTAATGTCGGTTTTCAAAAGGCAGACGTTTAATGTCGGTTTTAAACCGACATTAAAGAAGGAGCTTTAATGTCGGTTTAAAACCGACATTAAACGACCACCTTTTGAAAACCGACATTAAAGCCCCTTTGTAATTTTTTTTTTTAATTTGGTAAAAAATCAAATTTTCCTCTCTCTTACTTTACTAATCTTTCCCACGCATCTTTTCCTTTCTCTCTAGTTTTTCAATTTTCTTTCCTTCCCTTCTCAATTGCACATCTCACACCCTCGGAGAAAAAAAGATGCGGCCACACCAATCGTGCCCAGACCTCGTGACCACCGTCCTCTTGTACAGTCCTCACCACCACCGTGCTCAGTCTTCACCACCATCCACGAATCTCCAACTCTGAAGACCGACTACCAAGATCTGCCTAACCAAGTCGCACGACCACCATTGCACCTCTTTCCCTCACCACACGATTTTTCTTTCACTTTTTGTCGATTTCTTTCCTTCTCTTCTCAATCTCATCTCACTTTCTTTCCTTTCTTCTTCGAACAGCCGTCGCCATCACCACTAGAAGAAATCTCTCGTGCCCAACCCATGCTTAGTCGTCATTGAATCCAATATTGTCGTCCCTCGTTCCAAGCCCGTACCTTGTCATTGTTGAACAATCCTTCTTCAACCACCGTTAGGTAAGTCATTTTCTTTGAACACTGCGTCTGTACCTAGTTGTTGCAACCACTGTGCCCATTTGCGTCTGTCTCGTAAGCTCAGATTTGGTCTACTTGTGGCCAGATCTACATTCGAAGCACCGGCCATTGAACGCCTTGAACGATTCCGAAGTTGGCAATGTGAGTTTCACTTGCTCACTATGTAACTTCAAAAATTTCTTATATTTCTTGCTACTTTTTAAAATGCTTTTGTACAATATAATAAATAGAAAGATTCATGCATTTGAAATGTGGAGAGTGAGAAGTTGAGTGATAAAGCAATTTTGTGGAACTTCAAAGTACATAAGCAATTCTGTGTAACGTCGCTTTCTAAAATGAAATCTGCCCCCTCTACATATTGTTCTTATATTTCTTTTTCCTTCCACACGCACACCATCTACTTGATAAAATTCCCCATTGCTGTAATTGCAGAAACCAAGCAAGAGATTTTCAAGGGTGTTAATCTTGTTGTTTACGAAGGAGAGGTTAGCTCAAAATTAATCTTTAGTATTGTTTTAGGAGTGGATTCTCACATTTTGAAATTTTCATTGATTTTTTGTTCATTTGGAATTATTTTTTCTGACCCTAGTAGGTTCACGCCATCATGGGAAAGAATGGTTCTGGAAAGAGCACATTTGCAAAGGTCAGTATTGTTTTAGGAGTGGATGCTTTTTTCAGCTTTATTTAACTTTTAGTATAGTCCAAAAGCTCAATTAATATGGTCGAATGAGTTAAAGTTTTGGTATTAATGTGTTGTGTTATGTCATTTGAAGCATTCTGGATTCAAATTTGTACTTAGGCTCGACTTGTGTGAAATTTGGAACATCAGTCTATTTGTGGTTGATTATGCATACTGGGTTGTGTTTTTTCTTTTGGATTTTTTCTGTTTGTGTGTGCATCCATTTTGTGGAATTGATTTATGTTTTGTTCTTTTAGCTTGTTACATTATTTTCTTGTTGAATTTTGTGGATAGTTAAATCTGGATTAATTGTATTTGAAGTAAATAATGAGTTGTCTTTTATAAGATATTAGGTTGAATGCATTTTATAAATGCAATACAGCTTTGCTACCTAATATCAAATCTTAGGAGCTTAATTGAAATTCCTGGAGTACAATAAGCTCAAGTTATCGGATGAGCTAACTAATATCAAATCTTGTTTTGATGTGTCTTCCATTTTGTGTTGTGCATTTTCCATTTGGACTATTAACTTATATATTTTAACTTATGGGAGAAAATTTTTAGTCCTTTTTCCTTCGATTGTTGGTGTACATCTACGAATGGGTAATGTATTCATTTTAACAGCTCCTTCAATTGTCGGTGAAAATTTAGTTCCAAATATGATGATTTTGGAGTCAATTTTAATGGAATGCATATAGGCATTCAGGTGAAATTTGGCATTATTTGAAATAAATCATTGGTTTGAGATTGGCATGTGTATACTGATTTAATGCTATGTTTATGAAAAATGTAGGGAATAAGAGAGGTTTTGGCAATCTCAAAGACGATGAGGACGACTTCTTTGGCTCCAAAAATGTATTTCTACCTTATATTTACCTGATTTGCTAGTTCTTTATTTTGAGGACGATTGATTTGCTAGTTTAATTCCTCGCCCTTATATACATCATGATGTCCTATAAAGTTCGACTGTTTGATAAATTTTAAAGGTAAATATCTGGCTAGTCATTGATATTACAATTTTTTTTTGTTAAATAGGTCTTTGACTTCTATTTGAATGTACTTGTATTTTTACAAGAAAGTGATGGTTTAGAATTAGTATTTGCAGGTCTTTTTGCTTCTACCAAGAAGAATATCGTACAATTATAAAATTATCATGCTCTTAGCCACTGCTTGCAAATATTGCCTTCGAAGGACAAATCCATGTATTAATTCATGATTCTACCATTCTCAAGCAAATACATTATAATTAGATTGAAATTAGAGTAATTCATTACCTTCTAGGCGATTTAATAATTCATTGACGGATAAAATGGCAATGTAAGTTGGCCTTGAGGTAGTCGCGTGTGCATATGTGATTGAGTTGGATGGACTAAAGGTATGCATTTGCAAAAAACTGAGACCTTATACTAGATTTTTGTCGACTGGTTTTGTTCTTTCATTTTCATCTCAATGCAAGTTGTCATCATTATTAAAAAAATAGACCTTAATAAAAGCTCTCAACCCAAAGGTCAGATTTCTTTCATTTTCATCTCAATGAAAGCTCTCAACCCAAGGTTTGTTTTTGTTCTGTTTGGTCTTTGAGTAACGATCATTTGATTTACTTATCTTTCCAACTCAAAAAGTACGAAATAAAATGTTTGCTGATCCTTTTCAGATATGTTTGCCAATTTTCACAAACAAAAACAACATTTTGAAAGCTACTTTTTTTAGTTTTCAAGTTTTGGCTTGGTTTTTTAAACCATTGGTAGAGTGTAGATAACAAAGGAAGAAAGTTGGAGGTAGAATGAGTGCCTATAGGCTTAACTTTTCAAAAACAAAAACAAAAAACAAAATGTTTACTAAACGGGGCCTGAAAGAAAGCATCTTTCGGTTCCTCACTCCATATTTTATATCATTTATTTTCAATCAGAGGTGAAAATTTGTGGATTATGAATGACTTCTAGTTGAGCTTTCAACAAATATATTTTGCTACAATGGGCAGAAGCAATCGAAAGTTTGGATGATGGAGTCCCAGGATCGGATAAGAGCTTTGGCATGAAGCAAAGGCCAGATGGTGATATTGAAATCGATGAAAAATATTGGGAGCATGATTTCTGTATTCCAACCTGCCAAAAGTGCAACGGAGTGCTCAAACTTGATGTAAGATTATTTCTTCCACTATTTGATAATATTTCTTGTCACATAAGTCAAATAACAGTTTTAGGAAACAAATCTGTCCCATGATTATTCGCTGAATCTGAAGATTAATGTAGAGAAAAAAAATAGAATCCACAGTGTATAGCAAACATAATGTAAGATGAAGAGACTTGAATCTCCTGAATTAAAATCCATATCAGCTATATCATCCATGAGAAAAGGAAACCACATCAGCTATGTCGCATTAAATCATACTGCCTCATTATTCGAGAGTATATTGTGTAGATTATTATGAGAAAATAGAACTCTTTCACAACATAGTTTAAGTAAGCGGTTGAAGATGTGTTATGTTGTTGGAAACTAGAACTTAAAGGATCAATCTCAAGGTAGCATTGTTGGTTCTGCACAATCGTATATATTTCAAATTTATATGCTATTTTGCTCTCTCCTCTCTAATTACCATGATCTCTAGTTCTCTCCTCTCTAATCGTAGTTACCTTTACATTATGTTGTTTTGTTGAATGTATGAGTATTATTTCGTTGCGAGGATTATTTGAAAACGTGTTCGGATAATGACATTTATTTCTTGGCCTGGCAAGATTTGAAATTCACATTTTTCTATCCCCATGTATTTCAATTTGGGCAAGCTTAGTATTCTATGTGAAAATGTCTCCATTTCACACGATCCAACTGTATACAATATCTCCAATGGAAACTTAATCGTACATTTTCCATTGTGAAAGCAAGCTAGACTTGGTAAGGCATATATTTCGATTTCTTCCAGGTTTTTGAAAACAATTTCACCATTTTCTTCTTCTCCTTCTTCGGGTGCAACTATACATTTCATTTCTCTAAAGCTTGATATTTTGCACCATATATAAAGTTGTTCTCAATTTTCAATGTTCAATCAGTGAAGTTAACCAAATTGCACAGGTGTTTGTTTAGTATCCAACATTTCACTTGGCATTTGATGAAGGTTTCACGTTTTCTTGTTAATGATACAAGCCCCTTTTCTAATTCAGCTTTGCATTATTATACACACCATCAAAATATTTAGTTTAAAAACATTTGATTTCTCATCAGTTTTAGTGTGGTTGCATGTTTAGTTATTGCTTTGTTATTTATTTGTCAAATGAACTTTTGATGGTTGCTTTAAGAGAGTCATCCAAGATTCACAAATGCAGTCAATCCTATTAGGGGGGCTTGACTTTACTCAACAACAATGGTTTTGTGTGTTGTAAGTTGATACCTTTAAGTACGTATGCAGTATGTTTAGTTTCTAGGACGTTTCTTAACAATTTTATGGTGCAGGCTACAATATGGTACACAAAGTCTTTTAAAGTGAGGTCTTTCTACTTGGCTCTGAGATATTTTAGAGCATGGCCAATCACTTCAGACTTTCACTAGTAAAGATGATCTCATTTGTGCTCTTCTGAAATTAGTATAGAGATCAGGTACTGGAGCATTAAAAGTGATAGTTGTGTTGACATTTTTAAGGTATAAACTCAAACTCATGCTTTAATTCTAATTTCTTCATATTAAACTGCACCTGGTATTATTTATAAAACATCACCTCTGCATCGTAATGTACTAATATGCTTAACAACTAAATTAGGGTGGTGCGACAAAGTCTAAATAATGGAAGAATGCTTGTTGCAGCAGCATAAAAAGTTGTTTCCATAATTGTTATAGAAACCCAAGTTTGCAGACTTAAATTACAAGTTTGTTTATGTATAGTTTACTCTTTTGTGATTTGAGTTCCCTTATAAACTTGAAAAATCAAATTTGAGTTCCCTTATAAACTTACTTGATATTAGATTTGCTTGTGATGTTGGATCTCAAGATGATGTGTTTTTTAGAGAGGCTGCTTAAGAATTAGGTACTAGTTTAGCTGCTTTGTTATTCTATATAAATGGTTTATTTGGATATTGTTTGTAGATAATTGAAGTCATATGGGGTTGAAAGCTAAGCGATTGTGCAGAGATGGCCAAACGACAGTTGAAAATTGAAGACTGAGAAGGCATTTAGGATTTTTAATTATTTAATTCTTGTATTAGAATCTTTTTTCATGTACTATTGTAGAATGTATATATAAACATAATATTAAGATTTTATTTTGTGTATTCAAATGTAAAAGACAAATATTATAGTTTCTAACATAATATGAATTTCATTGATTTGTTGGCGTGTGAAAAACATATTTATCTACATTGACCCATTGTCGGTCTATAGGACAATAATGTAACAATTAAATAAAAATAAATTTGTAAAAATGAATCAAAAAACTAGGCTTTAATGTCGGTTTTAAACCGACATCAGAGTTCAATCGACATTAAAGGGCTTTAATAACACTATCAAAGATGTCGGTTGAAAACTGACAAACCGACATTAAAGAGGCCTTTAATATCATTTTTAAACCGACATTAGAGCCCAACCGACATTAAAGGGCTTCAATAACACCATCAAAGATGTCGGTTGAAAACTGACATTAAAGGCCTTTAATGTCGTTTTTAAACCGACATTAAAGCCCAACCAACATTAAAGGGCTTTAATAACACTCACAAAGATGTCGGTTGCCAAGTGACATTAAAGGCCAAAATTCTTCTAGTGATATTAATAACTAAAATTTCATAAAATTCAAATGTTATATATCAAAATCCAACATATGTATTCCAAGCTTCATAACAATATGTATGAATTTTAATATTTATAAATTAACACACACATGTATATATATTAGAAATGCGAGTTGGTTGGATCAATCGAATTTTTAAGAATGTAACTCGAATCCAACCCAATCCGAAAAAAAACATAAAAAATTTGACTAAACTCAATCCAACCTTTACAATTTGAGTTGGGCAGTCTAGTTGTTCGAGTTGTTGAGTTGATTAAACATTTATAACAAAATTGTTTAAAATATTTACCAAATATAACAAAATTTTAAATTCTATCACTTATATACACCGATAACCATGGATAAATTCTATCAGTATCTATCGGTTCCTTTGTTTGTCAAACATGCACTACAAGAAATCGAGGTTTTTTCGACGCACAACAACGCGTCGGAAGAAATGACATTGGAAAATACGCCTTATCCTAACGACACTTTTTGCACGTCGAGCAAAGGAACTTTTTCCGACGCTGTGATAGAGTCATCGAAAAGATGACAACATTTTCAACGTCTGGGTGAATAGCATCGGGAATAATAACTTATCCTGACACCCCATACACGTTTCGGGAACTATTAGTCGAAAAAGTTTGTAATTTTTTTAAATATATTTGACTTCTCCCGACGTCATTATGTACAACATTGGGAGAAGTTTATAATTTTTTAAATATATTTAATTTCTCCCAATGCCGTTATGTATGGCGTCGGGAGAAGTTTATAATTTTTTTATATAATCAAATTTGTTGATTCCATTCATGGAATGTGACATTATTGATTCTCTTTACATCTAACAAGATCTTACCTATTAAACATTTTTCAAATTTTATTAAGGTGATATCTTAATTTTATTATGCCAATTAAGATATTGAAATTTGTTTCATGACTATCATCAAATTAATTGGAGAATTTTTACTGTCAACTATGGAGTATTTTGTTTGGCTAAAATCTCAAGTTACGAGATTTTACTACTAGACATTCGAACTGAATTTAAGAGATCACATGTATTTATGGTTATGCATTGATGGTAGCTAAAATTCATAACGCGATGCTATTGATGATGACTGACATTATATTGATGATTGATGATTGATGATGATGATTGATATTATGTTTATGACTGGTAGTATGTTGATGATGATGATGATTGATTTACGTTGATGATGATGCATGATATATTTGTTGGGTTTTATGTCCTAAAACTCGTAGATAGTAAATATAATCCTTGACCGTTATTAATAAAATGTTTTATTATTATAATTTCAATAAGTGTTATTGATTATATTATTAGTTTTGTCTTAATAACCTAAATCTAATAAACTAACATCCTAAGCTGTTTGATGAGTCTTGAACAGTATGTAGAGACATACATGGATCAATGTTCAAGATCAACTTAAAGGGTCTATAGTATAGGGTTAAGGTTGGGTACCTTATTCTGTTAACATTATGGATACGACTCACTTTGTATTTGATACAAACACATTGATTAAATAATTCATGTATGCGACATGCGAGTGAGGGTATCCTATGCAATGAGTTTGCATAAGATCAAACCACGAAATAATAATCACTAGATGTAACTCCGTTAACTAGTTGGGTTTCTATTTCATTAGGATGACCTAGGTAACTTAGTCTTAATCCTAAGTGTATTATGAACTCCTGTTTGCGAGGGATTGCCCTTTGATTTGTACGGGTGAGAATGGCCAGATTACCGACTTAATATGCTTATCATTTTGGGGACAAGACCAAGTGGGGAGCTGGAAACATAATCATACAAGATGAAATTCACTCCTTCCTACCTTTAGGGTAAGTAAATAAGTGTTCCCTTAAATGGTGTCTCTGGGACTTGAACAAAGGGTCCTACCCTCTCTATGGCACGAGAGGAGTTTTTGTTTAGTGGTTGAACTATAAGCAGGTTGTTCATTAGAGGAGCACTGGTATTTAAGGACTAGAAGTAACCCATGGGTAAAGTGGTAATTTGATCCAACTAGTGTTACGAACACTTGTGAAGGACTAACTTACTGGTATTGGTCTATACCCGTTGACACATAAATATATCTACAGTGAAAAGAGTTCGACTGTGAGTCTTTAGTGGAGTGTACACACAGTTAACGAATATTGATTAATGTGGTTAATGAGTTTAGCTAATTAATCTCATATCGTTGTAGCTTCTGATCTGTAGGTCCTTTGGGTCCCCTTCCTAGCTCATAAAGAGTAATGAGATATATTTATATTGGTTGTGATTTGAAATGTTCAAATTTACTTTGGAAATTAATATAATGTATATTGATACATTATAATATAAAGTTTATATTTTAATTAGACTTTATTATATAAATTTAATTTTGATTATGATTCAAAATTAAATTACAAGAGAATAAAATATTTGAATGAGTTCAAGTATTAATTTAATGTGAATTAGATTCATATTAAAACTATAGGTTAAAATTTAATATGTATGTGATACATATTAAAATTATAGGTTATGAGAGAAATTTATATTTAAATATGATTCAAAATATGAATTAAATTAAATATAAGATGTTTAATTTAGAAATTAATTAATTGGAGAATTAATTAATAGTTTAGTTTAGTTTAATTTGATTAAATTAAATTAATTAAATTAAAACTATAGGTTATGCGAGAGATATTCATTTAAATATGATTTAAATGAAATATTAATTAAATATGATTTAATTAATTAAATAAATTAAATAAATTAATTATTTTAATATACATTAATTTAATAAATAATATGGAAAGTGGGTGGTTTTCCACGTTCCCATTTATTCTCTCGACTTCCCACTTTTGGGAATTTTTACGTAACAAAGTAGAAGGTGAGTTCAGCAAATAGGAAGAAGACTCTCCAATTCTCTGTGGAAAATTTTTCTCCGTAAAGAAAAATTCCCTTAATTCAATTTGGTTTTCACAAACCATCTCAGTCCAGACAATAGGAAGGTTTCCAAGTGGTGGTGTTCCCCAATTTGGAGTTTTGTAGATACAGAGACGTTAAGATTGTAAGTTTCCTCTTCTTTATTCTTCTTGTAATTTTTTTTAAAGCATGTTTAGCCATATAAATTAATTTTATAATTATTTTACAATGTATTGGTATTTTTAGGTTCCAATTAAAATTGGGTTAAGGTCTCTGTAATTCTTCCGCTGTAAAGGGTTTTTTTATCCCTCCAATATTAATCACATGATTAAAGATATTATGATTAATATTCATGCCATGTTTACGATGTTTATGATATGCTACATGCTATGGGTGAGTGTCATGTTAACTTTGTCTATTAGGGTCGTACCCAAATGGGCGTCCCTCGAGATCACCATCTTTTTATGACTGTGTGGTTCAATGGGACCACCAGTATGTCATGATATGTTTATGAGTGGTCCGATGGGATCACTTACAGGATGATTGTCTTAAGTGTTTCTTCAGAATCACTAAAGACCAGTTTGTCCTAGGTGTTCCTTCGAGTTCATCGAAGACCAGTTTTGTCGTAAGTGTTCCTTTGAGTTCACCAAAGACCAGATGTGTTCCTACGGGATCATTAGATTGCGTATGTTTGGAACATGCCAATTTATGGGTATTTCTTTACAGAACCCTAATGTGAAGTTAACAGACACCTAGCATGACTAATAGTGAATCATGTTTATACTCACCATTTTATATGTTTAATATTTCAGGTAGAGGTAAAGATAGAGAAAAGTTGGCGAGCGACAGAGAAGGATCCATGACATGCCATATGGAAACTCAGTTTTGCTTCCGCGTCTATGTATCAATGTTTAAGTATTTTGTTTTTAATTAAAATTTAATCTTCTTCTTTTCAAGAAAATGTCTATGGTTATTATTTCTTTTTAGTAATGATCTCAACTTAGTATAAAGAGTTGTGTTGTTACAATGGATAATGACTATCGACATTTATCATTGATAGAATCTAAATTTTTTCTCTATATTTTATAAATATTTTTGATTCATTTTACTATATTTGAAAGTGTTACTAGTAAAAACTTATTTATAAAAATGGATGAAAAATCCATCTTGCACATACAAAGTGGGCTCTTAGGTTTTTATGAAGCAAAACAACAGGCTGATTCTTTTGTTTGATGGGTAGATGTGTTTCATGGAAAAATGCCTTTATTTTATATGAGGTGTAAATATTTTGAAAAAAAAAAATATAAACCAAGGATTTTTTCAAAAATAAAAAAAAAACAACAAATTATTTACGCTACAAAATCTCTAAATTACAATTTTTTTATACTTTATTTTATATGAGGTGTAAATATTTTATTTTTGACAATTTTTTCTAAAAAAAGTTATTTCAAAAGGGTTTTTTTTGAATAATTAGGTTGAAAAATTATTTTAATTATGTTGTCGTTTGAGATAGTGTTTGTACAAATAATCTTAAACAAAGTTAGAAATTTTGTTAACGAAAATAATATCTCTATTGAGAATTAACACAGGTTGTTTCCTTGATGGAAATTTCTCTAACCTTGAATTCTTCATGTTCTTGTTTTGTGCTCATTTTTGTTCTGTTTGAGGTATGTGTACAATATGCAACACATAAAGTATATATACCACGAAATGTTAGGTATATACCTATATAGGATACAAAAAATGGAGAAACAAATCTAAAATAGCTCATATCATAAGTAGGACATGGGTACTATATTTGGAGATATATCAAATAAACAATATAAAAGTAAAAAGATTGATAGCACATTAAATTAGTTTTTAATGGGGTAAACAATGAGTTTCAAAAGTAGAAGGTGATATCACTCATTTAACCTTCTTCTATTGATAAACTCAAATATAGACCAAAGTTTTAGGACAATATCATCACTTCAATAAAATGTACTTTTTCCTCTCAAAAATTCATTTTAAATTCATTAATTGCTTTAATGACACAACATCTCATGTAATGTAATATTCTCAACCCAAAGTTTTGAGAGAAGAAAACAAGTGTACAAAAATTGTGAAAACAAAAATATAGCTTTAATTATGTTGAGTTAAAATGTATTCTTTCATTTTTTATTTTGTTGACTAAATAACTCATTAACATAACAATAAAATAATTTATAATTGATCTCTAACATTTTTAGTTAAGTAATTCTTTTATTTTTTCAAATGATTGAATTCAACACAGATATATTTAAGATAAATTGTTATAAATAAATAGAAAATAATCTATTTACAAAAATAGAGAGGAAAAAAGAAACCATTTATAGCGACTTTGATGAATTTTGTTATATTTTAGAAATAATTTAAATAAACTAAAATTTAATAGACATTAAACATCATACAAATACATTAATTATTCTAAACATTTAAAACTTAGACAATTAAATCACACATATTTAATATTTATACCCTAAAATATTTTTGAAAATTATTTATAATTTTTTTACATCAAATCATAAACCTAAAATTTAAAAATAATTTATAGTAAAGGTGCTGAAATATTAAAAAATATAATAAAATTTTAAATTCATAGATATTAAAAATGTTCAATATTTTCAAAATATTTTGATTGGTTTTTCTATATTTAAAATATCTGGAATTTAAATAGAAAACAAATTGAAAATAGGGAGTGAATGAATATATTTTCCTAAAAAAGAATTTGTATTAAAACAACTAGATTTTATAGATCCTAACAAGATTCCTGATATAAACTACTTATTCCATCAAGTGATAGTTTTAATTTTCTATTAATAAACAAAATCAAAACCCTATCCTCCCCTACACATTTCTATTTTATTTTTTTTTCCAAATCAAAAGTTCTATTAATTTTGTTTCTATGTATAAATCCAAACATACTTCACAAAAATATTCTTTTATCTTTTTCTACGGTCAAAAAAGTTTAATCTAAAAACAACATTTTGATTCCTATACTTATCTATACTTTCGATCATCCAATTCTAGACGCCATACTTTCATAAATTCCTCAAAATTAAAACATGAGAATATATTTTCAAAATCTTTTTGCTAAATTTATTTAAAAATCAACAATAACTAATATCAAATGACTAAATTTAAGATTCATTTATGGAACGCATATACTCTAAGATATATGTATTCCCTTCCAAACAGATGTAATAGCATATATGTATCCGTGTGCTTGCTTTCTACGCTAAAATTGAACAAAAATAGGAAAAAAAAAAGTGGAATTTTAACCAATTTATTATTATTATTTCCATTAAATTAAGAGAATCTAATACACCATACCTTATGATACATATATATATATGTATATATATATATATATATAAATATATGAATTGACTAATTTTGGGATATCCAAAAAATGAAAACTAATTTTCTCAAAACAAAAAATTTGGAAACGAAAATTCCCTAAAAAATAAAAAGACGAAAGTCATTTCCTTTAACAAAAAGAGAATCACCTCGATTAAGAATTCGCTGCAGTACTCGGAGCATTAAAATAGTGAAACAAATTCTCATTCCCAACATTTCACATACGTGGCAAAGGAGTATTGGTTGAAATCAGGAAGTTCCCATACATTTAGTCGTAGAGAATCGATGAATATTAATATTTTCCATATTAATTGAAGAGTAGCGCATATGTTAAGGGGAAAAGTCCACATTCCGTAAACTCTTTCTTCTATATAAATACCGTAAAGTGACAGCTCCCTTAGACTCTCTTATTCTTATTATTATTTTTTTTTTGGGTTTCCTCTTCCGCAATCGAGGAGCTCGAAGGGCTCGCCGAATCGAAGGATTTTTACAATCTCCCATGGCTGTTTCTCAAGCTAGTCTTCTCCTTCAGAAGCAACTTAAAGGTCAATTTTGATTTTTCTTCTTTTTCTTGTTTTCTTCTCATGATGATTCTCTTTAATCATCTTCGATTCGTAGGGTTTTGTTTTTCATCTTCTTCCTGCTCTTTCAATCCCTCCTATTTTGTTTTCTCCTTTCAGATCTCTGTAAGAATCCCGTTGATGGATTCTCCGCCGGTCTAGTGGATGAGAGCAATATATTTGAATGGAGCGTTACGATTATTGGACCTCCTGATACGCTTTAGTATGTGTACACTCCTTCAATTTGTAGATTCCATTGTTTCTTTCAACTTTAGGGTTTTTACTATCTTTTTTTTTTTTTTTCTAGTTTTTGTTGAATTGAATTAAGTTGGGTTCAAAGGGTTTCCTTTGTTTTGTTCTTTGTTTTCTTGATTAAATTTGTGAGATTTACTCTTTTCACTTTATTCTTCTTCTTCTTCTTCTGTCATTGTGAAAAGAAAACTCTTCCGAAATTTGAGTTTTTCGATGTTTGGTTATTATCGTATTCTTGCCAGTCTTGATTGTGTTTCTAATGTGATTGCAGTGAGGGGGGTTTCTTTAATGCGATTATGAGTTTTCCATCAAATTATCCAAATAGTCCTCCTTCCGTGAAGTTTACTTCTGAGATTTGGCATCCTAATGGTTTGTTGCTCTTGTTACTTTGTTATTTGTTATTTGGTATTCTGTTTTCTTTTTCCTCATTGAAGTATTTGAGATTTAAGTTGTTTCTTGAATTGTAGTTTATCCTGATGGGCGTGTTTGTATTTCAATCCTTCATCCTCCTGGTGATGATCCCAATGGCTATGAGCTTGCTAGTGAGCGTTGGACTCCTGTTCATACGGTATTTGTTATTATTATTATTATTATTATTTTTATCAATTTTGAAATTTTTTTGTCATCTTCAACTTGTTTTAAAAATTGAAATTTTAAGATATGGATGTCCTTTATTTTCTATTTTCCTCGTACTTTGACGAGAGTGCTTTTGAATGGAGTAGATGATAATTAGTTAGGAAGGTTCATTAAACAATTTAACTTAAAAGAATTGCTTACCTGTGTATTCCATAACTTTGTGTGAAAATCCTTCTTTTGGTTTGAGGTGAACACTTGGGAGTGCTTATTTCCTCCAACAGTACTAACTCTTACTATAAATATTACGGAGTTCCATCTCTTTTTTTTTTCTTTTGGATTTGAGTTTGATAATTTCACCGACAACGCATGCATATTTCAATGGAGAAGCAGTATTAGACAGTGAATAACATGACCAGTAGTGATCAATAAGGGCCAAGTAAATATTAATAGGCTTAAGGGAGGATGAGTTCAAGCCATGTTAAACTCCTATATGGAATTTAATATTCTATGAGGTACCTTGACAATCAAATGTAGTATGATGTAGTGGTTGTCCTGTGGTGCAAGTTTGTCTGAACAGGAGTATGATGTAAAAAAGCTGTACTTTGAGACCAAGAAATCTGGAAAATATTCTGTCATTTTTATTTCAGATTATTGTGTAGTTTAACAAAAAAAAAAAAAGAAAAAAGACTTCAATAGTTTATTGCACAATTGTCAGATTGATTTATCTTGTTATAGATGTTATGCTTCTGCATCTCAACAAACCATATTTTTGTGCGCAGACATCCCCTACATGGTTTAAGAAATGTAACATTTGTCATATTTGTCTCAATACATAACAAAGTGTAGATGAGACACGATATGGATAGAAAAGCCTAAAATTTAGTGATTGGCCTTTACTTAATATAGTCTAGGTTCAACACTAATTTGGACTTTGAAGGTTCATCTGTATGGTTGACAATGTGCTCTTAGTATGTTGCAATCCTTCATGAATAGGTTAACGTCATCCAGTTTTAGTGCTCTAATTTCACCCATTTGCTCTTCCTGTGGTGTCCACAATTTTCCCTTTCTTAGATTTTCACTCTTGCTCCCACAATAATCTTTCCATATAATATAAATTGTTTCTGGTTTTGGGTGTGTAACATGGTCTTGATTATATGTGGAATTTGCACTAAGCTTTAGTGGTTTTAAATTAGTTCCACTTTTTTCTTGCAATTTTTTGGCCTTGTCTATAAAACAAATTTTAATCACTTGCGTTACTACAGTACTGGATTTTGGCATCCTGTAAAGAAAACCCTTTTCTCTTGTTTAATCTTGATCGGAACTACTATGTGGCATATCATTCTTAGGAATCTCCTGGGACATTTCTTTCCCAGGCAGTTGCCTCCTTCCAACAGGGAGTCAAAGAAATCCTTTTTTCTTCTGAGTGATTGTACGGCCATTTATCTGAATCAAGGCACTGCAATAGTATGCTCAATCCCCAAGTTATTGAAGTGAATGGGCCACTAAATAACAAGAATGATTAGAAGTGATATTTACACTAAATAGTTTTTGTTGTACACGTTTCTTAGACTAAAATTTTCTGTAGCTGTGAAATTTATTTATGGTCTCAGACTTGTTTACTAACCTAGATCAGTCTTAAAAATGTATATCTTCTCGAGGTAGGTATCCTTAATTGGTTCTTATCATTGCCTGCAGAATGTTCATTAATCTTCTGTTTGAGCCTCCTGACAGTGATAGCACCAATTCAATGATGTGATGTAGAGATTCTCTTTTCCTTGGGATTTTTGTAAATGTTAATGAAAACTCCGTTCTCTGTGTAGGTTGAAAGCATAGTTTTGAGTATTATATCGATGCTATCAAGCCCAAATGACGAATCACCTGCAAATGTTGAAGCTGCTGTAAGTGATCCTTCCAACTTGTTTACCAACTTCTGTTTTATATCTATGCTTCACTTATGGCAACGTGTGCTTGGTATTGGTTGAACTTTGAGTACTTCACAATTTAATGCATTGTCGATTTATATTAGCCGGATTGAAGAAATGACCAGCAACATTGGCATATGAATTATACTCTTCTTTTTTTCTTGATTCACGCGTTCTTCCCTATTTTTGTTTCTGCATCTTTTCATTGTTTTCATTGTACATTTGTCCTTTTTGTTAACCTTAACAGTTTACCACTCCTTTCTGTTTGGTCCATGTGTTCTATCAGACTGCCTTTTTGTCTGATTGTTCGTTCAACTTATAATATAATCTTGCATTGTGCACATTCCATGGGTTCAACAATGACTAATCTTTTCATCCCTAAAGTTGTCAAATTTCATATTCCTAGTCTCTTTCTTTTCAATTTTTCTTTGTTTAGATTTATGCATCATTATTGTTCATAATTAAAGGTGTAATTATTTGTGTATACTTGGAAAAGAATTGAGGATAATAGGGGTAAACTAATGAAATAAGAAAGAGTGCGAGAAAATGTGAAAATTGAGTTATTTTTTTGTTTTCCATGATGACCCCAGAGACGCTAATGTGCACATTACTAACTTAGGAGACCAAGACTATGAAGTACTCTCACGCTTAAGCATAGTCTTTATTTATTATTTCACATTTCACCTGAAGCTTTCATTCTTAACCAACAGGGTGAATTAGTAAGAAAAATAGAAGGGCTAGGGAATGAAGGTGGTTGGATGAGAGAAATGGGAGGATATATGAGTCAACTGAGGGTTAATTAGGTTGTGGGATATAATGTTATTAGTTGGACTAAGAACAGAGGGGTCAAATTTCGATGTGATGGAGGCATTAAAAACAAGTGTTCGAGGCATGTAACAAATGTTAGACCTCCTTTTACTTGGACAACTATTGTCCAAACACATCTATTTTACTAACTTTTTATTATCTGTGCTGCTTCCTTCAATCCAAATTAGAGAGCACACGGAGTGAAGAACTCAAGGTCCATCATTCAGGTCTAACCTAAAGACCCTCTATTTTATTTTATTTATAAAAAAGAATAAAATAAAAGGTAGGCTTTAGGTTAGAGCTGAATAATGGACCCTTTATGATGAAAGGGCATTGGGGGAAAATGAGATTAACATTTGAGTTTAAGGTTCTGAGAGTGAAGTGCTAGCTATAAGTGTAGGGTTCTGCTTTTCATGTTTTGTATACATGGTGAGTCAGATGCTGGTGCAAAAAGCAAGAACTTGTGATGGTGGCCCTAGCCCATGATTGTGTGGATGAAGTTTAAGGTCAAGGGAGAAGGCTCCAACGGAGAATTTCAAAGGAGAGTTTCTTAGGGGCTTTAAGTGTGTGGCATTGATGTTCTGTGAAGCCGTGTGGTATTCTAGAAGATAATCTCCCAATGCTCTTAGGCAGTTTAGATGTCATCTTGGGAGACATCAACCACTAATATGGCTATATGGAATGTGCCAGTGTGGGCTGGAAACTTTTTATTAATGTCAAGGTGATAGTTTGCTTTTGAAGGTCACTTGGTCTTGCCTGCGTCACCCCCTAGTAGATTTTGTGCCACTCAAGGTGGGCGAACTTCAATTAAGTTTTTGCCATCTTAACCGATCTATCGCTGTACAATTCATACATGGTGATAAGAGTGCTCACTTATGTGTGATGACATGCAGTTTTGCTCAACCTTGATATTTCTTCTTCACTTCTGCTCCTATATTTCGTTGTTCTTTCTCAGTCCTCATCTTTCTTCGTCAACTCAACCTTCAAGTTTTGTTTTGTGATTTTCTTATGCTACTTTCAAGCCTTCCACTCTCAATGTCAGAAAAGGTGGGTGAGGGCTAATGTGCTAATTTTCTTGAATTTCAAACTAAATCCATTGACAAATAGCCCCTCCCCTTTATTTTGTATTTCATCGGAAGACTTTGAAGTTGAAAATGTCAGCTCTTTTCCTATTCTCATTTCATGAAAGGAACGAACTCAATGGTCTCTTTAGATTGATGTTAGTTATTTTTGAGATATCTTCTTGAATAATGATGTCGCGTGTTATGGTATCAGGTTCTTCCTAAAACCCTTGGAAAGATAACTCTTTAGTTTTTTGTTGGCCTAGTTTGTTAAATGGTTCATAGAGGATGGGCTTCAATACCTATTTTTGGGATGATTTTTTGGTTTGTGGAGAAATCCTTTGCTTGTTGGACATGAAGTTACAATTTATGGCCTCTGTTTTGCTGAGCTTTGGGTGAGTCTTCTTTTGTTTTGGGTTTTTATTGCCTCTCATTGATTGGGATTTACTTTTGCTTTCAAGGGTTTTCTTCTTTTCTTTTTCAGCTCAATTTTCTCCTTTCGTAGGTTTTTCTTCTTTTCTTTTTCAGCTCAATTTTTCCTTGCTTTCCTCTGTCATCCTCTTAATTTCCTCATAGTTGGGGAGGGTTATGAACTCCAAGAAGGTAAACCCCTCCCCTAGGCTGTAGCATTTTTTAAAGAATATTTTTTTTCCTATAAATTAAAATTAAAAACAAGATAACCAAGAAGGTAAGGTTCGTTGTCTAGTAAGTCTTATAGGGAAGTTCATTCTTTAGAACATGTATAGAGAAACTCCTTATTGGAACCAACTCCTTACTGGAACCTTGGTGAATGCTCCCTTTGAAAACATGTGCTGGAGGGCCTGGACTATATCCTTGGAAGTTGATAGATTGGTTTGTTGATTTGAATTTTGATCTAAGATTCTTGGACGCTTTTTGGGTTTCAATGGTGCAAAAAAGAAATTGCTATGATATGATGGATATTTTGGTGGATCCTCTTTTAGAGGGGGTGAGAGAACTGAGGGGATTGTTGGAGATTATTAGGTTCAGTACCTCGTTTTGGGTATTGGTGGATAAGACCTTTAACAATTTCTTGTTAGCTTTTATTCTCTTCGTTTGAATTCATTTTTGGACCTTACTGGGTTGTTTTTGTATGCCTTGTATGTATATATATATTTTTTCAATGTTTTTTCCTGTTAAAGCTTGGTCTCAAAATGATACGACTCCTTATTGAGTCGTGATATGCTTGGACTGAACTTGATTCAAAAAATTGTTTGACTAAGCACACTATGGTTTTCCGTATTGTATTTTGTGGGTTGATTATATATATTTGTTCGAACCCAATACAACTTAAAGTCTAATATATATATATACCCATGGATAGTTATATATAAGATGGAACTTATGTGTTTGTGCAGAAGGAATGGCGGGACAGGAGAGAAGATTTCAAGAAAAAGGTAAGTCGCTGCGTGAGGAAGTCACAGGAAATGTTATAAGGAAAGTGACGCAGGCAAGTGCAGCTTTTGGTTTGTCTCTTCTTCTGCTTTTTGTGGCAGTGGGTGTTTAAACTTTATCTTTGCTAAAAGGGGACTTCACCTGTTCACTTTGGTGGTACCAGTGGGGGTCTTGCTTGTAGAACGTCAATGGAGCTATCACCCATATATTTTACTCTCTTGTTTTTTCTTTTTTTTTCTTCTTATTTTTCTCTCTTTTCTTTGTTTCTTTTTTTTTTTTAGTTATAAATTTTTATTTTTGTTTTGTTCTCTCCTCTCCCTGCATTTTTAAAAGTAACTAATTAGGATGA
Organism: Cucumis melo; assembly: GCF_025177605.1. NCBI lineage: Eukaryota > Viridiplantae > Streptophyta > Magnoliopsida > Cucurbitales > Cucurbitaceae > Cucumis > Cucumis melo. Next base: position 2,531,598 of record NC_066868.1, read on the forward strand.
ATTTGTATAACAAAAGCATTTTGTTTAATGCTTTTCGTCTTTGTTAAAAGAAAAGGAAAAGAAAAAAAGGGAAACCTTGGTCTGTTTGGTGACATATTAAGCTTTCCGATACACTCTGAAAATGGTGCCTTTATACTACTATGCCTAAGTTGATTTAAGATTTTCGTTTATTGTGTTAGGGTTTGGTGGGGGGTTACGATTGAAGTGAAGATTTCCAAATGTAATAATAATGAAAAATGTTGATGTGAGTAGACACATCATTTTTAGGGTTTTTGGATATGAACCTTCTTATGAATTTTTATTTATTATTATTATTATTATTATTATTATTATTATTATTATTTATTTTAACATGTACTACTAGATTCACCTGACACCTCGTTTCTGGGGGACTTCACCTTTTTCTTGGCCCGAGTACTTGGACTCTTTGGACTAATATTAAATATAAGATTAATATTTGGACTTCTAATTACCCCTTTTGTTCTCATGTTGGTTAGATATTTAGTTTAGAACTGCTAATCAAAGCTGAAACATAGCCTGATGTAACTGGCTTATGGATGGAACCAACTCATTTCAGGGTGTTCCTAGGTGTGTATGTACATAGGATTGATCAGGTTGGGTTATGGGTATCTTTTTTATTATTTTGAGTCGTTTGGTTTTTCATTGTTACCCATAGTCGTGGAGGACAAATCTAACTCAACTCTGTTTCTATATTTTTGAGTTGGGCAACTATGAGTAATAAAAGGTTTTAAAATATTTAAAAAGGGCAAAAAACGGTTGGTGTTGGGAGGTGAAAAGATTGAAACTGGACAGGTGATGATGAGCAATGGTTCTAAAAGATTTTGCGTGGTCACAGGATAGAAGAAAAACAAGTTTGGTTGTGAAATCTAGAGCTCGAAAAGAAATATATATAAAACCCTAGAATTAAATAAGAAAAGTAGTCGTGTTTTAGTTGGATCGAATCTTTTTCTTTGGTGTGAACAAAATTGGATAAGCTGGTGTAAGATTAAGTACTACTAAAATAGATAGCTTGATTGTAACTTTAGTAAATAGATTGATTGTAACCTTTAGTAGGAAGCGAGGACAACGAAACTCTCCCAAGCCTAAATGGTTATCTAATCAAACCATATCATATAATGTTAATAAAAGGATCAAGAGTGTTAAAAACGGAACTCTCCAAGCCTGAATGTTTAAAATGTTAGGTTTGAAAAATTTAAGAATCTAAAATGTTCCTTAGGTATTTAAATCATAAAGTATAGTATTTTATTAAATCATATCCTTTTTCTTTCTTTAAATTAATGTTTATACATTTTTACTTCACATCTTTTTGTACAACATGAATCTTAGATGAGATTTCATTAAAATCAACATGACTTGAAGGATTCTCCCATTGAATCAATTCTCTTGTTGCTTTCCCAATTTCTTCAATCTCTTTCATCAAACTACTTAGACAAAAAGCCAAAGCACTAAAACTCAAAAGTGCTTCTCTTTTACCTTCTTCACTTTCACTACTTTGCTCAACGATTTCCACATAATGCTTCATAAATGAACAAAGCAATTTTTCTCTCTCCATTTCCTCCATTTCAATGACCATTTTACTCTCACCCATTTCAACATCCCCAACATCACTCTCTCCCTTATTCTTTTTCTCTACTTCCTTCTCAAGCACCTTCAATGATTTCAAAGAACTCACATCCACACAACACTTCACCAAACCACTCATCATTTCCTTAAAATCCTCAACATCCTCCTCTAAATTTTTACCTATTTTCGCCCACGACGACGAATCTTCCAATACCAGAAGATTCTGTCCTATCCCTTCAATCGAACGACTGACGAAAGCAAACAAATCAACCGTTTTCGACAACGACTTCAACAACTTCCCATAACAACCACTTTGAAATGGCAAAAACCAAAAGTTGGGTTCTACGTTAGCCTCATCAATCAACTTCTTCAACTCAACAACATGGCCTCCCAATTCTTTTAAACTTCCCTTGAGATCTTCGGGTTGAAAACTCGTTGAATTGATGCATTTTAGAAGCACTCGTAAAGTGGAAGTGAGTTGAAATTTGGCTAGTTTAGAAGCTCTAGTTGGATGTAAAATGATATCAACCATAATTGAAGATGAAACTCCAATAATAGTCTCAACAATTCTGGCAAAAGCAAGTTCTTTTGGTGAACCATAATTTGTTCTTCCTAAAATGATGACAGCTCCAATAATGGCTGAAACTCCACCAGCTGCTCCATACATTTTGCTTCTTTGAAGAAAACTTGTGAAGACAAAACATGGGAGAAGACAAAGAAGTCTTCCGATTAAAAACTTTTCAAATATAACAAAACACAAAACTCCATAAACTGATCCAATAACTGTTCCTTGAAGCTTAACATTTGCTATTTTGAAAGTTGCTTCTCTTGTGCAAGCAATACTAACAGCCACTCCTAAACTTGCCCAAAATCCATTCTCTTTGCTATAAATCAATCCCAAATAAACAGCAATTCCTAAAGAAATTGCTGATTTTAAAGCTCCCATTACCTGTTTGCTGCTCAAAATCCCACTTGGAATTGCCCATTTTGTTGTATTCGGTGTTTGTTTTCGTTCTTCTGATTTCTTCTTGGGGTTTGGTAATTTGTTGTTTTGGGATTTTTCTTGAAGGAGTTTCAAGCAAAATATGAAGAAAAAGGAAGGGAGATTTTTGTGATTTGTTGGGTTGAATAATTGGATGGTGTTGATCATTGGATCTTGATCTTGAGCTTCATCAAAAGGGTTTGACTCAGGGAAAGTATGTGAATCGGAGGGTGGATAAGCAATGCCTTGGTTTAAAGATTGGATGATTTGATTCTCTAAAGAATTTATACCATTTTGAAGTGGTTGCAATATTGGATATGAAGCAATGTTTGATAAAGCTAATTCCATTCCTCTTATTGGTCTTTCCAAATCTTGCAATTTTTGGCTATTGCACAACCATCCCAATTTGCAAACTTTTAATGGAATCCACTCCCATTTCATGCTTTCCTGTCATCATAAATTACAAAAACATGTTATATTTCTTCGGTAAAACGGTTGAACTAAACGTAGTTAGCTATGGGAATGGAGAATCGACTTCCAATTCCACAAATTGCCAGAAGAAAAAAAAGCGGTCGAATAGGTTAAATAGCAAGTTTTAGTCCATCAACCTAACCAAACTTCTAATAGGTCTATATACTGTTAAAAACGATCAAGTCAATTAAGTTTAACGTTGTTTATAATTTCAAAAACCTAAAACTAAAAGTGGTTTAGGGAGAATGCACACTTAAATTAGTGCTTCTTCCCTATTAGAAGGAAAAACAAATGCTTCCACTTAAGAAATATTTGTTATTATTATTTTCATTGGTCATCTTCAACTAAATGTTGAACCATACACATAAGTGGTTTTGCTGATGTAAGATTTAAAAAACAAATATTTGTACGGAAATTAATTTTGGATTGACACAATTTTGTCTTGTTTGTAAATTAATGAAACAATTATATATCCATTTCCAAATATATTTACCTTTTTCTTTTCTTAAATAAGAATAAAACTAATCCTTTTTTTTTTTTTTTTAAAGTTAATACCAATAATTTGAAATTTGAATCCTCTATTTAAATAAGAAAACCAAATGAAATATTTTTACAATTAAATTAACATAGTTAATAAAGTTAAAAACAACCTATTTATAAATGAAAAATGATGTGTAAATAATTTATAAATTACAATGTACATCCATATAATCGGTTTTTATTTTCTTTAAATGATTCTTTTTGTGTAAATAAAACAAAAGTATGGAAAGACTACAACTAATCAGAATTGTTTTAATTGTAATTATAGTCCAAATTTTCAGGTTTGGAAAAATAAGTTGAAAAAAGAATAAAATTATTATTGTTATTATTATTTAGAAAGCTTACTTGGTATTGTTTGATGGGTTGGAGGAGTTTGGTTGCTGAGGTGGACAATAGTGAAGCTTTAGAAAGGGACCCAACAGCCACTGTGTCATTGTCAGCAAGAAATGCTTTCACCAACACTCTTAACCGCTCTCCCACCTTCTCCACCATTGCTTTGCTCTTCTCTTTCACCTTCACAAATTAAAATAAATAATATCTTCTTCTTCTTCTTCTTCTTATTTTTTTTTTTAACTTATTATAGATTTTTCTAGAAACAGTTTTAATTATTTATATCCATATTGCAAAATGACATCATTCATATATACAAACTAGCTTTGGTTTCCAATGATAAGTTATCTATTTTGTTTCTATATGAATTTATAGCCTATAGTTTCTTCATATATTAATGTCACTATTATTCCCTTGACTCTCAATTCTCACGTATGTCTAACATTCAATTTTATTTTCTTTTTATTAGTATTTCATTTGAGAATTCATACCAAATACTTTTTTCGTACAGAAAAAAAAGAAAAAAAGAAAAGAAAAGAAAAGATCAAGAAGAAGTATGTTGAGTTATATACTCATGTGGCATACCGACTAAATTTAATGTGTTCATAAAAATTACAAAAGACTAATTTGAAATAACATTTCAAGTTAAACAAGCAAAAAAAAAAAAAAAAATTGAAATAACATTTAAAAGGCTTAAAAACTAATAAGATTTAACAACTAAAATTCTTTCTTTAAATATTTAGAGAGTGGTTCAATTAAATTTAAGATTTGGTTAGAAAAATAAGTACTTTTAAATAAAATATGTATTTTCATTTCAAGTATATCATAAAATTGACCAAGAACTTAGCTCAAATAATCACATCTAAATGTGTTAGTAACATCATGATTCAAATCATCTTAATCTTCGGTTGTTGTATTATATAATAATAATAATAAAATAAAAAAAAGTTGGAAGATGAGATTATTATATGATATATATATTTGCTATGTTTTTCCTTATTTCTTATTTTTGGACGTTAAGATTTAAAAAGTTTAATCTTTGTTATTTGTTTAAATGGGCATGTACTAGATTAATCGAAGATTTAGGATTAAAAGTACTTTTATAGAAAGGTATAAGATCTAAAATTTTAAATATTAAAAGTATTCTTAGGATCATCTCTTTTGATCTTTGAGTATGTTTTGTTCTTTCTAAGACTATCATATATATTTCTATTTTTAATATTTTTTTGCATAAATATTTTTTTTAATTAAAATAATTATTAAGCACACAAAATTCAAATCTCTAATATTGTGTTTGAAGATGCATGCTTCATTTCAGTTAACTTATGCTCAATCGACTATTTATTATATATTTGATAAGATATGAAAGAAAGATATAATAAGAAAGATTATGCATTTTTTCCATTAGTATGCAGTTTTATTCAAAATTAATTACGAAAAAACCTTACGTGCCGCCTCGACTACACCTATTATTATCTGTCTAGACCAATTAATTATCCAATAAAAACATCGGGATGTAACAAATATTTTCTCGAAAACATATTTATCATTCTTTTTTCTAAGAAAAAGGGAACACTACAAGAGTAAAAAGTAAAATTTAGTGTTTTTTTTTTTTTTTTTCTTTTATATAAATCTCAGGTAAATAGTAAAAGATAAAAGATAAAAGTAAATTTTGGAAATCAAATAGTAGACTAAGTGTACATTAATTTTGTTTATCTATTTCTAAATGATGTTATTTTTGACAAATAAAAAGAGAAATGGTGAAAGGTGAAGGCTCAAAATGTCAAAATGTGGTAAAAGTTTTATGGTCGTCAATGATAAATATTGTTGTTTATTTCTTCCCCCCCTAATAATGACATATAGTAAATATTGTAATTAATATTTTTACTGATTAAAGTTCAAAATGACATGCAAAGATAAAACAATAAACAACCTAACTTTTGGTTCTTTCCCTCATTTTTTTCCAAGGATAGGAATTAAATTTCTAAAATTGATGGTTTGAAACAATTGAGTTAGGTTTATTTTGAAAATAAATTACTTATAACTTTGTTAACACAACTAACTCATCTATATTATTTTGAACTTAAGATTTAGAGATTTGAACATTTCTATCTTCTAATTTGTATATATATAGTTAAAATCGGAACATATATTTTTTAAAAAAAATTATAATGTAACAACGATATATGTAATTGGACACTTAGAGATAGACTTGATTGCAACGTCAATATGGACACATGTTTCTTTCTAAAATATATTGACGATGGTTCAATTCTTCCTTCTACGTAATTTTGAACAAAAGAAGGAAAAAAAAAAAAAAAACTAACCTCAAGAGAAGCGAGACGTGGAAAGGGAAGTAGGGTGGCGAGGAAGCTGGCGGCGACACCCATCGCGGTTGTAGAAGCGACATGAACAGGGTGCATGAGAGGGTTAGTTTGAACGCCGCCGATGAAACCGACCACATAAATAATCACAATCTGACCCAAAGCAATCCGTTTAGCCAAAACATGGCTAGAACTCGGCAGCAACACCACAACCGATGCCAGTGCCACTGTCAAAGCGATGGTCTCATACGAGAACTTCGTCGGTCCAATAAACCAAAACACTGCCATGGCCGGACAGACAGTCTGCAGGGTGGCATAGAGTGCCAGCCAACAGCCACGGACGGTGTCCCCGAGAGTTGCATTTGTCACGATCAAGATGGCGGTGACGTAAGAAAATGCCGGGAACGTCACTTGACTTCGTAGAAAAAGGGGGCCGTACACGGTGGCTGCAGCAATAATAGAGCATGCGACTGCGGTGCGGCAACCGGCGGCGAAGCACGTGAACCACAAGGACGGCATTAGGAAGATAGTGGCAAAAATGTGAATTTGGAGTTGAAGGTTTGTGGTCGAATTATGGAGAGGGTTTAGAGAGGTTTAAGTAATGAATCGGAAAAGATTGTGGGTTTCGTTATTGGAACCCATGTGGCCCTACATTTTATTTTTATTATTTTTTTTTTTATAATTTCATATTAAAATATCCCTATGATTTAAAATTTGTTCAATTTTTATTCTTTTTAACTTTTAATCCATTAATCTTTTTTTAACAAAAATATATTTCTATTTCCTGCCTTTTAGGTTTACTTTACCTTTTTTTCTCTTCATAATTTGTTCTCAAAATATTATGCATTTACTTCAAGTTTCATTTTTAATTTAGTTCCATAATTTCAAAATGTTATCAAAAATTGATCTTTAAATTGCCATTTTCAACTTTGATTTTCATTAAATATTTACTTTATTAAGCATTTTGAATGTCTATTAATCAAGTTAAAATAACTATAAAGTAAAATTTTAAATTTAATTTAAAAAGTGAAACTTAATTAATTATGATTATTTTTTCTTTATAAAAATAGAAATTGAGTGTTTAATAAAAAATTGAGGCCAAAATTGCAAAATTTGAAGTTTAAAAATTCAAATCTCAAGCAAAAAATTGTGACATTTTGAAACTCAAAAATAAAGAAAATGTAACTCGATCAAAAAATATATCTACATTCAAGCTAAAAAGATATTTTTCTTTTTAATAAATTTTAATCCGACAAATTATTCTTTATCAAAACCAACTGAATATCAATTATAAATTTCCATTTAAGAAAAGATATAATAGGTAAACATGTTATAAAAATTTATAGCAAAAATGACTAATGAGTAATAAAAGAAAAGTTTTTGAAAAATCAACTATAAACAAAAATAGGAACTTATTATTATTTTTAGACAAAAATATATGAACTAAAATTAAGGAATGCAAATTGATATTTTAACATTTTTATGATGATGATTATTATTGTGCAATTGTGGTGGCTCTCAATTTTGCTGGCCATTAATTTAACAAAGAATTGAATCACACTTTCTTATGTACTTCTTTATTGTCCTTTTATTCCAATGTTTCTTTACTATTTGCACTCGAGTGTAACAAGAAACCATCAACAAAAATTGCTTTATATCTTTAGTTCCTCTTGCATATAATCTATATTTATATCATATATATATATATATATGTATGTTTATGCATAATGCTTTACCTAACTAATACATGGAAAAATAATAGGTTAATATGGTTTGATTTTGATTACGACAATGGAAACTTTCTTTAGATCATGTTTGAATTAAGTCTTTGTTTGGTGTGAGGTTTTGTTTATTTATATATAAGGATATCGATAATGGTTTTTAGCTGTTTATCTTTTAATTATGTTATATATATATATATATAATATATATATATATATATATATATATATATATATATATATATATATACACAATTAAGTACCTCATCCAACAAAGTTGTCCTTTGGGTAAATGAGTGGTTACATACTTTCTTTCTCAATTTCTTGTGGTCTTTGGTAAACAAACAAACAAATAAATAAATAACGATCAGTTTGACCTTATAAAAAAAGGAATAGTCGTCAATATATATTATTAAAGTTAAAATATTAGTATATATAATAATATTTTAAAAAATTATAAATATATATAGTAAAGTTTGTTGGTGATAGACTTTTATCGCTGCTATCAACAACTTATATAGTCAATCACAAATAGATCGCTAGATTCTAATAAAATTTAAAACTATTTTAATAAAATTTAAAACTATTTTAAAATAGTTATTAAACATTTCAATTTTTTTAAAAAAATTAAATACTTGAAAAGGTTTAATCAAATAGAACCTTTGATAAAACATCTTAAATAGTCTTTTATGATTCGATAATTTTTTTTTTATAAATAGTTATAGTAACTATGTACCAAAGGTTTTATTATACTAATCAAGCTAAACTCTCTAATTATAAATTAGAGGCCTATGTCCCAAAAAATAATTATAGGAACTATGTTCTAACATTTTTCTTTTCAAATTAAATTATGGGAACAAAAATTGTCATTAGAAAATTTTATGGTTTTTAGAGAGCTAATTTGATGTGGGTTTTCTTAATGGGGAAATAAGATGATATACAATTAGAGATTTAAAAAAATAAAATTGAAAAGTTCTGGATATATATATATATATATATATATATATATATATATATATATATATATATATATATATATATATATATATATATATATATATATATATATATATATATAATAATGCTTTTAAAGAAAGCACATGGTTAGGACTAAAATTAAAAGTATAGAGAAAAGTGTTTAAATTAAAATCAATATTAAAAAATTCCAATTTCACACATTAATTAATTACTATTTTCAAAAGCTGTTTATTTAGGATTAAAAGCATGTACCTAAGCTACCTCATTTTCTTAAGCTAATAATTATATATTTTTTTTTTGAAGATATACTTTAAATAAGTTCTTTTAAAAAATATAACAAAATCACAAAATATTTAATAATTCTGAAAATGGAAAAAGCTCACAACTTCACAATGAAAAATATCAAAAATGTCTCATCAATCATGCCGTCAATAACTTGGTACATGATCTTTGCTATTGTTTGATCCACTATCGTTTAAATTTGGTCGTTTAGATTTTGTTTAGATTTGGATAGCAAAATCTAAACGATTTATTTTTTCAATTCTATCATTACCCAAATCTAAACGATTTTTTTAAAAAAATTTATTACACGATCGTTTGGATTTGGCTAAATGATTTTTTTAAAGATTCTTTTGTACACGATTGTTTAGATTTGTTCACACGATCTTTTTTTATATGATCATTTAGATTTGGCTATCCAAACGGCGTTTTTTTCAAGTCTACACGATCTTGAACAACCAAATAAAAGTTTGAAAAAAAATAGATTTTTTATATTTGATACACGATCTTGAACCAAATAACGGTTTGAAAAAAAAAAGAAAAACAAGAAAGACGATCAAAAGAAATCGCAACGAAGTGGAGAAGAAAGATGAAAGACGATGTAAATGTAAAGAAATTGTAACGAAGAGGAGAAGAAAGACGAAAAGGCAAACCTAAGATATTTAAAAAATAGCTAATTTCATGGGTTTTGTCACACGGATCGTAAATATTTTACTCGTTTATTATATTTATGAAAACTTTCCTTTAAATAATTTTAGAGAGCAATAATCAAATGCTTGACTCGAAATCGTTGTAGTTTAAAATAATTGTTGTCAACCGAGATTTAAAAAAAAAATAACATTAGCATGAAGTAGAAATAGCATTTGCTAACTTTCAATTTTGAACTTCAAAATGCATATTATGTTTTATGAAATATTAATACTAAAATTTTGTGATTTAGGTATAAACTATAATGATCAAAATAGGCCTATCAATAATTCTATTACTTTTCATATATATTAATGTCAACACCATTATACTTTTTAACTGAATAATAATTAATATCAAACTTATTATAAAATAATCTTTTAAAAGTTTCATATGTTTTAAATTGAAATTAAATTTGTTCAATCCAAAATATTTCATCAAAGTTAAAAAAAAAAAAATGTTATAAAAATTTTGGATCAATCCAAAATTTGTTATATTAGAGATTATATGTGACAAAAAGAAAAAAAGAACATATTTGAAAATTTATAAATTTGGTTAGAGATCATCACCCAAGAGTGAATTTTTGTGATTTTATATAAATTAATAAATAGTAATTTATTGGAAGACTTTTTTACGAACTATGTTAAGAAAGTGTCTAACCTAGTTGAGATAATTACACCATTCCAAATCTAACTTGTTATCCTAAAAAATTAAACAATAAGATAGTAATTATCCATTTAAATATTTGATTGAGTTATATTTTAACTTATATAATGCAATATGTGTGTTTGAGAGTGCTGTTAACAACTAATTAACAGTAATTAGAAGAGGTAATTTTTATTCAAAATTTTTATCAAGAGAAAAAAGCTTTAAATAACTATGTTTCCCACGATAATATTTCTTTTTTATTGTTTGTTTTTTAATATTAAATTTATCTTCTCTCATATTTCATACAATAATTTGCATCCATCTTAAATATAATGCATAGTTAAATTCTTTGTCACATTTCAAAAACAACACACAATTTTAAAAGCTATTTTTTTTTAATTTTCAAACTGTGGCATGTATTTTTAAACTATCGATAAAAAGTAGATAACAAAAGAACAAAGTTAAAGAAGACAATATAATGTCTAAGAAAAATGTGAACATGATTCACAAAACTGAGTTTAGTATTATATATTTTTAATTTAATGCATCCATTAATAAGCACGAGCCTAATCCAAATATATAACCCACAAGGGAAGTAAACATGTTACAGTTTTATTAGAAAAAGTTCTAGAGATAAATTCTATAGCATCATCCTTTGTAACGATCAAAACTGGCAAGTGCATCAATTCACATAATTGTTCATGTACTAGGTAAAAAGGTTGTGGATTTTTAGTGTAGTTGAAGTTGAATTAAATAAAATAATTAGGATGTTATTTAATTAAGTTGTAGAGAGAAAATTTTGTTGGAGATTTGATAATTATATGTATATGTAGATAATATTTATATTTTAAGGGAGAAAAAGGAAAAAATTTATATTTTGAGAAAATATAATTATTTTTAAAAGGATAATTGTTTTGAAAAAAGATAAATAACAATTAATTATTGTGGAAGATAATTAATTATTTTGGAGAAAGATAAATAGTAATTAGTTATTGTTTAAGATAATTAATTATTTTGGAGAAAGATAAATATTGATTACGGAAATAAGTTGATGTAATTGGGTAAATAAGGAAATAGAAGGAATTGGATTTATTTAAAAAGAAAATTGATAATTATATATTGAAATATAATTATTGGGAAAAAGAATATAACATCCTAAATTTTTAAGAAGTTTTATTAATTATGTTAAATTATTTAGGTGTTATATTAAGGATTGAAGCTATAATTTAATGGTTGAGTTAAGATAATTCATGTTGAAATTTGAGTGATCTATTAAAAAAAAATTTGATTGATTAAAAGAAATGAGAATTTAAGTTGATTTGAGATCTTGGAGTGAAAAGTTGGTTTTGGTGGAATTGAATTTAATTTAGTATATATATATATATATATATATAATTAATAATTTGGATTTTTGTGAAATATGATATTAATTATTTGGTTTTGTATAAATAATTAATATGAAAAAATGAAGTGAATTATATGACAAAATATAATTATATTTGTTTGGAAAAAAAGATAATCCAGAAGAAGAGATGGT